>NC_056744.1:285063411-285238411 GCF_019279795.1 Protopterus annectens
GTGACACCCTGTCCGCATGAAAAATGACGAAAGGCTCCACTGCCATAAGGGCTTGTAACTCAGATATCCTTCTAGCTGAAGTGATTGCCAGAGGGAAGGCTGTTTTCCAAGAAAGAAATTTTAAGTCTGCAGTAGCTGCTGGCTCGAAAGGAGGCAGAGTGAGTTTCTCCAATACAAAGTTAAGGTCCCAGCAGGGATTGGAGCTCTCCTGGGTGGTCTCAAGTTCTTGGCCCCTCTGAGGTACTGCTTGAGCAGAGGATGAGAGAAGAGGGGGGGTTCTGTGTTGTAATGAGCTGAAATGGCTGAGGCGTGGATTTTAATGGAGGAAAAAGACAGGCCCTTGTGAAGCATCGCAGTTAAGTATTGTAAAATCTGAGGTAAATTGGGCGCTGCTGTGCTCATTCCTTGAGATCAATTCCAAGCACAGAATCTTTTCCATTTGTCAGCATAACAGCATAAGATTTTCTAGTACTAGGTCTTCTTGCCTCCAAGATGACATCCATCACAGGATTGCTGAGGGATGCTAAGGGTGAATTAAAGGGATTAGCCAAGCTGCAAGGTTCAATGCTGAGGGTGCAGAATCTGTTTCTCCTGCTGAAACAGTAAGGTAGGTGTCTGAGGCAAGTGCCATGGGGATATTTGTGACACACTGCGCAGGAGTGGGTACCAATGTTGGCATGGCCAGTCTAGAGCAATCAAAATCATTTTTAGTTTGTCCTGTTTGACTTTTAGCAGAACTTTGGAGAGCAGAGGCAAAGGGGGAAAGGCGTAGACTGATGTTTTTTCCAGCTGAAGGACAGAGCATCCACTTTCCAGGCTTTTTTGTGAGGAGTTCTTGTGCAAAACTTGTCCAACTGGTAGTTCTGGGGGAAGGCAAATAGATCTATGTCTGTGCTTCCCCATTTGCTTGTCAACATGTTGAAAATCCATGGTTCCAGTTTCCATTCGTGTGGGTCCATGAGATTTCTGCTTAGTTCGTCTGCCAGAGTATTCAGCTTTCCTGGCAGGAATTGAGCTTGTGGTTGTACTTGGTAGCTCAAGGCTGTGTTCCACAATGCCATGGCTAGTCTGCAGAAGGGGTAGAAATGTGTACCCCTCTGCTTGTTTATGTACCACATGACTGTGGTGTTGTCTGTCTTTACCATTAGTTGTCCTGGATGTGGTAGTCCTTGAAGGCTGTCAGAGCATTCTGTACAGCTACCATTTCTTTTTGATTGATATGTAGGTGCATTTGATTTGGGCTTCATTTGCCCTGAATGCACTTCCCTGCCAGATGAGCCCCCCCATGCATAGTCTGATGCATCTGTAGTTAGGGTTTGGGTGGCAGGGGGTGGTGTGAATGGCAGTCCCTTGTTTTGGTGGTAGGCCTCTTACCACCATAGGAACTCTAGGTGTAGGCAAGGTATGGTAGGAATCATTGTTTCCAAGCTGTGACAATGTTGACTCCATAAACTTTTTAAGTACCACTGAAGTTTCCTCATATGCAGTCTTGCATATGGAATTAGAAGAATGCAGGAGGCCATGAACCCCAAGGCTTGCAGTATTTGTCTTGCAGATAGCAGGGTTTTTGTGGCCACCTGTTTGAAGTAAGTCACCAAATGAATTTGCTTTTCTGGCATGGGGTAAGCCATCTGGGCAGTTGTATTTAAGCTTGCACCCAGGAATGTAATTTGTTGAGAGGGTACCAGTTGTGATTTCTTTTTATTTATGGTGTACCCTAGACAAGTTAAAACCCTTTTTACAAATGCCAGATGTTTTATAAGTATGTCCTGGTTTTCTGCCTGAATTAGACAATCGTCCAGGTATGGGTATATTTGAATATTTCTTTGCCTGCAAAATCCAATTACTGGAGCCAGACACTTTGTAAATACCCTGGGCGCAGTAGACAAGCCAAAGGGCAGTGCAGAGAACTGACAATGCAAGTAGCCTGCTTTGAAGCGGAGGTATCTTCTGCAAGATTCCCTGATGGGGATATGCAGGTAAGCTTCTTTTAAATCTAGAGTTGCCAACCAGGCATCCTTGCCTAGCATAGGAAGTAACTGGTGAAGAGTCTGCGTCTTGAATTTCGGAATGTCCAGAAAGATGTTTAGAGTAGACAGGTCCAGAATTGGACACCATGATTTGTCTTTTCTGGGTACCAGGAAAAGTCTGCAATATAAACCTTGTCCCTTTTCCTCTTGTGGCACTGGTTGAATAGCCCCCATGTTTAAGAGGGAAAGAACTTGTTTCTGAGCCTCTGTCCACTGGTATGGGGGCAGGTCTGGCCAACCATTTGGAGTTGGCAACGTGTGGAAGTGAAATCTGTATTCCTGGCACAGTATATTTAAAACCCATTTGTCCTGGGTTATGAGTTGTCAGTTGTTTGCATGAAGTGCAATTTTTCCCCCCAAAGGGGTGGCTGAAAGGTAAGTGCTTGGTAATTTTAAAGGAAAGTCATTGAGACTGTTTACCATAGGGGGATGTCTTGTTATTTCCAGATTTGGAAGTGGAGGCACCCCATTGCTTAGTTCTGAGAGTCTATTGGGACTGAAACCTGTTGCTTTTGGTGTGTCTGGGTTTGGCTTGATTGGATCTAGAAGGAGCTGGAAAGGACCAGTTCTTAGTAGGCCAGTGCCTACTAAATCTTGGAGGTTGCACTTGTTAGAAATCTTTCACAGTTTGCATAGATTTAGCTTTATCTTCCATCTTTTTTAGAACTTCTTCAGCCTTATTGCCAAACAGATGGTCCTGATGTAAAGGAGCGTCCAACAATTTTGCTTTAACATGATCAGGCAGAGATTGCTCCTTAAGCCAAGCATGCCTTCTAAGCACAGACCCAGTAACAACAGCCCTGCAAGAGGCCTCTAAAGAATCAAAACCACATTGCAAAGTATGTTTTCCAACTTGTTCAGCTGAATGCAATAAATCCTGTAAATCTTTGTTTTCCACACAGTCGGAAATCAACATCATTTTCTGCTTAAGCAGTCCCATGGTATGCTGTTGATATTTTAGCATATGAAATTGACAGTTTAAAGCCCTGATAGCTAAGGTTGCAGAAACATAAACCTTTTTACCCCATCTATCCAGCACCCTGGAGTCTCTATCAAAAGGGTTAGGATTTTTAGCAATAGAAGCCTTAATGCCATTGGGCCCCTGAGAAATGGTTTCTGGGTCCGCAACAGGATTTTTGAAAAGGAACTTGTGGGACTCAGGAACCCTGTAATATCTGTCTGGTTTACTAGGAGCCAGAGGCAGGGAATCAGGGGCTATACAGGATTCTGAAAACACATCATCAACAATGTCTAGAACAGGAGGTATAGCCAAAGGCCTATGCTGAAGAAGAAGAAGGAAATCTCTAAGCCTCTTTTTGGATTCAGAAAATTCCTCACTTTCCCAGTGGAAATGCTCCCTTAAGGTATGTAAAGTTTCCCCAAAAGAAAAGTCCTCAGGGGGGTAAGCAGAGGGAATGGAATCCTCTGCATCAGAATCCTCATAAGTAGGTATGGACAAATCCAGGTCATTAGAAGAGTCAGAAGAAACAGAGTCCTGTTCAGAAGATTCATAGCCAAGCTCAGCCCTAGGCCTCTTTGAAAGGGGGCTCATTACCCCTGATTAGAGTAATTAGATATTCAGCCATTTTGATCATTTGTTTTTTAGGCATAGGGGCCTGAACATGTGGCCTAGGCATCGTTTTTTTAGACATAGAGTGAGATTTAGGCCTTAGTATTGAAGGTGGAGTCGGTTTAATATGCAAGTCTGTAGGCCTGAATACACCCTCAGAAGACGGTGCCTGCACGGCGGCTCTGGACCCATCCAAGGAAGAGACATCCATGGGATCCAAAGATGAAGCATCTCGCGGCATACCAGACTCTGAATGGGTCTCAGTAGAGGCCTGCGAATCAGAAGTAGCGGGTATCAGGGGCTGTGAAAGTGCCTTACTGAGTACCGGCAAACTGGTGACTGGCTTAGAAGAAGCATCGTCGGCAGTTTTTGACCTCAACAGCCTGTCTCTGTCATTTTCTTTGTGTTTTTTTGGGATTCTGGTAGTCAGATGGCTAACCAATGTCATTTCTGGATAATTAAACTGAGAACCGAAATATTTAGAGGCAAAAATGTACCGACGACCGATAGTGCGCTGATTAAATAAAGCACAAAACCGACAGCAAGGTACATCGTGTTCAGGGCCTAGGCAAGGAATACAGTACAAATGAAAATCTTTATGAGGTATTTGCTTCCCACAAGTAATGCAATTATTAACTTTTACTGACATTGGTAAGGAGCAAGAAAAAGTTTCCCCAACGGGGTACTTAGCTTTAAGTTGAAGACTTCGGTTCTGAAACTCGAAAACAAAAACTTCAGGAGTCGGCCGACAGGCACTTGCGAATTGCTTCTGCTTCAGGCACCCCACAGCAAGAAAGACTGAGGTAATGATGTTGGCTGCATGTTTTATACCCCTGATGACCCAAGACTTTGTTAATAAGGCTGACTGAGGGCAACCTGCCAGCAGATTACCCAAATGTAATGACTGCAACAGTGAAACATGAAGAACATCAGTGAAATATAAAGTTGTTTGCCAGTAGTAACCTCTTCATTAGTTACAGATCTCTTTAATGTGGAGTTATTCGGATGACTTTTACTTTTGCATACATTGTGTTTATTGACATATACTGGTTGATTATAATGACAGAAGCCTGAGTGGCCTTTTATGATTGCACTTTTCTGAAATGATTAGTTTTGTCATTATTGGTTTATACATTTTGCTGCATTGCTTACTGGAATAATGCTCAAAACTACAAATTTAAAACATTCTAACAAGTGGTGCTGTATTATACAAGGAATATAATTTAATACAATCATGAAGGTGAATCAAAGAACACATCCATATATGTATGGCCCTAATATGTGTGCAAGAAGCCTATGGTTTGAAAACAGCCCAAAGGTAAACTTAATTCTCTACTGGCCAGATGCATTTTCTTTGAATGTGGGTTTTAATGCAGTTTCAATGAATGTGGGTTTCAAGGGCAGAGAAGTTTACTGCTCATGCATCTGTTTTCATTATGAGACTGTATTGTTTGTTTACCAAGTGGTTATCAGTGTTTGTGCTATTTTATTTTTATGTCTGTAATCATTGTAGAAGTAAATAAGAAAACAATATGCACACTGACATGTTTGAACAGTGTTTAGGGTAACTGGAGAGAAATAGCCAAGTAATGCAACACTGGAATAGCTGGGGAGAGGGCTGCTGCGGGGGGGGGTAGGGAGTTGCTGCAGGGAGGGCTGCTCTGGCGGGGCCCCAATCTATTACCCTGCCAAGAGTCCCATTTGGCCATGATCCAGCTTTCGTTGTGGGCCAAACTGTAATCCTGAATAAAGCTGCAATGTGGCTCTTTCTGTGTGCAGTCAACTTCTCCTTCCTGTCATTAAGTGGGTTTTACTAAGGCGCTCTGGTTTCTACCAGCTCTGTGAAGATATGCTATAAGTGAACTGGTGTTCCTCCAATTTGCTTATAAATAAGCATGTAGTGTGAGTAACTAGTTTTGTGTGTGTGTGTGTGTGTGTGTGTGTGTGTGTGTGTGTGTGTGTGTGTGGACACACACACACACACACACACACAACTCTTGCAGATGACAGTACAAATAACAATAATTATCTTTCAGGATGGCACATTGGTACAATGGGTAATGTTTCCCCAGATCTGTAAGTGGATTTTGACACAGACTTGGGGAGACTCAACCTCTTCACTAGGTGTCAGTCAAAAACTAGCCGCCTTCCCCAGGTTTGCACTCAGAAGGATGTATTATGGTGGCTGTAGACAGTATAGCCATTTTACTTAATTTTTCTCACTGTCAGAATTCAGAGACTTGCACAAAAAGTTACTACAGCTTATCTAGAGAGAGTGCACCATGCAGAAGAAACACAGACGTATACACATGGCAATCCTTTGGTGGTAGGGATTAGTAGGCCTGCTGTTTATATGAAGAACAGCAACAGTGTAAAATGTATGTTGCCACTTGTTCTTTCGCTTCCATCTTGATCTAACATCAAAGTGGTTCATAGAAGGTGACCATTTTTGGGAGGTTAAGAAGGCTAAAATTATTTCTAGATATGACTTGCATATCATAAATATTTGTCTTTTTATTTTATTGTGAAATATTACTTTAACCTAAAAACATTATACGCAACTTATTTCTTTCCTTAGTCAAGATTTTTATTCAGGCCTTTGTTAGATCAAAAGATTAAAAAACATCTCTAAAATGCATTTTAAATTATTGAATCTAAAACCCCATAGCTTCTGGGGGCCTACTAGCTACACAGACCCCTGGCTTATTCAATTTATTTCAGTGAAGTATTGGTCAGTTAGTGTGCTGAAAGGACTGAAGAAAAAGCTGAAGACTAAGACAGGATATCGAAATACAGGATGATGTCATCCAGATAGTGTGGGCAGACTGGGGTGGGGGGCAGAGGGGAGAGTTAGGGGGTAAACAAAATAATAAATTACTTTTGTCTAAAGTGAATTCCTAGTGTTATAAATTATGCTTATAGCAGGCAAAAGCAACTATGTAAAACTGGATAACGAGAGCCAAATTTTATGCACCACTGTGGACAAGAAAAGCAAACACATTTGGCAATAAATCCACAAATATTTTATTAGGAACACACAGTGCCTTGTTGAGTGCTTTCATCTACTGGCACAAAGACTTCATCAGAACAAAGTAGGAAATGAAACAAACCCTTTTAAAATGCTATCAGTTTAACAGCAAAATAATATAATTGAATAATTAAAACAATTAACTGGTTGCCATAACAATGGTCATTGAAGCCTACAACACAAACAGCCACTTCATAAAACTAACAGATGCCCTAGGAATCCCAGCACAAGAAAAATATACTTAAACTTACACAAAACTCAGTCATAAGTTCTTTAACACACTCAAAACGGAGGTGTTTTCATTTAAACCAGGGGGGTCCATTGAGTTTAAAAGAAGTTGCCATAATAATTCCTTGGTTTCTAAAATTGTTTCTAAAGGACTACCATGTGGAGAAATAAACAACTTTTCTAAAACAGCAAATTTAAAAGAAACAAAATGATTACAACTAAGTGTATGCTTACATAACATGTTATTACTGTTACAATTCTTAATATCATTGAGATGCTCATAAATTCTACATTTAAGCACATGCTCTGTTTTCCCAGTATAAAATGAACAGCATGTGGAGCAAACTGCAATGTATATAACTTTGCTGGAGTTACAGTCACATCCATCAGCTAGCTTAATTCCCCTGTTACCTGGACTTATTGACAAAGTTTTGGCCTCCAAAATGGAACGACATTGGTTACATTGACTGCACTTCTTCATCCCATTGTTTCTATGTGAAACCCACAGTGACTTTGGTGGTACCTCAAAGTATTGTTTTAAATTCTTGCCTTTCTTGAAAACAAACCTAGGTTGTTCCCCCAAGAGACTCAAGGTCTCTCTGTCAGATTTAAAAATATTCCAAAACTTAGTGATGACTTGCTTAACTTGAAAACAGGAAGGGTGGTACTCTAACACTATTCTTCTAGACCTATCAGTATCAGCTCTAGTTATTTCAGAGGTTTCCAAACAACTAAAATTAGAAGGAAACTGACAGTTCTGTTGTTATAAACCTCCCTCTTAATGTTCAAAACAAAATCAGAAGGATAGCCATTGTCAAAAAACATTTTGGCCAAAAAATCTCTTTCAAAATTAAACATTTCATCAAAGGCAATCATCCGCGATAACCAAACAAATTGGCCCCTGACCAAGGACGTCTTCTGATGTAATGGGTGAGAGTTGTTAAAATGTAAATATGTATTTGAAAATGTAGGTTTTCTGTAACTGTTAGAGTGAACAGAACCATCCAACCAATAAATACACATGTCGAGGTAATTTACATTTTTGGTAAACACAGAGTGAGTAAATATTAAAAAGGAAGTGGAAGTATTAATAAAACTAATGATTGCTTGCAACTGCTCTAACTTTTCATACCAAATTAAAAAGACATCATGCAGGAACTGGGAATAATAAGACAAAGACTTCCCAAACTCAGAACAACACAAGATATGTTGTTCCCACCACCACATAATTAAACTGGCAAAAATGGGGGCCTAAGCGGCCCCCATAGCTATACCACATTTCTGTCTGTAAAATTCACCGTCAAAGCATACAAAATTATTTTGCAGCACAAGATCCATAAGGCTGATGTACAAATCAGTCTCAGGTTCACTAAACTTCTTCAAACAACTAAGGCAATTCCTAAACCACAAAAGACCTATTTCAAAAGGAATACATCCAAATAAATCCTGAACATCAATACAAACAAATGTAAAACTCTCACCACTTAAACCTACAGGAAACTGTCATAAGATGTCCCAAGAATCTTTTAGAATATATCTGTAACCTCTCAAAACATCCTTCAATCATTTGTCAATGAACAATGCCAAAGAAAACGTTTTAGAATTTTTGGCCAAAATGATAGGTCTCATAGGAGGGTCAGTGACGTCTTTATGGACCTTAGGAAGACCAAACATCATCAGAATCGTGGAGTGGGAAATATAAAGAAATTCAAAAACATCTTGAGATAATACCCCACTCAACAACATATCTTTAAGAAATAAATCAATTTTCCAATATGCAATGTGGATTTCATTTAAAGAAACCACTTCATATTTGTCTCCATCTAACAAAATACCTTGCATCCTGTTGGAATAGTCAATAGAGTCCATTAAGATGATACCCCTTCCCTTGTCAGGCTTCATTACTCTTATTTCATTTTGACCTGCAAAAAAATCCAAAGAATTACATTCACGATTATTTAAGTTAGAATGTCTCACTCTAAAAATATTTGAATTACTTAATTCCACCAGTTCTCTTCTACATAAGTCTTCGAAGGCACTAGTAAGTGGGCAATAAGGTGGGACAAAAGTACTTCTCTTCTTTACAACATCATGGGAAGCATGGAAAGAATGTGGCTGATCCCTCTCAGAATCCTCATTTTTATTTTTGTTCTTAAAATACACAGCTAAATTCAATTTATGAACAAACAGTTGGACTTCCAATAAGGCATCTGTTAAGTTAAAACTTATAGCTGGAAGAAAAGAAAAAACTTTTTCAAATAAATCAAAATCTGCATCCTGCAACACATGAGTAGAATAATTAAAAACTTTCAAATTGTTCCTAATGTAAGTGCATGGAGGGGAAAAAAGCAGTCACAGAACAATTGTTAATTAAAACCTCTGATTCCTGCCTCTGCCATGACCTCTGCCCTTCCCTCTACCCCTTCCTTTCCCCTTCTGTTTCACAAAATTCAAGTTTTTGTCCATATTCTGTCCTTGACCTCTAAGAAAATGCTCCAAAAAGGAGAAGAAGTCACAGCAGCTGAGACAGGGTTTGGGTTGTTTTTTTTTTTCAAAACAGGTTTATTGTTTTAACATACAAGAGAAATATCATAATTTTATACAAGTAATTAAAAATAGATATGATTATAACATTCAACAAAACAACTAAAGTATTTACAAAGACATCCACTACAATCAGATCAATTAATTAAACTAAAATATCATGCTATTGAAATTAGGATTTTTTTAACAAATTTTGTAAATTATCCCATACAATATAATAAGATGTTTTTCTAGTTGTTCTTGACCTAATTGTGTTTATTTCCATATGGCACACTATATTCATAACATTTTTAAATTCATTGAACGAAGGAGGTGTATCTGAAATCCAATTTCTGGTTATTATTTTCCTAGCCACTGCTAGAATAGACCATAACAAGGGAAGCTTAACCTTTTTAACACTTTGAGGTACAGGTGTGTTGAATAATATAAGAGATTTAGAAATAATGAAATTATCTGTAAAAGAGCCTGCAAAAATTCATTAATTGACTTCCAGTATTCTTTCAATTTTATACAGTCATAAAACATATGAGCCCAGTCAGCATTAATTTCTACATTACATCTCTTACATAGATTATCTTTATTATTTATTTTATTCATCATCAAAGGTGTATAAAAGATCTATGTAAAAATTCCATGTATAAAGTCTCCAGACAATGGAAGACGTAGTTCTATAGGCAGATTCCAATATATATTGTTTATCTTGTTGATTTGGTGGGTCCCCATTAATAGAAGTGAAATAATTCCAGTATGAATCTACACTGTAAAAAGTTTCTTGTCTGATAATTTTATGTATGTATGAAAGTTTACCTTTATCAGAAACTTTATGTTGTAAATTTAATATCAAGTAATCAATCAGTGTTGGAATAGATTCTTTAACTGTTATAGACATTAGATCTATTTTATTAATGAGATGTTGTCTAAAGGTCTGAACCTCTAACCAGCAAGTTTCTCTTAGATCAAATTCTTGTTTTAAGAAATCTAGATTTTTAACTTTATTATCAGATATCAACTGATACCAGTACTTTAGATCATTATCTATAGTTAAATGAGTTCCTTCAGAAGTAGATGACAAAAGCATACCCTGAGTATACATTATAGGGAATATAATAAAATTCCATTCCCTATACTTAGGGTGCATGAATATAAAGTTACGATAGCTAATAATAATATTTAATGGGTAACAAACCATATGTTTAGGTGTAATAGGTGAAGTACAAAATTCCTTTAGTAACCATAACATGGAGTTATTTACAATCATATTTTTATGTGTTAAGGAGATTTTCATGAAGTGCATACTAATTAGCTCCCAATAATCTTTCCATTTTATGACATATGACTGATCTATTAATAAAGTAATAACTTTTACAATAGAAGAGATAGTATATAAATTAAAGTCTGGAAAAGAAATACCCCTTGAGACCAGCTATTAGTATGTTTCTTTAATGCAATCCTAGGTCTATTAGGTGCCCATAGGAAATTTAACATTAGTGTATTCAGTTTCTTGATAATTATTTTTGTAGGTGGAAGTATTATTGATTGTATTAAGTATAAAATCTTGGGGAATATTATCGTTTAATAATTGTAAGTCTCTCCTCCATAGTAAAAAACATATTATTCCAGGTATTAAAAGATTTTGTATATTAAGAAAACAGGTATTATAATTATTATATATAATAGATTTAATATCTTTAGATAGTATTATACCTAAATAAGTTATCTGACCTGAATTGGGTACATATTTAGTAAAATCACTAATGAGAATATTTTTTCGTGTATATATAGGTAGTATTTTAGTTTTTTCTTCATTCAATATTAAACCAGAAATACTTTTAAAATTCATCATTTTATCAAATAGAGACTGCATAGAAGAATTAGATCCTGCTGATGTAATTAGAACATCATCTGCAAAAAGTTGAATTTTGGATGTTGTATTTTCATCTATTTCAAAACCCTCTATGTCAGTACTGTTTCTGATCAAATTAGCCCAAGGCTCCATTACTAAAGTGAATAATAGTGGAGAAAGTGGACATCCTTGTTTTGTACCTTTAAAATGGGTATTTTTTGTGAAACATATGTTCCTACCTTAATATAAGCCAATGTTCCTTTGTATAAATGCTCAATTAGATTTACAAATGCATCTGAGAAGTTTGTGCACTTCAGTAAGGTAAACAGATAGTCCCAACTTACTGAATCAAATGCTGAACTTATATCAAGACTAATAAGTGTTAAAATCTTTCTTTTTCCTATTTGCAAAATCAATTAATGTTAAAGTTCTTCTTATATTATCAAAAGTATTTCTATTTACAATGAAGCCTGTCTGATCTATATCTATAATGCCGATGATTGTCTTCAATCTATCAGCAAAAATACTCATAAACATTTTATAATCAACATTAAGTAATGAGATGGGCCGATATGAAGTACATCTAGTTGGATCTTTATTAGGTTTTAAAATTGGCGAAATAAATGTATATTGCCAAGATGGGGGTTATTAACTCAGTTTGCGCCAATATTAAAACCTTATGTATTAATGAATATGTACTTTTAGAAAGGATTTTATATATTTCTGGTATAATACCATCATTACCCGGTGCTTTGTTTGATTTAAGCTTATTTATTTGTGTAATAACCTCTGTATATGAAATACTTTTGTCCAATAGTTTAATCTGTTGTTTATTAAGCTTTTTATTCATGTTTGTGGTTATAAACTCCTTTATTTTATTTTTAGGTTCCATGTTAATGTTATTATGGTTAATTTTGTGAAAGTGATTTCTAAATTCATCTAGTATTTCTGGTATACTAGAAACATTCTCCTTTTTCCTTAGAGAAAAGATTTCTTTGATATGGTTTTGTTTATTCAACCTTTTTGTTTTATTTTTAAGTCTATGTAAGTATTTGGGGCTTATTGAATAAGACAAAAACTTGTATTTCTCTAAAGTTATTTTAACTTTATGAGTTAAAATTTCTTTGTATTTCTCATTTAGTTTGTTTATTTCTTCAATAACTTTCTTGTCCATAATATTTTCTTTATTATTATGTTTATAAGAGTCTAATTTACTTTGAATATCTAACAATTCCTTATCCCAAGATTTCCTTTTATTATTATACCATCTGATACTTTATCCATATAGATATGATTTTAAGGCATCCCAAACATATACAATGGAGACTTCAGGAGTATTATTTATGTCTAAAAAATGTTTTACTTCTGAAAGTATATATTCTTTATAGTCTTTTAGTTGAGTTAAGTATGCTGGTATCCTTTTGATCTGAACATTATGAGTATTTTTTATCATGTATTCAAAAACAATTGAATTATGATCAGATATAGGACATGAAATGATTTGGGAATTAATTAAATCTGTTACCATCTGGTTAGAAATAAAGACCCTATCTATTTTTGAATAAGTTTTGTATCTGTTAGAAAAAAAGGTGTATGGTAATGATTTTGAATCTATCTGATTATTAATATCATTTAAATGATAAGAATTAGCAAAATCATTTAAATGTTTTGCATTAGATGTAATTCTTCTTTTTCCTATAGTGGTAGTATCACTTTCATGTAGTATACAATTAAAGTCACCAGCTAAAATAATATCTCCTATAGAGAATGATATGATCTTATCAAGATGATGTTTCACTGTATTAATACCAATTCCAGGTATCCAATATACATTAATTAAAGTGTAAGTCTTCCCATTAATTTGTATTGTAACCATACAAAACATTCCTTTGTCATCCTGATAAGACTTAATGGTTTTAGGAATGGGCATACTTTTATTCCATAAAATAGCCACTCCTCTTTTTTTCTGAGTGTGCTCTTCACTAACCAATACTGTATATTTGATTGTGGCTAGTTTATCAATATCTTTTTTCAAGAGATGGGTGTCTTGCAGGAAGACTAAGTTGGCCTTATGTAAATTAATGTATCTTATTAGGCTTGCCCTTTTACATGGATTATTCAATCCATTAATGTTTAAAGAAATTCCTTTTAAAGATGTCATTTGGCATTTTTAAAACTTAAGAATCTTATGATCAAAATAACAAATAACAACATAAGTAATGTTACATCTCCTCCTTTAGGTGTACCTTTAAATATAGCTGTATTTATTGAATCTCTTATGGGATTTTGTATAGGATTCAATTTTGTTTGTAGTGACAATGAGTGTACAAAATATATTGTGGATGTCAAAACTATATACATATAACAATGAACAAGTGAAAATAATGTAAGGATTAAACCTTGCATCCAGCCTAGAGTTAAAACTCCAACTTAGAGTAGTATTTACCACTCAAGTTAACCCCTACCCTAAGCAGCAGTACCTCAGCTACCACCTTATCAATTTAATACTGGTTATATTTAACTTAAATTAACAGCTTTCAATTCAATTATCTAGCAAGACAAGACTACACATTTGATAAAACAGCATCATATAAACTAAAATAAACTTTTTTTTTTTAAACTATTCATACTACTATATACATCTATGTAATATAATACACTTGTATTCAAATAGCATTCAAATAATCTTGATATTAGGAACCAAGAGGAGAGAGAGAAATAAAAGACGTGAAAGAGGGAGAGAGAGTGAAAGAAAGAGAGAAAAAAAAGGAAGGCATATTTACATATTAATTTATTCAAAGTATGTAAAAATAAGTTCTAACATTCATTTAAATCAAAAACTTTGGCTAATATGGTTCAGACATTACATATATTAAGATGCATCTATACTCTGTCATGTAAATGCAGTCAACAGCTTCCAAAAGAAAACCTTGAATTGCTTGTATATGAGCATTTTACTCATACTCATTATTGTCAATAGAATAAAATATTATATTTATAGAAATTGTTATAAATCATACTGCATAGTTATGCAAATTCTCAGAAACACTTGCATTATTGTAAAAAAAGCCATCTGTGTTTTGTATGTCTATACTACTGCTTTAAAATATATCACATGACAATTTCTTCCAGAATAGAGTTATAAAGTTATTTATGCTTGTCAATCAGATGAATTAAATGAGTTATAGTAATGTATATGTTTGGAACATAAGTTTTTACCACAGATTAGTATGCTGCAGTCAAGTAGATTTTCAAAAACACTTGAATAAATGTTTCATTTTCTATGCCTTCTAAAATAAGACATTTACTTACTACAAGAAACTGCATCATTTAAAATCATTATAACTGACATATTTTATGAATTATAACATAGATATTTAAGTAATTATATAAAATAACTCACATTTAGATGTTAAAGAGTTCATTTTCCTTCACATAGTCGCATTTACATCAGTTCTACTTCCTGGTAGCGTGTTCTTCCTGAATCTGCGATGTGTCAGTGTGATATCTGGGTCAAAGGTCAAACTGACTGCTTTCAGCTTCTCTGTGAGAATTCTGAGAGTTGAAGCTTTTGAAACAACTCGAGGACACTGTTCATGAGGTAGCCCACATCCCAGATTGTCTCCCTTAACATTTTGGCGGGAAACTTGTTAAAAACTAGTGAAAAACATTCATGTAGCAGTGTAAATGCATCTAAACAAGACAAAACTTTCGCAATGTATTTTACAGGTTATTACAGCTTCTATGTAAGTGAAATTAAGCCCAAAGTTATTAATAAGTAATAAAACTCAATATTTATGTCCCAACTCAATTTTTATGCAAATTTTATTATTTACTGTGTCTATATGATCAAAAGCATTTCTATATATTAATATGAAAAAAAAAATAAAGAGAAAGAATAAAGAAAAGAAAAAGAGTAGAAAATAAAAGAGTGTAAAGCAGAAATAAAAAAAATGTAAGAGAAAGCTATAAGATGTATATACAATAGAATATTACTTACTGTTTATATTAATAGAGTTAAAAATAAAACATATTATTTACTATTATTTAGTTCTAATTATTATTAGTTAAAGCATGACAGATTATTTACAAACAAGCATAAGCAGTATAATCAAGAAAGTATAATTAGGAATAGCATTTGAAGAACATATAAACTTTTTTACAAGGAATAAATATGTTATTCTATTAATCATATTTTCATTACTCTTCTCTCCCTGCCCTCCCCCGCCCTTTACCCACTGCATAATCTAAATAGAATGTCATTGTTTAAACAAAGAAAAGAAGAAAAGGAGAAAAAAAGAGAAAAAAAAATGTATCAAATTACTGACCTTACTTCTCTTTTTCAGAAAGAGAAACAAATTGAATAATAGCTTGTTATTAGTTCCTCAGATATTTTGACTGGTTATGAAACAAAACATTTCTTTGCACACAGAGAATAACTTTGATTAAATCTTTTCAGAATATTTGTGGCTTTCTGGAAATGCAGGAATTATATTTAAAAAGATTAATAATGAAGTAAAATGATGAGAGAAAAAAAAAAAACATAGAACAAATCATTTGTTTTTAGTCTCTTCTTCTTCTCTGAAGTCTTCCACGAAGTTTCAGTTGCCAGTCTCTTTAATGAAGGACTAGCCCATTCCATTTCTCTATTTTATCCAAAATCTTATTTTTTGATAAACAGTAAAGCAGAGTCTAAGTCATCAAAAATTTTAGGACCATCAGGAAGGAAGATTTTTAGCTTGGCAGGAAACAGAAGGTATGTTTTAAACTGTGTTTTTAAGCTCCCTTATTAGTGGCAGAAAAACTTTTCTTTTAGCTATTACCAAGGAAGAATAGTCATTGTCAAAACGCACAGTTGTCTCATTAATCTTAACAGGAGCTTTAGCCCAAGCAGATTTAAGAACCATCTCTTTATCAAAAGATGATAGAAATCCAACTATAACTGATCTAGGATAGTTTTTGTTAGAGTTAGTATTAGCTATAGATCTATGTGCTCTTTCGATACCAAAAGAGAATGCTTCTGGTAAGTCTAAAGTTTTAGGGAGCCATGTTGTTAAAAAAGAAGTAATATTGTTACCTTGAATATTTTCTGGCAGTCCAAAAATCCTAATGTTATTGCGCCTAGATCTATTTTCCAGGTCATCCAGCTTTGTTTGTAAATGTGTATTTTGTTTCAGCAGAAACTCAATGTTGATTTCCTCTTCTTGGATTCTATTTTCCATGTCATTCACAGCTTCTTCTATGCCTGTCATCTGGATCTTCTGTTGTTGTAGGTCTTTATGTAACAAGTCTATTTGTTTTGTAGTTTTTTCTATGAAGGTATCTATTTTAGTACCCATTTTATCCATCTTAGCAGTAAGTTGCTGGATTATAGTTATCAGAGACTGAAGTTCTTTCTTGATGCTGGAGTCTTGAGAATTTGTCTTACTGGAACTCATTTCAGACTGATAAACTGACAGGAAAATTTCCAAAGTGATTTCTGACAGGAATATTGTTAAAATGTCCTTTCTTTTTTAGATATAGTTCAAGAACTATATAAAACAAACATATTTAGAAAGAAAATTACTTCAAAAATTAATTTTTTAAGAAATTAATTCCTGTCAGTGTAATGAAATTGGTGGAGCTGAAGAAATCTGCTGCTATCCTGTGTTCATCCTTGGCCACGCCCCTCAGGGTTTGGGTTGTTTGATACAACATCATTGTTGGGAGAAGCAGCATTCACTACCGCATTCTGTCCAACGACACTCATAGTAGTTGCAAAACCCTATTTGAAACATTTGGGGGGCTTTTGGTGCTGGATAGGCCAAAGAGTCAGAGTAAGCTTTTAAGTCACGTAAAAACTTTTTGTCTTTGCATGCCTTTAAAGGTGCCAAAGATTCTTCAACCCACTGAAAAACATTATTACAACATTCAATACGCCGAGAAAACGAAGCACCCGATGCCGATCTTTTATTGGCCTCATCTAACTGTTCCAATATTGCTGACATCCTTGCATTGTTTTCCCTCAGTATCACATTCAACAGATCTAAACCAGTCTTATTAAACGTATGAACCTGTTCATCATATACTTGAGTACCACTATAAACTCTGCTAGGAAATCTGTAGATCCATAAACCTTGTGGTACAATTTCCTAAATAATACATGCATTTAAATAAGCATTTTCAAGCTGCAACCTCTGGTAGCCAGTCAAATGGTTTTGAAATACGGTTAGCAAATTGTCAAATGAGGGACTCACATGGGAAACACCTTGATTAACATCACCAAAAGAAAAGGAAATGTTACCAAGCCAAGTTTTGTATTGACAGGGTTGTTAACTGACGACTTACTCTGAGAACTTACACCCAACAAAGTGATTACACCATCATTATGTAAAACAGCACCTGTGTTGTGCATAATGGCAGCCAAAGAACTTGAAGAACATGAATTCATCCCTTGTCCAATCTCAGCAGCTGGAGCAGATGCTGCCATGGCCCCAGTAACCTGTAGTGAATCACAACCACTCTCACTCCTTACCTGGAGACCACACAACACTCTTGAATTAACTGGATTGACATTTTGTTGCATATTCTAGCTCAAAACAAACCCATCAAGTTTCTGTGTCAATACTTGAATTAACATAGTAAGGTCACCCAGAGATTGACTGAGGCGGATGTAACTTATTCCTCTGCGATATATCCTCCATTCTCATTTCAGGATGGTTGCCAAAACTGTCCTCAAAGTCCAAGGTGGACATAATAGAAACAAGCAAAACACAACATGGCAGGCAAAAGCAACTATGTAAAATTGGATAATGAGAGCCAAATATTATGCACCACTGCAGACGTGAAAAGCAAACAGACTTTTGCAACAAATCCACAAATATTATTTTATTAGGAACACACAGTGCTTGGTTGAGTGCTTTCATCTACTGGCACAAATACTTCATCAGAACAAAGGAGGAAATGACACAAACCATTTTAAAATACTATCAGCTTATGCCTTTTATGTCTGTATGAAATTTATTCACTTTCTTCAATTCAGTGCTCATAGCTTCGTATGTATATTTCTAAATATACAGAACATGAAAAGAAAATGAGGGCTGAGTGTACCAAGAAGCAAGACTGTCTAGGACTGGATAGCTGCTGACATCTGTTTTTAGACAGCAGTAGCTCCCCCATCCATAGCCATTCTGGATCTGCCACTGACAAAAGACAGTGGGTAGCTATTTACCCCTGTTTAAACAGTATTGGTGCAAGTAAATTCGGTGAATACATGGTAGTAGATGGTAATGCAAGTGTGTGTCTGTAGGGGCATGAATGATGCTTCAGGAATGTGTGTTTGCATGTGTGTGTCCTTGTGTATATCTGTGCCAGTGTCTGCCTGGGAGAGCAGACTTGGAGTGGTTACCAAGGGAGTTAAGAATCTGATGTGGGTGTTGCAGCATTTTTGGGTGAACAGGTGAGTGCATCCATAACTGTGATTGACTGTGAGGAAGAATATTTGTTGATGGATGTGTGTGTGTGTGTGTGTTACTATGTGGGGAATGTCTGGGTGAGTGTGTGTGTGAGAGGGTGTACAAGTGTACCTTTGTCAATGCAATGCATAGGCTGCAAGAGAGAATACTTCTGCTGGCAGGTCTGACAGTTAGAGTGTGAGACATGCTAATAAGTCAGTAATGTGGCCTTTCTCATTATAGCCATAACTGTCTATGAATTACATTTCCTCACCATTGAGATAATTGACCTACCTGTGGTAGACAAATACTTCAAGCACTGAGGCTTTTATCTGAATCCCAGAAAATGTAATTATTTATTAAGTTAAAAGTGCATATAAAATGAAACAGTACTAATACAGTGAATGCAGCAATTTATGTACAATACCAAGCATTCTGTGTTGGTAAAAATAAACACAAGTTAAAGGTCTAAACAATGGAATATTTGTCTGATATAAAATGCTTATATTAACCTATAGGCAAGATGCAATAGGGCACATCGGTAAGACTTTGTGTAGCATGGCACATACCATAACAATTTGGGTACATGTAGTTAGTGAGTACTGCAAGGCTCCACCAGATGTGTCCAGGCACTGGAACCATGACTTGAGCATTCCAAACACATGCTTGATTACATTTCATGTTTGTGTGTGTGCCTCATTATGGAGCTCTTGTTCAGGTGTGTGTGCATTTCTGATGGGTGTCATCAGCCACGGCTCCAGTGCATATCCAGCATCCCTCACAGATGCCAGATATGGGAATCGTGGTAGCTTCCAGGGCAGCCAGCACACACATTCAGTATTATGCCCTGGGCATCGCACACGACCTGGCAGTTGATGGAGTGGAAGCCCTTGCGGTTGATGTAGGCCCTACTCCACTCACCAGCTGGTGCTTTGATCTGTATGTGTGTGCAGTCAATTGCACCCACTACCTCAGGGTATTCCGCTATTTGCTGGAAGAGACGCATATTGCTGGCCAATACCTCACGGGAATTGGAGAAATATAGATGATCACCGACATGTGCTGACATGGCATTCAGGAGCTGGTGCAGTACCCTTGATGCTGATGCCTATGAAATCTCCATCATATCACCAGTTGGTCTCTGGGAGGTACCTGTTGCTAGTATTCTTAGGTCAACACATACCTTGGTTTCCACTGGGATGGGTTCCCCTCTGTTGGTTCTATGTGTGAGACGTGGCCTGCACAGCTCAACAATTTGCTGCAGGAGCTCTCTGTCCACTCTATAGCACTCCACTATCTCCAGCTCATGTAGCCCCTGGTAGGTTACCTTGGGTCTGTACATTCTTCTCCGTCTCCTCACTGTGGGTTGCTCAGTAGCATTCACAATGGCACCACCCTCAGCATCTTGCACATGTTGCCTTATAACAGCAATGGCAGCCCCTAACATTTTTATGTCTCAGTTTGCTTTTAATTTTCACTTCTCTTTGTTGACTGCAGTGTTGCAGTGTTTCTGAGAAAAACATGGGGGAATGTTGTTTGCAGAGTTTTAGGTGTTGGGCTGGGCTGGGCTACTGTACTGCCTGTGTAATTGGATGATTCTAATTGATTTCACCTGGCAGCTCTGCTAGTTCTCCTTGGTTAACTTCCTACTACTTCTTTTCCTTCCTTTTCCCATTTCTGTTTCCACAGGGGGCAGCCGCCACACGAGCGAACACACACGCACACAGGCTTAGACAGGCTTAGGCAGGTGTACATTCGTGTATACTAGCTTAGATAGCCTAACACAGGCTTACACACAGGCTTAGACGGGTTTACACGTGCGCACACGCGCGCACACGCGTGCACACAGTGTCAGCAGCTTTGCAAGAAACTTTAGTGATAGCCACGGCGTACACCTTCAGTTTCTTGATTTCAGTTTAGACAACTGTACCTCCTTTAGTCCTGAGTAACTCACAGCAAACACATGCCACTCTGCTCCAATATGATTACAGTCTTTTTGATACATCCCCCCTCATGATGTCACCCATCTTCTACTCTGTTACTCCTTTACTCTACACTCTAGACATAGATCACATAGTAGTAAATATTGTAATTCACTTTCCTTATCCTCATTTGCAGATTGCCTACTAATGTTTACATCTCTCAGACTGAGCTTCCCCTTAGCAGTAGCCATGTTGTCTTCAGCCTGCCATTCACTTGCATGGCTGATGAATATTTTGAATAAAATCCCTATTTGTGGCTTTTATTTTTTGTTTTTCTGGTTTTTAGAGTG
Source organism: Protopterus annectens (assembly GCF_019279795.1). NCBI lineage: Eukaryota > Metazoa > Chordata > Ceratodontiformes > Protopteridae > Protopterus > Protopterus annectens. The sequence goes on from NC_056744.1 coordinate 285,084,360, forward strand.
CAGCACATTTGCGCAGCTCTGCGCTATGCTTAAATATCAGAGATCGAGGGAAAAAATTTTTTTTTTATTTTGCAACGGAAAAAAATGCCAGTGGCTGTATATTTGGCCATTGGCATGCCTCAACTGGATGCATCCTTATTTGAGCTGTTATGGTTCACCAATTTTTGCAGAATGGTACTCAGTTGCCAACTGAGTAAAATTCTGCAAATACTACTTCAGCCGATTTAGTGTTTCCTGGATCGCATATGCAAATGAGGTAAATTTGCGATCCAGGAAACACTAACCTGTCTGAGCAAGAGTAGTGTTATTTGTAGAAATGTACTCAGTTGGCAACTGAGTACCATTCTGCAAATAGCAAAATGGAGCCATGACAGCTCCAAATAAAGGATGCATCCAGTTGAGGAAGCATGCCAATGGCCAAATATACAGCCACTGACATTTTTTTCCGTTGCAAAATAAAAAAAAAAAATAATTTTTTTTCCTCGATCTCCGATATTTAAGCATAGCGCAGCACCGCGCAAATGTGCTGCACTCTAAAAACCAGAAAAACAAAAAATAAAAGCCACAAATAGGGATTTTATTCAAAATATTCATCTGCCATGCAAGTGAATGGCAGGCTGAAGACAACATGGCTACTGAGTAGAGGTTGCTAAGGGGGGAACCTCAGTCTGAGAGATGTAACCAAGCATTAGTAGGCAATCCTATGCAAATGAGGATAAGGATAGTGAATCCCAATATTTCCTGCTATGTGAACCATGTTCCTAGAGTGTAAGAGTAGGAAAAGAGGAGTAACAGAGTAGAAGATGGGTGACATCATGAGGGGGAATGTATCAAAAAGACTGTAATCTTATTGGAGCAGAGTGGCATGTTTTTGCTGTGAGTTACTCAGGACTAAAAGAGGTGTGTCTACAGCTGTCTAAACTGAAATCAAGAAACTGAAGGTGTACGCCATGGCTATCACTAAAGTTTCTTGCAAAGCTGCTGACACTGTGTGCATGCGTGTGCACGCGTGTAAACCCGTCTAAGCCTGTGTGTAAGCCTGTGTTAGGCTATCTAAGCTAGTATACACGAATGTGCACCTGCCTAAGCCTGTGTAAGCCTGTGTGCGTGCGTGTGCGTGTTTGCACTTGTTTGCACGGCGCTGCCCCCTGTGGAAACAGAAATGGGAAAAGGAAGGAAAAGAAGTAGTAGGAAGTTAACCAAGGAGAACTAGCAGAGCTGCCAGGTGAAATCAATCAGAATCATCCAATTACACAGGCAGTACAGTAGCCCAGCCCAGCCCAGCCCAGCACCTAAAACTCTGCAAACAACATTCCCCCATGTTTTTCTCAGAAACACTGCAACACTGCAGTCAACAAAGAGAAGTGAAAAATTAAAAAGCTTAAACTGAGACACAAAAATGTTAGGGGCTGCCATTGCTGTTATAAGGCAACATGTGCAAGATGCTGAGGGTGGTGCCATTGTGAATGCTGCTGAGCAACCCACAGTGAGGAGACGGAGAAGAATGTACAGACCCAAGGTAACCTACCAGGGGCTACATGAGCTGGAGATAGTGGAGTGCTATAGAGTGGACAGAGAGCTCCTGCAGCAAATTGTTGAGCTGTGCAGGCCACGTCTCACACATAGAACCAACAGAGGGGAACCCATCCCAGTGGAAACCAAGGTATGTGTTGACCTAAGAATACTAGCAACAGGTACCTCCCAGAGACCAACTGGTGATATGATGGAGATTTCACAGGCATCAGCATCAAGGGTACTGCACCAGCTCCTGAATGCCATGTCAGCACATGTCGGTGATCATCTATATTTCCCCAATTCCCATGAGGTATTGGCCAGCAATATGCGTCTCGTCCAGCAAATAGCGGAATACCCTGAGGTAGTGGATGCAATTGACTGCACACACATACAGATCAAAGCACCAGCTGGTGAGTGGAGTAGGGCCTACATCAACCGCAAGGGCTTCCACTCCATCAACTGCCAGGTCGTGTGCGATGCCCAGGGCATAATACTGAATGTGTGTGCTGGCTGCCCTGGAAGCTACCACGATTCCAATATCTGGCATCTGTGATGGATGCTGGATATGCACTGGAGCCATGGCTGATGACACCCATCAGAAATGCACACACACCTGAACAAGAGCTCCATAATGAGGCACACGCACAAACATGAAATGTAATCGAGCGTGTGTTTGGGATGTTCAAGTCATGGTTCCGGTGCCTGGACATATCTGGTGGAGCCTTGCAGTACTCACCAACTACATGTACCCAAATTGTTATGGTATGTGCCATGCTATACAATATGATCCTGTGAAAACAGCTGCAGAAGGAACAGCATGGGGCAGGGCCAAACAGCCCCCCACCATTGCCAAGGCCTGCACAGGCACAGCATGACTCGGAGGAGGAACAACCTCAGCCTGCTCCAGTAGGCAGAAGGAGGCATGCCCAGTATGCCTTGTGCTTGTCAAAGAGGCAACGCATAGCTCATACACTGGCTCTGTAGGAACCCTGGAAATGATACCTCTCTCTGACTCGCACATAAAATAAAAGGGATGCCTAACTTCACACTACCTGTTTCCAAACATGTACAGGGTGTGTAGTATGTGCATCTGACATAGGCAGCCCTGCAGCACCACCTGAGGCATGATTGCCATATTTTAAGCAATATAAAGCAGTACTAAGCAGCTTTTACCAATATCTAGTATATGTAAATAAAATTGCTCATGCAATGTTGGCCAAGGTCGTCCAAAGTTGAGCAAAGTCAGTTAAACATGCTCATATCTGCTTTACTGTTCCTTAAGCAGTCTGGTCTGGCCAGCATGAAAATGAAAAGCAATGACAGGGCTTGAACCCAGGATACTGTGTACTATACTCACAGTACTGAACCACTAAGCCATGATAGCATTACAGTGGCACAGACACAGCAGGACAATTATAAACTAATGCAAACACAAAGCAATGCTGTATCATGCCCCTAATGAGGCAAATGGGTAACCTCACCCACACGCCTATGCAGTCAGAGAACATCAGGCCAGGCATTGTGATGTGGATTGTGTAGGCTACGAAGTTGCAATCTAATATATATGGCAATGTACGCTAAGATCTGTAGTACAGTAGTATGCCTCAAGCCAGTATGATAGGCAACAGTACAGACTGTAATGGTGTCCTGTACATAGCAGTGCAAGCACAGCAAATGTGTATAAGTGTCAGGGTAAACCCACATCCTATGTACACCCCCAGTAATAATCTGGTGTGCCCACAGATAGAAATGTACAAAGAATAGCTGTCCCCCCTGTATGCAGAAATGTTGATAGGTCTATGCAAAGTGTCTCATGGAAGCCCTGCAGGCACAGCATGATCCCTGTTGATCTATGACACAAAGGTGAGCCCTGCCGTAAAAATACACCTTGATTTACCATACACATATAGTATAAATGTGTATACTGTGCGTGCTCACACACTCCAACAAATGTAGTGGATTTCATTCAGCATCACACTGAAAGGTCATACTGGGCATGCTCACACACTTAGGCTAAATACGGATGTGATAATAAGGGATCTATGGACAAATGTGTATAGTCATCTCTACTTCCAGAAACACATTCACGAAGTGGTCTGAAAATCCTTCTATGTGTACACACAAACTGCCAAGGTCTGTGCATGTAGGACAAAGGAGGTTGCCACTACTCAGCAGTCATCAGACCTGTCAGAGAGTACCACAACACACTTGCAATGAATATGACTAGGCACGTTTAGCAGCTAGAAAGACCAATGAAGTACCTTAACAAGAGGATTACTGGCCTCAAATAGTTGCCCCATGCAACAAGAATGAATGTAACCCAAGCTGTACTCTGTTGCATACTGTCTACACAGGAGATCTCTGCCCAACAGACAGGTCCATGTCATGGTTACATTCAGATCTGTTCTGAGTTACAGCTCAATGGCACTAAATGTACAGAGCCAACTGATATTGGCAACATCCTGGCAGATAGGATCAGTGTTAACTTTACCCCCCTCTCACCCATGAAAGAGTACATGTCTATAATGGAAGACTGCAAAGTTGCTGTCATCACGGCTGCACAGGTAAAAAACACTCTCTGAAGCCAGTATCACAGCAGCCATGGGACTAGATAACATCCCAGGCTATGTAGTATCTACTTCCCTGAAGTAAACATTAACATGGAAGTTCTGTGGCTACTGAAGTTTTCAGAGGACTGCAAACTAGGAGCCATCATTGTAAACACTAAAGATGTGGACATCCTACAAAATGGCCTCACTGAGACAGATGGCTGTTGTCCAAACCATGGGCTGTAGCTCAATGCCAAAAGGTGCATTATCATCACCTTTGTTAAAATCTCTGTAGCCAAGAACTATGACATAGGTGGTAGTATACCTCACACTGTAAGTGTGACAAGAGACCCTGGGTCACACGTGGACAGTGGATACAATTGTGATAAGCACATTCCCACAGTAGTCAGGAAACCCTCTTATGTGGCACACCTCATCACAAAATGTGTCTCATGCAGAATAAAAGAAGACATTGTTCCCCCTCTACTCACCACTCACTAGAACTATAAAAGAGTACAACACCACTGTTGCTATGTACCTCACAAGACAACTACAACAACTAGAAAGCCAGCAGCAATACCTCACAAAGTGCATTAGTGGCCTGAAATACATGCCATACACAGACCATCGCAAAATGGTCCATCCGTACTCCCTTGCATATCGCCTACTCAGAAGTGTTCATTGCGTAACATACAAAGCTATGTCAAACATACAGCTGTTGGATATGATCCGCGTAAAACATTCACAATCACCCTGACCTTTGGACCCAAGACCACGAGTGAAATACAAAAGGAGGTGGTGTAGCCATTTAGCTTATGGATATCCACACCTCCAGGTTACTGGCACAGCATGAAGCCTTGGAGACCATGCAAGTGCAACTAACATTGAGCAAAGCTGCCCATCAGATTGTAGCCTGCTACAGATCACGTACCTTGTCTCAGGAACCTCACTCAGTATTCTGGAGAACAATGGCAAATATAAAGGTCCTATGAAACACCATTATATGAGGAGATTACAACTACCCAAACATCGAGTGGGTGAATTACTCGTATACAACGTCCTTTGCCCAATGTGTCCTAGAGTTAAGAAACTAACACCCTGGAACAGCTGGTCAGCATGGCCACTAGAGGTGACAACATACTAGACATGATCATCACCAACATGGGGTACCTGTGTTCCACAACAGAGATAAACCCCTCGCTGGTAATATCAGATCATTAAGTAATCACACTGGACATCCACATCCCGCCCCCACACCCAGTCAATGAAACCACTGTGAAGACATTTTCAAAAGCAAACTGCACACTTCCTAAGACCAAAGTGGAAAGTTCCAAAGCCCTCTTGCTATAGGATAATGGTATACAATCTGCCAAATCAATTACAAGTGCATCCTATGAGCATCTACAGGGATGCATGTATCGAGACAGCACAAAAAAAACCAAGATGCACTCCTCCAAAAATAAGAAAACAATCTGGTGGTCGTTGCCCATAAATGAGCTAGACAACAGAAGGAGGAAACTAACACCTGATAGAGCCAACTTCACTAAAGGAAAGGCATCACTGATCATTATTAGGATGAAACAATGATCGCTCATAAAATAAACCAAGCACAATTTCTAAAGACAAATTGCCAAGGAATGTAATAATAACAACCACAAAGCCTTCAGTAGCTATACCACACATGTAGGTGTCAACTTCCAAATATGCTGTCAGCTACTGAAAAAAGTAATGACATACACCAAACCAACTTTCATTGCCCACACCCGGGGCGACAAGTTCAGTGTAAACTCCCCCCATCACCCCCAAAAGGGTCTGTGTCCATCACAGAAGGATGCAGAGACCCAGACATCATGGACATACAGGTAAAGACAACCCTCACCAAAGCTAAGAACATAGCATCAATGTGACTGTAAGTTGTCCCAGGCTGCATCTTACACTAGGCCCATAAGGAACTATACCCTCACCTACATTCACTGTCCAGACTCAAGCGTACCACAGGCTAAATACCCAAAGAATGGCATATACTAACAGCCATCCAGCTCCACAAAGGGTGTGCCAAACCATTGCCCAACATGTGTACTCAGCCTGGTCTACAGAGCTATTGAGCAAATCGTCATGGAACCCATACACTGAGACATTGGAGATCTCCAGACACCAGACTCTACACAACTTCACCTTGTTAAAGGCAGAGCCTGGCTCCCAAACCTAGTTGATTTATTTAAAACAGTTACCATGAACATAGATGGAGGTGAAAGTAGTCCACACAGCCCACCTGGACCTCACTAAGGGCTTACCACACCATTCCCCACTCTGTCATCATGGACAAGTGTACCAGCTTGAACATGAACAGCTGTGTCACAGGATGGGTGGCCAAGTGGCTCACAGATCAAACACACATGTTCATAGTTGTGGGTGCCATGTCCAACTCTAAGCCAGTCACAAATGGCATCACACAGGTCTTTGCCCTGGGACCCCACCTGTTCAGTCTATACTGCTCAGAGGTACAGGCAAGCATAGCAGGTGTAAGGCTGAATAGGTTTGCAGATGACTGGAAACTGTGGTCCATAATTGACTGTACAGCTGACACAGACATCCTCCAGAAGTGTCTTACAGAGACAGATACCTGGTGTCAAAACAATGCCCTCAAGCTGAATGGCAAAGAATGCATAGTCATCCCCTTTGGGTAATACAAAGTGCACACAAATTACCACATAGGTGGTAATCCAGCATGTACAGAGAAAGTCATTATGGCCCTGGGGACACAGGTAGATAGTAAACTCACCTTTGATGATCACATGGCCAAAGTGTTTAGACATTCCTTCAGTGTAGGCCATCTAATGTCACCTAATGTACACTTCGTATAGTCTGATGATGTCACCATCCTACAAATATGCCTGTGGAAACAAACACTCCTAGTAATATGTATAGCACGTCATGTTAATGAGTGCTCCTCTAGTATCATGAAGTAGTTAGATAAGGGTTTGAATCCTGCACCAGACAGCTGTTTGTGTGTGTTCTCCTTGGGAAGAAACAACCTTTCAGGAGAGTAGTGAAACACCTCAAAAGTGGTAATCTAATCTTTGTCAAGTCTGATGATGTCACCATCCTACAAATATACCTGTGGATTAGAGAACTCCCAGTAATGTGCATCGCGTGTCGTGTTAATGCGTACTCCTCTAATATCATGAAGTAGTTAGGGAGGGGTTTGAATCCTGCACATGGTGAGTGTGTGTGCTGTATGTGAGTGACACTGTTGGTCAATGTGTTGTGGGTTTTGCTTTTACCACTGTATGACATATCAGTATGCATTGCACATGTGAGCTAGCTGTGTGTCAAATACATATCTGTACATGGTACCTCAATGATTGCATGTGTGGGAACCCTGCTTTCTCCAAGAACACAGCTGTCATCCTTGCCAGACTGTGCTGTTGCTTCCCAGACCTTAGGTCACATCTGTATGCTTGTGACAAGGCCAGCCACTGCATTGATCCCTGGCCTAGGTCATCTGTATCACACAAAGTCATTACGGTTCCTATTGGAATGTGTGAGTGAAGGTCTATGGCCGAGGTATATGTCAGACCTGTTCAAACGCAGCAAAGTTTGTCAATGATGACTATTCATAACAGGTGTAGAACAAACTATGTGGATATGCATGCAGACCCCTTATTGCTTATGTGATCCACCAAGGGATTCCAAAATACCTTTGGAAATGTGATTAACAAAGGAGAGATGACATAACACTTGCTTGCATGTACACATCGGTACCTGTTCATCATGTTGGTGGCTACTACCTATGTGGTACTGTGGGGATAACATGTTCCTTAAAGGTGGATGACTATGCTTAGTTTGGCTTATAGCTTTACAGCATGGGTTTGACAACAGGCATCTGTCTGTATGATACCCTTGTGGAGGATGTGTGTGTCATCTGGAGAATGCATTATAGGCCACATATGCATTACCAGATGTGGATGGACATATCCCTACTGTGATTGCTTGTACCTAAGAGAGCTATATGCCAAACAGGAGTGGTCTCAGTAATGGGTGCAAGTGAATAGCAGTGGTTACTGGCATTGTATAGTACCTGAAGGATCCAAATGTTGCTGTGTGTCCTACATCTGTGTGTCAGTTGTCAAGACATCATCTAATGATTGGTTATGGTCAGGCTGTTGAAGTGATGTATACTACCAGAATGCAAAACAATGTCAGATATTAACAGTATCACCCACAGCACAGTGTCAAACCATGTCATGCACACATGTGTAGTCAGGTTCCGGAATGTGTGTAGTGCAATGCATACTGGCCACCAATAGAAACTATGGAGTGTTACTGTGTAATACACAGCATGTTGCCCTGGCCATGTGTCCACTATGCACGTACATGCAGTCAGTGCACCGTCACAATGTTCACAACTTTACACCTGCAAATCTGTGCTACACACATCCTGCACATACTGTCCACTCTCTAACACATGCTGCTAATACTGCACACATCAGCCAAGTGGCACGTGGCCGGACAATACACAATTGGAACCAACACTGGTGTAAACAACACTACAATGACAATCATAGCTTTAATGCATCATGCCTGCTCAGCTACACCTTCAAGCATATCATTACACTCTACTGCTGACAACATGCTAACATTGCTATACTGCTATATAGACACCCTGTGCATCAGCACCATGGTAGCCTGTTCCTGCATCGATGTTACAGATGACAAGAGGTGGCACAGGTTTCATCATATGCAGAGGGTGTGTTGTTGGTTTGCCAGAGGCCTACAGTGAGCCATCCAATTGACATGTATGTGTGTGTGTGTGTGTGTGTGTGTGTGTGTGTGTGTGTGTGTGTGTGTGTGTGTGGACAAGAATACAGGAATGGGCCAATGTTGTTGTAATGTATGTGGGTATGTGTTAGCCTTAGGTGTCTGGAGTACGTGTGTGTGTCTGCATGAACACAGTTCCACCATGTGGCTGCCATATACGGGTGTTTGTGGGACAGCCACAGACTGTACCTGCGAGGCTTTATAGATCACCATCTCTGGCCATGGATACGGTACCTGTGCCTGGCAGGGGTGCTACTGACACTATCAGGTACTAAGCCAGACTGGGTACTATCCCCAGAGGTGGATGGATGTACACTGGACACAGGTCCCTGCTGGGACTGTCCAGAGCCACATGCACATGGTCTTCTAGGACACTCTATGGACAGCCCACCCCCAACATTGCTGGGGCTGGTACTGGGACTACGGGAGCAGCTGTGGGTTGAGGAACGTCCGCGGCGACTGCCAGCTGCTGATGTTGCTGGCATATGTCCACGTTGATGTCTCAACCATCCCGCACTGTCCTGACACATGGACATGACATTGCGGAGGATATCTAATGTCTCTCCCCAACATCTATCAGTGACCTTGGTGTAATGACGGATGGCACCTGCTAGGTCATGGATACTGTCAATGACAGTGGTGTTATGTGCCCTCTGAGCCCTTAGCCCTGTCTGGTGTACCATTCCATACATGCCTGTGCCTCCATGACAGCCTGGGACATGCGTGACATTGTCAGACCTGTGGCACCTCTGCCAGTGGCATGATGAGCAGCAGTGCTCCTACGAGAACCCCTGGACATCTGCCTATGTGGTACCCTTCCAGACATCTGGGTATGGCTGCTGTGTTGGGATGCATGTGCCATGGATACCACACTGTCCTGGCCATTGCCAACTGTACTCTGTCCCCCAGCTATGGGAATTTGTGATGGGTGTATTGGCAGTATGACTGTATGCATGGATGGGGTGGACAGCTGTGTACTGTCGATTGGTGGCCCAACGACAGACCCTGTCAAACACGCCTGTGCCTCAACACACCTATCTTCATTATCACTATATGGCTCAGTGACATCAGTTTCCCTGCTGCAGTGAACCAGCCCTAACACAGCACCTGTGGGAGGGAGACAGGAAACACACTTTACGACTTGTACATGATGTCGGCACACATGCACACATGCACACATTAACACATGAACACATGCACACATGCACACATGCACGCATGCACGCATGAACACATGAACACATGAACACATGCACACATGCACACATGAACACATACACACATGCACACATGAACACAAGAACACATGCACACAAGAACACATGCACACATGCACACATGAACACGTGAACACATGCACACATGAACACATGCACACATGCACACAAATACACTCCTCACTACAGCAGATACCCACACATACCACCAGCTATCCAAAACATACTTAATAGTGGTTGAAGGTGGGTTACAGTATCACAAGGCAAACAGGCATATCACACATGTCAGCATGCAGAAAATTTGCTGCTCAAGACCATGCAGTGCGAGTGTAGACAGCCCTTGTTAATAACAGTATACATGGCTTTGAAGCATGTGTGTTGTTGTTCAGTGATTGGCCTCACCCTGGAACACAATGTGTACATGGACACAACATTGCTGTGCAAGTATTAAAAGGTCTGCAATGTCCTGTGCACCATCACTCACAGGTATACATACCATGGCTGGATATGTAGCTGTGTGTCACATAGATATACATTTCTGATTACAGTGTCTGTGTCTGTAGCTGATAATTGTGGACACAGGTTTAGCACATGCATGCTATGTATACACACAGGATGAGTGGTGCATGTATATGTGATGGAATACCATTGCTCAACATGGCCATTGTACAGTGGTTATAGTGAGTGTAGGACATATTGTGGACATGCCTGTGCAAGCCATGACATGGCATGCTACAACATGATTGCAACATTAAACATCACACATACCCAATGTGGGTCATGTGACCTGTACACTCAATAGCATTACAAGACATATATGTGTCACTTTGTACAAATGGTGATTGCTATGCATATTGTGTATAGGTGCATATGTTTGCACACACACAACATTGAGGTGCATAGCAATAACTGCTATGTGTAGTACTGTGGTCACTGTAACTGGATGGGGTGTAGTACCATGAGCCATCATCATCATGCATCATGTGGTCACTCAAGGCTACTAATGTGTGCCAGACCGCCACCTAGCATGCTGTACCTGAACTGTAGTACTGTGGCTGCAGTCACAATTACACAGCGACTTGTTACATGGGGTTTGTAAGGTGCCCAATAGGGAGCACTGCCTAACATGAATGTGTTATGTGTTGAAGAGTGTCGCACAGCCCCATGATAGGCCTCTACCCCTCAGGTATATTATGTGTGCTGTGTGGATGACATGTGGGATACTGAAGTGTGACCTTACAGCGGGTGTCTGGATACACCATGTGTAGCATGTTAAGGTGTACTGTGTATGACAAAGTTGTGTATGTTGTGTACATGTGTATCAACTATGCCTATCCAATGTCCAGTACAGTGTTGCCATAATTGTGTGTGATGCTCTGTGCATTGCATGTGATTGAGGCAGCTACTGTCATTACTGACATATGCATAGTCTCAAAGCAAACATGCACAGCATGCATTATGCATAGGTGTGTTACATGTACATGGCCTACACCTCACCTATGACATGCACATTTCATTAGCAATATTAAATTTATAACACACTCACCAGCATTGACCGGCTGCCTTGCTGTCACACCAGAGGGACCTACAAGAATATGAGACAGTTTGTCAGTGGCCACAACTGTGGCATTGGTACTGTGAGTTTGCTAAACTACAGTAGTACAACAGTTGACAGTCACAGGCGTACAGATTATATTCCAAATATCAGTAATGCGCAACACTATGCAGCACAACTGCTAAACACACAAAACACATCTCACATATGCATAATCTACCAATACAGGTAACAGTAGTCTACAGATAGGGCATGTTACCTGCATGCTCCATGTCAACATGCTGTGTGGCTCTGGCCTCCATGATGACACATGTATGTTGCTGTTCCTGTTGTTGGCCAGGGGCCACCATGCTTATGAGCAGCTCCTCCACTCTGGTGAGGGGGGGGATGAATGGCTACCCCACCACCTGTGGCAAGCTGTTGTCGACAGATATCAGACGCATGCCTCCGGACATGTCTAATTAAATCACTGCAGTGATGGCGTACCTGCTCATATATCCGGTTATGCATGCCTATGTCATTTCTTGCCACAGTGCAGTCTGCACATACTGGTCCTGGCTGGTTCTAGAGAACAGCAGGGTGTAGTGCTGCACCAGCCTGCTGTGTATTTCCTCTTCCTCTGCAGTTGTACAACACGGGTTGCGTTGGTGGGCCATGCCCCTGGAAGACAATTAAACAAGATGTGTGAGCAAGTCATGTGGCTCACTTAACATTATAAAGTACAGATATCAGTTAACTGCCATATATAGCATCCGATTGGCTGTCAGAGGATACACATGTTCAATACCACATAGTAGTGCTCAGGCCACAACTGGTTGACAGTGCCTGGCATGCTGTATATATCAAACCATGTTCTGCACAGCAGCAAAGAGAAGCCAGTATGTAAGACTATACACCAGTGCATGGCACACTGTGTGTGACACAATGCACCACCTAGCCACAGGAGGTATATATCAAGCTAATGCATAAAGAAAGATGTCATCCATTGCAATGAATGCAAAGTACAGTTACAGTATTACCAGTATACCACCCTAGTCATTGATGCCAAACCCCTGCCTAACATATGTGCACAGTTATTAATATAGGTGGCATACTGCTGTACTAGACTATACATGTTGCTAGATACACACGTATATCCTGTAACACACATATGATTGAGGGCATGGTACAGGCATAATTACACACACATCAGACATACATACAACACACAAATGTATGCCAACCCAGATGTGCTTTACCTGGGTACCATACAGTACTGTGTGTCACTACTTACAAAACCTTATGCCTGAGGTATGTAATCTGTGAGGACTATAGGGAACACACAAAACAGTGTTTCCAAGCAATGTGAACATACACCATACTGTACTGTTTAAGCCTACAGCTTCAGGTAGTACTACAATTCATATGGGAGTTGGATTCACCAGCAGTACCACTCACTAAGGATGCATGTATTGCTTTAGCCTACAATGGGACACCACAGTCGACAACAAGGGACTACGTCACACCATATGCCATACTACTTTTTCTGCCTAGCAATAGCATACACATCTTTTGCTGGGATCTCAGGTAGGACACAAACTACCATGACAGAAACAATTTCACATTAAGCTATCACACCTTTACAGACCTTGCACACATTCACCAACACATTCGCCATCACACTCAGTCAACCTCACATAGCAATTATTGCACTAAGTACATGTGTGTGTGTATCGTGTCATAGGTAGGTAATACGCTATTGGCCCTAGGGCCTACAGCAGCCTAGCCATATGCTAACCTGGCCTTTGACACACATGTAATTTAATTTCACTTGCCCCTGTCAACCAGAGCCACAGAGGTGATTCCCGGGGTGCATTTCCTATCTCTCAACCAATCATCAGGAGTATTTATGACAACTGCTAATGAGGAGCTTTGTTTGCTATTGATAAGTGGTTTGTTCCAGAGTATAGCATGTCTCTGAGATAGGAATCTATCCCTCCAGCATGTGCTGCTTAGTGAGCTGACAAGGTTTAGGGCCCTAGACCATGTATCTGGGAGGGATTGTAATATGTTTACGTGGAGGATGTCCAACAGCTATGGGTGTGACATAGCTCTGTATGTTATGCAGAGGTCACCTCTGGGTAGGCGGTATGCAACACAGTCTAGCTGTGGTTTTGTGAGTGGGTCTGCATAGGGCATCTGTTTGAGGCCGGTATTACTCTTTGTGAGGTATGTCTGTGGCCTTTCCAGTTGCTGTAGTTGTCATGTGAGGTACATACCACATGGGTTATTGTACTCTATAATGGGTTTTAAGTGTGATGAGTAGAGGGGAGCACTGACCTATATTTCCCTAGATGACACACCTTTTGTGATGACGTGTACCACATAGACAGAGTACATGACTAGTGTGGCACTATGATTATCAAAGGGGAGGCTACTGTCCACCAGTGTCCCATGTTCCCTTATCACACCTTCGGTGTTAGGTAGACTACCACCTATGTGGTAGTTAATGGGTACAGTGTTTTGGCAAGAAGGGATGGCACTCCAGTGTCAACACTGAGCTTCAGTCCATGCCTTGGTCACCAGGCCCCTGTTGCAGTAAGTATGACCTTGTCTCTCTCTCTCTCTTTATATATATATATATATATATATATATATATATATATATGCACACATACATACACACATACATATAAACATCCATTGCTGTACATATAGATGCACATATAGGCACATATACAGTCCACTTTTCATGGTGGGAATATCAATTATGTGACAGTTGTGAGATATACAGTTATGTAATAATATTGCACAGTGTTGTGCAGACTGCATTGAAGGTGTCCTCAGCCCATGTAGCTTTAGCAGGCCTCACTGGCTGCAACACTGCAAAACTGACGAAGCATACCCACAGCATTTAACCGCCACATGTCATATACCAGCACTGCATGTTGTTTTCTTTGCCACACACTACAACCTACATAGAAATATGCACATACCAACCTTCAACAACATATATATATATATATATATATATATATATATATATATATATATATATATATATATATACCCTTCACAAACAATTGCAGTATGTTCCTTGCCCTATGCACATGTACAGATACATATAGATACATACTGCTGCCACATATGGATGATTCACAGTATGTAGAGTACTCTTCAAAAACATCTACTACATGCCAGCAAATACATATGTGTTACATACCTTTCCTTTGTATTTCTCTGTTCCGTCTGTTTTTAAAGGAAATCATTTTTTTTTTGGGGGGGGGGTTTCTCTGTCTGTTGATGTTGCTCTTTCTTTTTCTGTGTCTGTCTGTTTCTGTCTCTTTGTCTGTGTCTCTCTCTCGCTCTCGCTCTCTCTCTCTCTCTCTCTCTCTGTTGCTGCAATGAGATTATTGCATGTGTGGACAGCAAGTACAGCCTGCTTTTCTAGGTATCTGCACATGTGCATGTGATGGCCTCTGCACCAATTGGTGCTCACCATTTACTAATTGCATGCAGCCTGCTGTGTGGTAATTGCAGTACTCACTGTCATAGCAGCCCACTGCTATAAAATGCTAAATTAGGTAGGCATAGTCCTTTCAGCTTTCCAAAGTGGGGCCCATGCTTGTTTGCTGTGGACACCGTTGTGTCAGTCAGAAGGTCGGTATACTTCTTATATCTGAAGCTAGGATTGTAGCCAGTAATTTGCATGTTGTACTGAAACCTGAATGTTGCTGCTTCTAGTACACACTTGTCAGTGTAGAATTTTACTCACCCCTCCAAATACTTACCCAAGATACATGGGAGTATGTACTTTCTTTTCTAATTAGACAATTAACTGCCATACAAAAGTAGTTATTGCAATGTATTCTTCTGGCACATGAACTGTTTGTGAACTACTATACTGTAAATATTTATTCACTCACTTCTGAATGATTTGTGGTTTATTTGTGTTGACATTAGCACAGGCTGCTCAAGACAACTGGACAAATTTCAGTACTGAGTATGCCTACCTACATCCTTGGTAGAGCCTGAATACACAGGTATATTGTTCTTTTGGGTAGGGGTGCAGAAGTACAGAGAACATTATTTATTATTGTGTGATGTTTATCTTGCTAAACATACAGGGTTGCTGTGTACCTGTTAGTCTATCAAGGCAAGTAGTCTGTCTGCATAGCTCCCACCTGTGGACATATCCAGATGGTAGCCAGAGGTTAGCCAATTATTCTTTGTCTGTGCACCACACCGGTCTTTTCAGCACTGGAACAATGGCATTGTCACAGTTGGTTGCTACCAGTAAGTGGCTACATCCTTTGATATTTCTGTGTTGTACTCCTACATAAGGGTATGCTTGTGGGACTCCTTCCAAAGCTATTTGCAGAGTGTGTAACAGCAGAAAAGCTGAAATGCCTGTGTGTTTCTGCCTCTGCCAGGCCTCTGATACACTCAGGTATATATTTGAACAGCCTCAAGAAAAGGTACATATAAGTGAGGTACACCTGTAATATATTACAGACATTAAGTTGAGACTGTGAGAGAATCAGAGGATATGTATTAATACACCTTTTCTGACGTGCATGCAGTGTGTACTATTACTTATTGACATTATTCATTAAGTGTAATTCCCCACTTTTCTGCCTAACATCAGTACTTTTCAGAGGGATTCTGAGGGACACAGCTAACATTTATGTACGAATCAGGGATATCCCTGAAAAGCAGTCACAGTTGGAAATATGGTCTCTGCCCTATTCAAATATGCCAGTGTTTATCCTGCTCCGATACTGTGTGGGGTTTGTAAAGTGCTACTGTAACATTATTTCCTGCTAGAATGACTGGTTCTCTTTTCACAGTCATGTCATGCAATTCCACAACAACTGCTGTTAAAGATCCACAGAACAAGATTTGTGTTATGGCATTCATATTTTCCCTTTACATTCACTTATTGTAATGCATGATATATTTATTACAGCACCAACTTGTTGTTTGTCTACTGTGGCTTAGTGGTACTTAATGCAGTGTAGTGTGTCCAAGGTCCTGGGTTTGAGACTGACAGAAGTGTTTTATTTTGCTGCTCAGCAGAACAAGGGCCCTGCCATACAGAGTGACTAAGGCACTTTTAAGCAGTTGTAAGCGGGTTTACGCGGGTTGCGTGAAGCTTAGCAATACTTAGCTAAGCGCACACATGCGCACACTCGCTCAAACCCGCTAACTACTGCTTAAAAGTACTTACTCCCGCTAATCCCCATGCTAATTTCTTTGAAAGAAAAGAAAATGGGGAGATAGGAAAGCGGTGAAAAAGGGGGCACAAAGAGGGAAAGACAGTAGGGAAACCAGCTCAGGATGTGCAGGAAGGGTGTAGGGATGGTCCATAGCTGCCCATTTCTTTACCAGCAACAGCTGTGCATATGTTAGAAATTTGGAATGAAATTTGAAACCTTCCACCCCTGAGAGAGGGGTGAGGACAACAAAGTATGTTGTACTGCCAATTCAGTTTACATGTCCAGCGGACATGTGTGCGAACTGGGCAGCTATGTATGGGGCGTGATTTTGTTTGCGGGAGCATATTGCCCATTTTTTTTTCAGGTGAGAGTGGAATGTGAGGTAGGGAAAGTAGGTATGTTGTGGGAGGTAGGTTGGGGAGGTAAACAAACAAGACAAATAAGATGCATACAGGGGCAGAATATGACACATGGGGTGGGTGAACACAATTGATGGGGAAGGATGTTTGGAAATCGCAAGCCCATGAGCCCACAGATGGTAACAGTGGAACTGAGATCCCCACCCATGGGCAGTCACCACTGCACCTTCACAGCCTGGAGGGTGGCTGTGCTCGGGGCTGTATAGGAGGGGCAGGCTCACCCATGAGTCGCGCCATCTTGCCTCGAGCTGGCATAGGGGATCAGTGACTGAATGCTGGATCTCCCTACGCACCACAGCCTGGACCCTTTGGAGGGTGACAAGTGGCCCTTCTCTGCCAACGCTTGCACAGGGGGGATGAGCCCCATCCCCTGCAGTGCTTCTACTCGAAGGTGGCACAGGACCAATGGAGGAGGGGAGTCCGGGCTGGGCACCGGACCTGCTGCTGCCAGGTGCAATCGCCAGCTGAGGAGGGACAGGTGGGTCCGCTGGGAACGGCCTTCCCATACATTCTGTGTTTAGATGAATTTAATTACAACATAGACAACAGCATTCCAAATTAGTTGTAACAGCATGCAGTAATATTCCCATTAACCCAACCAACCAGGGTTCCAACAGTTGAACACAAGCATAACACATGCATATATTGAACGACAGTGGACATTTCAACAGCATGCAGGAATGATTGGTGGCAACAGGCCACCAAGATTGTGGTGTTTGAACAGGGCACATGCATCAAAGTAAATGCAGATATTTATAGAACAATAGGACATATGTCCCAACAAATGTTTTGAGATTAGACATACCCATTGAGGTGTGGAATTGCATTGTTTATGCACATACAGTAGGGTGTAAAAAGATATCTCCATTAACATATTATAAGTACTTATAGTTTACACTACATTCCTATTGACTGCAGGTGTATATCCCCTACATGTATTATTACACTAGGCAACGTGCATTAGGTTGTGTAATGGGTTTGGCTAGTTCATTATATACCTGACCTATATCTGACATACTAACTGTCCAGGATGCAGATGTTACTGCTATGTATTTATATATTTTATTTATATTTATATATCTACATATCTGGATGTGTTCAGGTGACATTTTCAGTTATATTTCTACAGCCCCCTACATTTCTAGCAGCACACTCACATTTCTGGGGAACACATTAACAAGCTACTCGTGTGCCAGATTTACCTATGCATGCCAGCCATTAGTCAACTGTTGAGGACTGTATATATGCTTCACAGCTACTGGCACTTCCTTCATCCACTTTATATGGGACTGCCCAACTGTGGGTTGACAGCGCTTAATACAACAGTACTATTTATATAATGCCAGAGTACAACAACATTTCAAAGTAAATGACATGAACACACTCCAAGTATTATACCTTTATTAATTACATTACACACTTTTCTAGAGGCTTTCTCATTTAATTGATATTACAGTGCATGCAGAAGACTTATTCAAGATGTATTATACCTTTATTAATAGGTTACAACACTCTTTTTCAGGCTCACTCACTTATTTTATATAACAGTACATGCAGAAAAATTATTCAGGGCATTTTATGGCTTTATTATTGGGCTACAACACTTTTTTTCAGGCTCTCTCACTTATTTTATATAACAATACATGCAGAATAATTACTAACCTGCCTGGTGGTGCAGCCTTAGCAGCCTATCTGCATAGGCTTGCTGATTCGCAGCACGGACACCTGCAGCTGTGAAGTAAATGAAGGGATATTGAGACATACCTATCCATTATATAGACTACAATAGCATTTCTTACATACTTCATTCCATGGCTACCTACTCAGTAGTGGGGCATCTTGCATGTCACAGGCCTCCTGTATCCATCAGTTCAGTAGGTCCTGCTTCCAAATCTTCAGGTCTGCATGGTGGTGACGGACCTACTCACCAGTCCGAGTGATGCCTGTGGCACTGGTGAGATCATGAGCTAACCGGTTCCAAGCCTCTGCTTTGTACTCCATCCTTGAAACTGGCTCTGCAGGAGTCTTGACTCATGATGGTGGACAAGGAGCCAAACCATGTATTTTGACTCCTCAATGCCCCAGCGTTATGCTCGAAAGCGAGTAGCCTCTCCAGCACCAGCCATTCTGACTGCAGATGGGAGCTACAATCAGTTATGGTGAGTATTCCCACCTATGGAGCTTAAATATGCCTAATTTCCTGCACTTATTTGTGACTGACCGTTTTTGAAAATTCTCAGCTAACAGCAAGCCTGTTTAGCAATGGTTAAACTTCCATTTATAAGTATATGTATGTTAACAGTGCATGTTTATGCTAAGCTTTCATGGCTTAGTGGTTCAGTACGTTGATTATGGTGCACAGTGTCCCGGGTTTGAGCCTTGTCATTGCTTTTTATTTTACTACTGTCCAGACAGGCTAGGGGGTGTAGCTGTGTTTAGGCGACTTTGCTCAACTTTGCTCGACGTTGCTCCACATTGCCCAATGGTGCGCTGGTTAGCACAGTGCACAGCTCCGCACAAACCTATTGCGCTAGGTAAAGCACTGCTTAGCTATGGGCAACTATATTGTGCTAGGTAAAGTGCTGCTTAGCTATGGGCAACTATATTGAGCTAGGTAAAGCGCTGCTTAGCTATGGGCAACTATATTGCGCTGGGTACAATGCTGCTTAGCTATGGGCAATTATATGTCAATATCCTTAATGCTGCTCACCTTCTTATATTTATATATATACATTTTGTTCACTAATACATAGGGCATTTCAATGCTTTTTACTAAAATGTCATTCATATATGTCAGGAATTATTTTATATACTAATTTAAAACATAAAATAGAAAGGGGAGTGGTGGGACTAGAACCGGGAAATCCTCCTCTTTGTGCAAAGGCTCTACCACTATGATATTGGGCTTGATTTGCATAAACATTTCTTATTATGCTCTTCGATGTTGAAATTGCTAACTGTAGCTAAGCAATGGGCACACCCGTGCAAACACACGCAAATATGGGCAGCTATATCGGGAATTATAAAAAAAAAAAAATAGTGTAAATTTTACAATTACAAAGGGGTTTAGTATGTGGAGATGTGTAGTGTTTGCTATGTGTACATTTTAGCAGACTCGCTCATTGCACTTGTCATTTTCACATTTATATAGTTGCAGGGGCATGGATATTTGGACTGTTCAGCAGTCCGACACGCCCCCTGCAGTCTTACATGCTCCGTGTTAGCCTTCCAGTTGAGTCAGCGTGCCTTCATGCATATGCATGATGCACAGACATCATAGTCTTAAACGGCAGTCTCCGAGTAAGACTCGGTTAATCTTACACAGAGTATTACTGAATCCTCCTATGTTTAGCAGGAAAAAGATTAAATAAAGCTATATCTGATGGATCAGTTTTGGGAAGAACGAATAAAAACTTAAATGACTGAGGATCTTTATACATTGTATCTGCCTTCTTGATGGCAACCCAGCCACCGGGGATGCACAAGCCAGTGCATTTCTTTGTGCCGGTCCCAAGCCCGGATAAATGGGGAGGGTTGTGTCAGGAAGGGCATCCAGCATAAAACCTCTGCCAAATGACTTATGCGGACAACATTTCATATTTCCATAATGGATCAGTTGAGGCCCTGGTTAACAATGACCGCCACCAGTACTGTTAGCCAACAGGATGCTGGCGGAAATTGGGCTACTGTTGGCCGAAGGAGAAGAGGAGGTGGAAGGCATGCCCAAAGGCAGGAAGAGAAGAGGAAGGTTCGGAGTGCAGTAGTGAGGGTAGGAACTTTGAATGTTGGCAGTATGACTGGTATAGGGAGAGAGCTAGCTGATATGATGGAGAGAAGGAAGGCTGATATATTGTGCGTGCAAGAGACCAGATGGAAGGGAAGTAAGGCCAGGTGTCTAGGAGGTGGGTTCAAATTGTTCTATCACGGTGTGGATGGCAGGAGAAATGGGGTAGGGGTTATCCTAAAGGAGCAGTATGCCAAGAGTGTTTTGGAGGTGAAGAGAGTGTCTGATAGAGTGATGTTTATGAAGCTTGAAATTGATGGTGTAATGATGAATGTTGTTAGTGCACATGCTCCACAAGTTGGGTATGCGATGGATGAGAAAGAAAAATTTTGGAGTGAGTTGGATGAAGTGGTGGTGAGTGTACCCAAGTGTGAGAGACTAGTGATTGGAGCGGACTTCAATGGGCATGTTGGTGAAGTGAGCAGAGGAGATGAGGAAGTGATGGGTAGGTATGGCATTAAGGAGAGGAATGCAGAAGGTCAGATGATTGTGGATTTTGCAAAAAGGATGGACATGGCTGTGGTGAATACGTATTTTAAGAAGAGGGAGGAGCATAGGGTGACATACAAGAATGGAGGAAGATGCACACAGGTGGATTATATCCTATGTAGGAGGGCCAGTCTGAAGGAGACTGAGACTGTAAAGTGGTGACAGGGGAAAGTGTAGTTAAGCAGCATAGAATGGTGGTCTGTAGGATGACGTTGGTGATCAAGAAGAGGAGGAGGAGGAGGAGTGTGAAAGCAGTGCCAAGAATTAAATGGTGGAAGTTAAAAAAGGGTGATTGTGAAGTGGAGTTTAGGGAAGAGTTAAGACAGGCACTGGGAGGCAGTGAAGAGCTACCGAATAGCTGGGCAACTACAGTAGAGATAGTAAGGGAGACTGCTAGAAAGGTGCTTGGTGTGACATCTGGACAAAGGAAGGAGGACAAGGAGACCTGGTGGTGGAATGAGGAAGTACAGGAGAGTATACAGAGGAAGAGATTGGTGAAGAAGTGGGATTGTCAAAGAGATGAAGAAAGTAGACATGAGTATAAGGAGATGAGGCGCATCGCAGAGAGAGAGGTGGCGAAGGCTAAGGATAAGGCACATGGAGAGCTGTATGAGAGATTGGACACTAAAGAGGGAGAAAAGGATGTGTACTCATTGGCTAGACAGAGGGACAGAGCTGGGAAAGATGTGCAGCAGGTAAGGGTGATAAAGGATAGTGAGGGAAACGTACTCACAAGCGAGGAGAGTGTGTTGAGTAGATGGAAAGAGTACTTTGAGAGGCTGATGAATGAAGAGAATGAGAGAAAGAGAAGGTTGGATGATGTGGGGATAGTGAATCAGGAAGTGAAATAGATTAGCAAGGAGGAAGTAAGGACAGCTATGAAGAGGATGAAGAATGGAAAGGCTGTTGGCCCAGATGACATACCAGTGGAAGCATGATGGTGCTTAGGAGAAATGGCAGTGGAATTTTTAACCAGATTGTTTAATGAAATTTTGGAAAGTCAGAGGATGTCTGGGGAGTGGAGAAAAAGTGTTTTGGTACCTATCTTTAAGAATAAGGGTGATGTGCAGAGCTGCAGTAACTACAGAGTGACAGAATTGATCAGTCACAGCTTGAAGTTATGGGAAAGAGTAGTGGAAGCTAGGTTAAGAAGGGAGGTGATGATTAGTGATCAGCAGTATGGTTTCATGCCTGGAAAGAGCACTACAGATGCAATGTTTGCTCTGAGAATGTTGTTGGAGAAATACAGAGAAGGTCAGAAGGAGTTGCATTGTGTCTTTGTGGACTTAGAGAAAGCATATGACAGGGTGCCTAGAGAGGAGTTGTGGTATTGTATGAGGAAGTCGGGAGTGGCAGAGAAATATATAAGAGTGGTACAGGATATGTATGAGGGTAATGTGACATTGGCGAGGACTGTGGTGGGAATCACAGATACATTTAAGGTGGAGGTGGGATTACATCAAGGATCAGCTCTGAGCCCTTTCTTATTTGCAGTGGTGATGGACAGGTTGACAGATGAGATCAGACAGGAGGCCCTGTGGGCTATGATGTTTGCAGATGACATTGTGATCTGTAGTGAGAGTAGGGACCAGGTTGAGGAGACCCTGGAGAGGTGGAGATATGCTTTAGTGAGGAGAGGAATGAAGGTCAGCAGGGCTAAAACAGAATATATGTGTGTAAATGAGAGGGAGGGTAGAGGAATGGTGAAGATGTAGGGAGTAGAGTTGGTAAAGGTGGATGAGTTTAAGTACTTGGGATCAACAGTTCAGAGTAATGGCGAGTGTGGAAGAGAGGTGAAGAAGAGAGTACAGGAAGGGTGGAGTGGGTGGAGAAGAGTGTCAGGAGTGATTTGTGACAGACGGGTACCAGTAAGAGTGAAAGGGAAGGTCTACAAGAGGGTAGTGAGACCAGTTATGTTATATGGGTTGGAGACGGTGGCATTAACAAAAAGGCAGAAGTCAGAGCTGGATGTGGCAGAGTTAAAGATGTTAAAATTTGCACTGGGTGTGACTAGGATGGACAGGATTAGAAATCAGTATATTAGAGGATCAGCTCAGGTTGGACAGTTTGGAGACAAAGCAAGAGAGGCAAGATTGCATTGATTTGGACATGTGCTGAGGAGGGATGCTGGGTATATTGGGAAAAGGATGCTAAGGATGGAGCTGCCAGGTAAGAGGAAAACAGGAAGGCCTAAGATAAGATTTGTGGATGTGGTGAGAGAGGACATGCAGGCAATTGGTGTGAAAGAGCAAGATGCAGAGGACAGGAAGAAATGGAAACAGATGATCCGCTGTGGTGACCCCTAATGGGAACAGCCGAAAGAAGATGATGATCTGCCTTTTTGATGGCACCTGGTTAACTGTCAGGGAAATTGCAAGCAGTAACAAACACATCTTCCAAAGCTGACAGAAATGGAGACTTGTGTGCATGTTCTAGAAATTCCTTCTGTAACAGCTCATAGTATTTTCTTAGGGTTTGAGAAACCTCAGAGTTCTGCCATTGAAAACACTGGCACATTCTAGAAATAGTCTCACAGAATCCTCCACAGGAAGACTCAGAAACTGAGATGTCCTCTGAGTCTGAATCAGAAATCTGAGGAGAAAACTTGGTATGTGTCCTCTCATCCACCTGTCCAGATTCAGAATCTTGAATCTCTTCAGGAAAGGAGAGATTCCTCTTTCTTTTACCAGAAACTACTTTAAACAGGATCAGTAGTGTGAATTAAACTCTGAGCCAGACAGTAAACTACTACTGTCAAAGGAAATTTGAGGATTAGATACTTATTTAGTTTTCTGTTACTTTTTGATAGGAAAAGTGGGGCCAACAATGTTATTAAAAGACAGCAGCTTCCTGAGGCATGGGCACAACATTCTGATAAAACAGGGAAGCCTTCCCTCTTCCCTCTAACAGGACTGACAAGAGTGTCTCTCTCTTGCCCACTGAGGGGACCACAACAGCCACAGAGGATGTGGCTAACCCCAGTACATAGTGGCTGTAGGTGCTACACCAGAGGGATCCAGGGTAAAAGATGACAACTAATGCCCACAACAGAGTCAATCTGCAGCTGAGACAAAGTGCAAGCCTCCTGTGATGGTAAAGTCTGTTTGCTTTACTTTATCTTTTTGTGGCTGGAAGAAGGACTGACCAAGGAAATGACAAACTGTTCCATAGTCAAGATAAAAATGGTATCTCTTTCCCAGGGAAAGCAAGCAGCAAATGCTGGTGAAAACAGAAATTCGTTAAAAGTCATTTTTTTTCCACAAGTAAACACAGTAAAAAAAACATTTTACCACCTCCTTAAAGTAAAATAAACACAATTTCTCCACAGAAAACATAGTTTTCATTTAATTTAAACAACTTTTAAACTGACAGGAAAAGGCACTCCCACTTAAAAGTATAGTCTAGTCTCATGGGAGTCCATTAAAACAGAAATTTCTAGCTTTAAAATAACCACTGAAGAGGAAAGTATCGATAATAAACAATATTATTAAATGGAAGTTTTTTCCCTTCAAAGGAAACATATCAGCCGAGCAAGGGAACAGCACAAGCCGAATGTGATTCCCAAAAGGCTTAGATGAGTGTACTATCTGGCAGCAGTAAAACTCTGAAGGGCTTGAGCTGACTAATTGTTTGGGTGTGTGGAAGGTGCCCTGAAGCTTTGGAAGCTGGCCAGCTGTTATGTCCTTGGCAGGATATAAATCATATAAGGCTACTTTAGCATAGATCAGTATGATGAACATCAGCAGCATCCATACTGTCACATTGTTTTTTCACAGGAAGTACAAATCTATGCTGAACATTAGGCTGTCTTACGTAGCTTACCAGTTTAAACAGATAAATATACGCCAACTTCTACTTTCTTGTTATAACCTGAGAAAATCTCCTTTCTTCCTACTTCTAATAAAGGACATGTGCATCAGAATAATGCCGTAAAATGGTTAAGAAAATCATTAAAAGTTGAAGTATGAACTGTTAACCTCATGCAAAGGGCAATCATATTTAATAAATGAAAGCATTTTATAGTGTTAAATCAAGTATTAAATCTTCAAAAGTGCAAAATACAAAATGAGCTTCATAGCACTGGGTTTATACAATGCAGCATGAAATTTGGTTAGATTTTAAATTTTATAACTCATTTCACATTGTCAGTATCTTTTAACATATGAACAATTGCTTTCCATACCAATTAAAGAAAACAGCTAAGTGATTCAGCCCATATTTGCTGTTTATATGCTTTCTAAGTGGAAATGGACTATGAATAAAAAGAACTAATGTCTTTGTCAGTCAGCATTTTACAATTCATTTATTATGCCAATCGCAGCAGATGAGCCTTGTTTATAATAACTAAGGAAATAGGACCAGTTAATTATGTGGGTAAATAATTCATAGCAATAGCAGCCATCTTCACTTCAGGTTCATGATAGATATTGGATTCAGTGTATGAAAATCCACTACTCATATTGTGACTTCCCGCATTCAGCTTACTGGTGAAATACAGCTCTATCATTAAAATGAAATTTTGATTTTACTGTTTAGAGTATTTCAGCTCTGATAGAAAACAGGTAGTATTTGTATTTTCCTTATTTGAGTATATCCCCAGTATCCTAGTCAGTATTCAGCACTATAAACTATTTGGGATTGTATTTGAGCAAACAGGAAGCTATTGAAAGTACTGGTAAGGATTTTACAGAAATAGAATCCCCACTGGGAATCAACTGAAGTTGCTGAGCTAAGAAAAATGTATGACTGTTTTTTAAAGAAATATAATGTGTAAACAGAACCATCAACTGGCATTGAACCAACCAAATTCCAACACACTATAGTCCTACTTTATGAACAGATTTATACAGTGAACCAGTGATAATATGACTGAATTTAAAATTGTTGGCTCTGTTTCAGAATAGTTAAGGTATGCAAAACCAGAAAAGCTAGGTCAAATGATATGCAGTGGCCTATATAACAAAAAAGTCAATTTTTATTTACTGGAATTATTGAGAATCACTGCAGATATCAAATAGTAAAAGACACAAAAACACTGTCAAGTAAATGTTCCTCCAGCAAATGTTTCATACATGGGTTTTAAGTATACAAGCATTTTTTTCTCAATATTACATGCCAATAAATGTTTTTTTGACTGAACAGCAGGTGTTAATGAAAATGATGCAAGATTAAAAAAAGTTTTCACGTGGAGACTTTTGCTTCACTCACATAGAAGGTACTTTGTCCCCACGCATTCTTTTAACTGTTTAACCAAAACAAAAATGATTGTATTGCAGAGCAGAAATATTTTTATTCCTTTGGGATTATGTGCGACTTGGGTACCGTTTGAGTTTTTTGGCAGTTAGTACAGATAGTAGCATAGTATGTTAATATTTTGTAAAGCAAACTGTAAATGACAAATGTTTACAATAAGATAGCACTAACATATAACTTTTAATGGCTCTGTTCCTGTTCAAAACCTGACTAATCCTTTACCTCCTCTGCGCTTTCCTACTACTCTGCACTTTCCTACTACTTTACTTTCCCTCTCTCTTTACTGTATCTGCTTCAGTCTACCTCCTTTTAGAGTATTTTGTTTCTTCTTTCCTCTATGCTAATCTCTCACAACTTTCCCTTCTCTTTTCTTATACTGCTTCCCTTCCTCCTCTCCTATTTTAGTGCTTCTCTTTCTCCTTCTGTTACTAAGATTAGTTCTTTATAATATTATTAATCAATTTTGCTCTCTGTTTTGTGCCTTGGTCTTGATGTTATCTCAGCTACTTAATGTTATTTTTAGAAATGTGATCCTCTCTTTGTATATATCTGTTATTGGGTACTATATTTTTTATTTGTCTATTCATCTATGATGATTTTGTCCATTTGCTTGTCTATTGTAATGTTTTTTGTTCAAATTTATGTGGAGCTTTTCTCCCCGGGCCTCTACTGAAAATGGAAATGTATCCAGCTAGACTAGCCCGGTCAACAAATGTAAAATAAAATAAATAAATAAAATAATAAATAATGTACTATCTCACCCAAAATAAACTACTGGCCAACTCTCAGCATGGTTTTAGGCCACACCACAGCACCACATCAGCCCTCCTATCCTTCTCTAACTCTATCAACATCAACTGAAACAATAACAAACTTACCTCTGCTCTCTTCCTAGATCTCTCTAAGGCCTTTGATGTGGTCAGTCACCAACTACTTCTCCGTACCCTGAAGGAACTGTCACTGAATAATAGCTCTATTAAATGGTTCCAATCTTACCTGTCTGATAGACAACAAGCAGTTTTATGGCAGAATACTCTATCCACACGTCTACCCATTACTCTAGGAGTCCCTTAAGGCTCCATATTAGGACCACTACTCTTCTCAGTCTTTATCAATGACCTACCCACTATCACTCCCAAGGCCACCTGCATCCAATACTTGGATGACTCTACTTTTAATATTTATCACCTCCTCCTCAACTGAGCTTATGACCCTAATGCAGAATACTTTCAATGATGTAGAAAAATGGTCCGCAAACCATCAGCTTCTATTAAAACCCAACAAAACTAAACTGCTCATCTTTTCCCCACCTGCAAATCCTCCTCATCATTCTTTACTATAAGTTCCAACAATGGCACAATTATATCCCCAGATACTCACACAAACTCCTGGGCATCACAGTCGATAACACCCTAAAATATGATATCCATGTCAATAAAACTATCAAATCTGTCAACATAAAACTGGGCTCCCTATACAGGATCAAACCCTTCCTCACTGCTTTTGCAAGAACCACTATCGCTCACCTACTTTCTACCCTCCTCTATGCCTCCACCCTCTTCACTAACCTGAACCAAGCCACCCTTACCAATCCTGCTAGTTGTTACAACCATATTGCTAGATTTGCTACATGTGCTACCTCTAGCACCCACTGTTGTATCAACCTAACTCAACTAGGATGGCTGGAGTGGCCCAGTCTTCTCCGATACAACCAACTTGTAATAACCCACAAAATACTATATCAACCTGAAAAATCACTGGCACTAAATAAGATTATCAAACCATACAGAAACCTGAGGTCACTAAGCTCTGCTGACAAACTGCTGGTACAAACAACTAAGAGCATAAATGTGGCTGGGAACTTTCTATTTACCAACGCAGTAGGCAAAACTTGGAATATGCTACCTGCCAAACTTACTCAGCAATCCTCCTTAACCCAGTTCAAAAAAAGTCTCAAACTACACTTCCAACTGCATTGGCAATGTCCCTGCTTAAACCCTGACTAATCACCACCCGCTGTTCCTGCAAACTCTCCCTAAGCATTTCAATCATATACTCTAATACGTCTATGAATTCTTGATGGGACTTAGCCCATAACTGCGTGTATTATTGTCTGAAACTGAAGCCGCATGATTTTGATGTTGTCTACTATATTTTATCTAAGTTTGTAACCGTATTGAAAACTGCATCTTATGCTTATCTCTAAATGTTTCTGTTGTTCCTAATGTATTTGTAATCTGCTTTCTGGAGCTTTTCGCCCCGGGCCTCCACTGAAAATGGACATATATCCAGTCGGACTTTCCCGGTAAACAAATGAAAAATAAATAAAATAATAAATATAGATCATAAAAGTATTAGCTGAAACATGAAATCTGCATATAATGTGTGTGGTACAGTGTCCAACAGGAATGTCAGCTAATATTTTATACTCACACTTCAAAATCTGGAGTTAAATATCTCCCATGCTTAAAGACCAGCATGTAAAATGACTGCTAGAAACTCATGATATTTAACTGCTGTGATTTGCAGGGAAGGGTAGGAGGAAAGATCTCAGATTGTGACATACTAGAATGTTTCCTCAGACTATTTATACTCTTTAAGCTAGTTACATGGTTCAACAGATTTGCATTCAGAGGTTTCCAAAGGTCATGTCATTATGCCTCTAGAGATGCAGAAAAGTGACGTGTTCTTTGCACCAAATAAGAAGTCAAACATGATTCTTTATCGGGGTTTCTGATTTTAAAAATTCATAAGTTCATTGGTTCATAGGTAGGTACTAGGCTATCTGCCTGAGGGCATTTATAAGCCTAGCCAGAGTGTGTCGGCTTTTGCTACCCCATTGATTAATTAACTGATCCTCTGTCAAGCAGAGCCAATGAAGTGATCCCAGGGGTGTATTTTCTGTTACCCATCCACTCATCATGGTTTCTCTTGAAGAGTGTTAGTGAAGGGCTCTGCCTGATGTCATTTGGAATTTTGTTCCAAAGCATGGGGAGTCTCTGTGACAGGAATCTATCCCTCCAGCATGTTCTATTTATTGCTGTGGTGAGGTTTAGCTCACTAGAGTGAGTGGCTCGCAGTGACTTGGATTTCCTTAGGTGGAGCATGTCCATCAATTCTGAGTTGGACATGGCTTTGTAAGTCAGGCAGAGATCACCTCTAAGTAAGCAATATGCCACTGAGTACAGCTGGAGTTTTTTCAGTCGGGCTGCATAGGATATATATTTGAGGCCAGTAATCCTCTTGGTGAGGTACTTTTGTGGTCTTTCCAGCTGTTGGACGCATCTTGTGAGATACATCCCAAATGGGGCATTGTACTCTATGATGGGTCTAATGAGCGACGAGTAGAGGGGCACTATAACCTCTTTATTTCTAGATGTATACCCTTTAGTAATTAGATGGGCCACATCGAATGATTTCCTAACTAATTTGGCAATATGATTGTCAAAGGAGAGATTGCTATCTACCTGGGTCCCCAGATCTCTTATTACCTCTTCTGTATTAAGGGGCCTGCCACCTATGTGGTAATTCATGGGTGTTTTGATTTTCCCAAATGGGATGACTATGCATTTTTTTGCATTTAGCTTAAGGCCATGACTTTGACACCAGGTGCCCGTCTCAGTAAAGCCCTTTTGGAGGATGTCTGTGTCAGCCAGAGAGTCAATTATGGCTCCCAGTTTGCAGTCATCAGCTAACTTGGTTAGCCATTGTCCTCCTGTGTTTGCCTGTACTTCTGAGAAGTATATGCCGAACAGTAATAATAAACTAAACCTTTTTTCTACTATTTTGTTCCTCCGAATGTTTTTGGTTTCTCATTTCATGACAGGAATGGACTGTATGAGTCAGGAAATTATTACATTATATGAGATTAGTACAGCTTCAGTATTTGATGTTTGCCAAGAATGTTCTTCTTGGCACCTATAGAGTACCCAGAATTGCCTCCTTTTGTATCTCATATGAAGTTACATGTACTTGTAGCATAAATATATATATATATATATATATATATATATATATATATATATACATGTATATGTATGTATATACACACACACACACACACACACACACACACACACACACACACACACATACACACACACACATACATTGGTATGCTTGAACATTCTTTTGTTTTATTCACCGTACTGCTTCTACCACTAATGGAACTGTCTGGGTGTTTTCATTCCATATAGCACTATAGCAATAACCCACGCCTGGGTGTGGGTAATGCTAAATTTACCCACGGTTGGCGTGGTTTGACCAAACAAAGCCAACCGTGGGTAAATTTCGCATTACCCACACCCAGAATGAGTTATTGCTATTATCTATGACATTATTTAAGAAAAGAAACTATTACTTTTCTTAAATAATGGCATAGTATAATGCCTGTTTACTGCCCTTCCGCAGATGTCTGGCATCCGCGGCAGTTCTGATGTACTGCGCGCCTGCGCAGTACATCAGAGTTGTGGTAAGCAGCGGAGAAAGCAAGATCTCCGTTGCTTTTTAGTGTTCGCTATGTTAAATGAGTTTAACATGGCGAGACAGTTAAAATAAGCAACGGAGATGTCCGTTGCTTATTTTAAAACTGTCTCGCCATGTTACACTCATTTAACATAGCGAACACTAAGCAACGGAGATCTTGCTTTCTCCGTTGTTTAAAACACTGTCTCGCTATGTTAAATGGGTTTAACCTAGCGAGACAGCTTTAAAATAAAAGCGGAGATCTCCGTTGCTTATTTTAAACTGTCTCATATGTTAAACCCATTTAACATAGCAGACAGTGTTAAAAGCAGTTATACTAATGGAAAAAAGTCCGGGCGACCGGACCTTTTTCCATTAGTATAACTCGATTTACAATGGGCACGCTGGCCAATCAGCGTGCACGTTTTGGGGGGGGTCATGGTATAATAGGTTCTGTTTGCATATCATGGTACTTTATGACTTAATGTTTCTCATTATGCAGGATGCTGTGACCGCTAGATTTAGCTATTTCAATGATTGATGTTACTCTTGTGCTCTTAAGTTAGGGAAATCAAGCTGATTTTATAGCTTGAACTTTATTCCTAATTATCAAGGCAATTTTCAATATTCGTTTTAGCCTTCTGAAATATTCCTTACTAAGCTCTGTTCTAATTTGTTCAAGTTTTATTGCTGACCTTTTGTCTACTCCCAAATATTTATATACTCCCTCCTCTTTACATTTTTATACCACATTTTTGCCCTGGGTTGATATTTTCTTGTGGCTTCAGTTTTCTTGCTATAAATGTTGTTTTTGCACATTTATCAGTCTAAACATCATACTTATATCATCTGAAAATGTGTTATCCATTTGTAATTGTGCTTTCAAGTACATATTTGATGAGCTATACTATACTAAATTATCCAGAAAAAATAGATGAGATATTTTTATATAAGGTTGTTTTTTGGAGATTAAGCTGCAACTATAGCCTAGTTTGTTATGTAAACAACTTAATTGGTTAAGAACAAGGCAAAACAGCAGTGGTGACAAAGGATCACACTTTTTCATACTCAGTTGTAAAGGGGTTTTCCTCTTCTATGGAAATCATCAACCTATGGTGTAGCTAATGCATCTGTAACCATTCTATAATCCATGAATGTGGGATGATACTAAATGCTTTTTTTCTTTTTCTTTTTGATGTATTCTATCCATGCCATACTTAGGCTCTGCCCCTTTCTACAGCACTTTCTGTTATGGTTTTACTTAACAATAATTGCTCCTTTGTTCATATAATCTTCGTTTGTTGGCTTTTTGCGCTATGGCCACAACTAAATCTTATCTAAGGGACTTTACATTCTATCTGCATCAATTCTGTTATATAATGTATATGTTGTGAGAAGGCAAGTTATTGTTCTATAATTCTTAGGACGGCTTGCCAACTGGTATTTAAGGATGGTTATAGTTTTTACTTTTTTGAACTAGGTTGTTGTCTTTTTGGGATGTGCATAAAAATATTTTTTTTTTCAGGGCTAAATCTTTATAAAATGATGTTAATACATTTTTCTAAATTTTGTGTTAGTTTATCTGATTGTTACATTTACAGCATCTCATTTCACATCCTCTATATTGCAGCTTCTTACCACTTTTTTGACTCCTCTATCTATTCGGCATCTTTATGATATTCAACAGGGTCCTCTGAAATGTATTAATTTCTTCTTTTGTTTGTTGTGTTACTATTACGTTTGATTGGTCTCCCAGTTCTATCCATATCCTTTTCAGTCTTCAGTTATTTATTTTGTTCTTTTCCTTTATATTTGTATGTATACCTTGTGTTTTGCTGTTTTTCTTGTTCTTTTATCATTTTTGACCTACCTTTCTTCACGAGAAAGGGCTTCAAAACATACTTTTTCCTTGGCAGTTTTATGAGCACTTTTTCAAATAGCCAAACAACATAAGAAGATGTACAAGAAGAATTTGCATATGCATATAGCTAATTATCAAGGCATATATATTTAAAATTATCTTACAAGCATCACTTCATTACCTTCTTAAAGATATCTATCTCACGCTAGTAGAAACATTCCTAAGCAGTTTTCAAGTATATATTATAGCTGTAAAAATTATAGATTTACTTGGTTTTGATTTCAGTTAATGTGGGGATCCCTAGATGAGGGAAGAAGAGTATTTACTAACTTTTTTACCAGTCCGCTGGCAATTTGTCAAAAAGCTAATAATAATTCCACTATTATGCTTGTTAAATTATAAAACCAACAAATATTTAATTCAGTTTTTTAAATGCGGCTAATCTGTAATAATTTAAGTGAAAACAGTTAAATGATCAATAAGAATAATAAATACAACGTAATATTTCCTATTATTTAATGTTTTATTGTCTATCAATCAGAAGAGACATATTTTGAATACCATGCAGGTTTAGTGACTCACTGCTACAATCTTAATTTAGGTAAATGTTCTAACACAACTTGAGGATCTAACCAGTTTTCTTTACATCTTTTTGTTTCTGTCTGTTTTTGATAAATTATAGCTACATCTGACTAGCTATACCAAAACATGTAATCTGAATTTCAATTTAACCATTTATCTGTATGTCTTAATGATTGCATTCTGAAATACTGAAATATTCAAATACTGAAACACATAAGATTGACAAATCATTTCAGATATCAAATTACTTACCACCCAAAACACTAAACATGCAAAAGATTGAAAAAACAAAACATTTCCCTTTTGGGATCTTTAAACCATAACATTATAATAAAATTCAGACATGATTTGTCTGGATAGTGGCAGTATTATGGAAAGGTGTAGGGTTAGAGTTGGGGACAGGTTTAGGGTTAGAATACATTACTAAGGTGGGGCAGAGGCAAGTGCTGAAGGACCAAGAACAGTGGGAGAAAGAAATCTGCTCTGCTGGAATGGAGTTGGTGGATTCAGCCTGCTTTCAGACTTGGTTAAATCTTTTGGTCTATTGAAAACCACAGTAGTGAATCTCACCAATGTAGTAGAGAAATTATGCCAACAGTCCAACATAAGAGTGTCGGTGGATCAAATTAGCTTGAAGGGGACTGGATTTGGAAGCTTGGATGATAGTAGTAGCTTCAGTGGGGTTACTCCAGCTCAAAGAGAACACCCACAAAACAGCAACCAATCAGAGCAGAGAGATTTACATATAATGGTTTATGGAGGAACAGAGAGGGCGGCACTTCCTATAATGGCTGCATTACTCTAGCACAGTGGCTTGACGATGAGAAGGAATGGCATTTTATCACAAATTTCAAATCGGAAGGAGGTTATCAGAACAGCAGGGCTATGGTTGAACAATTAAACATCTTGGAAGACCTCACTTTGAGCTATCGGAAACTACAAATAGAAAATATTTACTTGGGGTATGTATATGAACAGAGCGTGTGCCCAAGGGCCTCCAGATGTGGAAGTTCCCCTCAGGACTGGTATGAGATTCTCTCTCTTACATAATAAACTATTGAAACTTTTTAATAAACAGGGCTGTGAGTTGTTAAAATGTTTAATGAAGGACAATAACAAAAAAATGGCCAAGTTGGTCGATCAAATTAAAATTGTGGACAGTAATATACAAAAGGATTTATTGTTTGAGTTTAAAAAAACAGACTATTTTAATATTTTTAATAAAACTGATAACACTGTTAAAGACATTAAGGAAAGGAAAAATCGTAAACTTGTAAGGGATGAAAGAGATTACAAACAAGGGAAAGCTTATCCCTTACCCCCCTCTAGGTCAGTCACATGCTGCTAGAGAAGAAACTGGTGTTAGTCAGGAGATTATTAGTTCCCATCAAGATGAATTTGAAGAAGGTGAATATACCCCAACCCTTTAGAGTACCCTCCTCTGAGGAAGTCTGAGAGTCTAAGGAACCAGAGAGGAGAGGGGCATTACTATTAAAATTACAATCAGTTTGACAACAGCAACAAGAGGGCATGGGGGAGAACGAGAAGGAATACCACCCACACGAGGAATTGATGGATGATGTATTACCCTATAATATTATTTACAATAGAAATGGTGATTTTAAAATTTATAATTACAGCAGCATAGACATATGTGAGTCGGTGGCAGATCTATTTGAGAAAGACCTGTCCTTTGTGCTTAGTAAAAATGCTACAATAGATGAAGCCCTAATAGATTTAAAATTATACACCAGGAAGTTAAATTTTGATTTTTACTTCAAGGGCACTAAAATGGTATCTGAAATAAATAATACTTGTAGAAAATCAAGTGTATTTAAACCCCCATTACACCCCACTGTTCAAATCTTTAAAAAAATGAGTGAGAAAGATATTAGGACTATGTTGAACTTTAACTGAAGCTGTAGAGAGGAAGCAAATAATATCACTAAGATTGAAATGGGGTTATTAAAGAACATCTGTAGAAATACTGACATCAGGGTAATGAAACCCGACAAGGGAGAGGGTTTAATTATTATGAATTATAATAGTTATGTTAACAAGATGTTAACTATTTTATATACAGATATGTATAATGAAATCAGTGCCAATGAGAAAAATATAGCCTATAGGAAAGTTGATATTACTTTACAAGAATTGGTGTTGAATCATGATATCACAGAAGATGAGCATTCCTTTATGGTAGTAAAGCATCCAAGAATACCTACACTTTTTAGGGTCCTAAAGATACATAAAGATCTCTGGGACCCCCCTCTTAGACCTATAGTGGATACAAGAGCCTCCAAAACTTACACTGCAGCTAGATTTGTAGACAATCAACTAAAGAATGTATTGAAAGAATGTTTGTGGATTTTAAAGGATTCATGGGGTTCTTTAAGCAAAATTACTAATGATAAATATCGTGATGATTTAATTTTTGCTACAATCGAAATAAGAGATTTATTTTCCACAATACCACATGATATTGGGATTGAGTGGTTTTATGGTTTTCTTTGGCAATATACTAATTTAAGACATGAGTGTATCCTCACTATTAGAACAGTGATGGAAATGGCCCTAGAGACTAACATCATTATTTTTGAAGGACAATTATTTAGACAATGTAAGGGGGTAACTATGGGGGCAGCGTGTGCCACCATTTTTGCTAATATTGTATTGGCATTCTGAGAGAAAGAGATGGTTTTCAAAAGTATATTCAGTGAACATTGGACATTTTACGGTCATTTCTTGGACAACAATTATTTTATGGAAAGTAAGTAAGGCAGAACTAAACAACTTCCTGGAATTTATAGGTAAGTTTACTGACTTTCTATAATGTACAAGCACTATAACGAGTGATACCACTCATTATTTGGATATTACCATACTAAAAAATGTGGGTAATAAGCAATTAATGTCCAATATATTCAGAAAACCTATGGATTCCAGCACTCTCCTTCACTTTGATAGCTGCCACCCCCTGTCTCAAAAGAAATCCCTAATAAAAGGACAGGGAGTAGGGATAGCCAGAATGGTGTCAGAAGATGAGGAATTTCTATCTCAGCTTAATATTTTAAACAATATGTTGATTAAAAGAGGATATCCTGGAACATTTGTGGACAGTATATTAGAGGAAGTGGTGTTGAAAAGAGAGAATGGACACTTTATTCTTTGTTAGGGAGAGAAGATGGAATTGAAGAAGTTGTTACACAAAAATATAAGAACTGTCATAAAAAATCAGGCATTTTTAGACTTAATAATCAGTTGTATGATATTAGAAGTATATTAACACATAATTGGAACATATTTAGTGTTAACCAGGATCATTTAGATGTAGTGGGTGCATCTCCAAAGATAGTATACAAGAAGGATACCAGCCTCAAAAATATGATTGGGGCACACAAGAAGGTGAATACAAAAATGGGGGGCATGGTAAAATGCGGATTTTTGTCTGCAATGTAAACATATCTTGGAGGACAAAGAGGTACATATGCCTAAATATGGGAGGTATTTTCTACAGAATAAGTTCACTTGTAGCAGCAAGGGAGTTATATATTTAGCAATGTGCTCCATGTGTTCTTGTTTCTATATAGGAAAAACTATTAATACATTAAGAACTAGAATTTACCAACATAAATTTTGATATCAACAAGAATGATCTAAAAAATGCTTTAGCTGCTCATATCGCCTCTCAATTAGTACACAGTTTCAGGTTTACCATCATAGACCAGGTTACTTTAGGGGAGAGAGGGGGACCCTTGAATGATTATTTGGAATTAAAGGAACTCAGATGGCAAATGAGAACCAATGCCTCTGAGTTCCCTGGCCTCAACAGTGCCATCTCTATAAGTTCTATTTTGAAATTAAATGCAGAATTTTATATGTAGCATTTTTTTATGTGCACAGACATCAATTTGATGTTAAGTATTTGGATTTTTGACTCCTCTATCTATTCGGCATCTTTATGATATTCAACAGGGTCCTCTGAAATGTATTAATTTCTTCTTTTGTTTGTTGTGTTACTATTACGTTTGATTGCTCTCCCAGTTCTATCTGTATCCTTTTCAGTCTTCAATTATTTATTTTGTTCTTTCCTTTATATTTGTATGTATACCTTGTATTTTGCTGTTTTTCTTGTTCTTTTATCATTTTTTGACCTACCTTTCTTCAAGAGAAAGGGCTTCAAAACATACTTTTTAGATACATGGCAGCTTTATGAGCAGTTTTTCAAATAGCCAAACATAAGAAGATGTAGAAAAACAATTTGCATATGCATATAGCTAATTATCAAGACAAATATATTTAAAATTATCATACAAGCATTACTTCATTTCCTTCTTAAAGGTATCCATCTTAGGCTAAGAGAAACATTCCTAAGCAGCTTTCAAGGATATATTATTGCTGTAAAAATTATAGATTTACTTGGTTTTGATTTCAGTTAATGTAGGGATTCCTAGATGAGGGAAGAAGAAGAATATTTATTAACTTTTTTTACCAGTCCATTGGCAACTTGTCAAAAAGCTAATAATAATTCCACCATTATGTTGTTAAATTATAAACCCAACAAATATTTAATTCTGTTTTTTTAAATTTGGCTAATCTGTAATAATTTAAGTGAAAACAGTTAAATGATCAATAAGAATAATAAATAAAACATAATGTTTCCTATTATTTAATGTTTTATTGTCTATCAATCAGAAGAGACATATTTTTGAATACCATGTAGGTTTAGTGACTTACTGCTACAATCTTAATTTAGGTAAATGGTCTAATATAACTTGAGGATCTAACCAGTTTTCTTTAACATCTTTTTTGTTTCTATCTGTTTTTGCTGAATTATAGATACAGCTGACTAGCTATACCTAAATATGTAATCTGAATTTAAATTTAGCAATGTATCTGTATGTCTTAATGATTGCATTCTGAAATACTGAAATATTCAAATACTGAAACACATAAGATTGACAAATCATTTCAGATATCAAATTACTTACCACCCAAAACACTAAACATGCAAAAGATTGAAAAAACAAAACATTTCCCTTTTGGGATCTTTAAACCATAACATTATAATAAAATTCAGACATGATTTGTCTGGATAGTGGCAGTATTATGGAAAGGTGTAGGGTTAGAGTTAGGGGCAGGTTTAGGGTTAGAATACATTACTAAAGTGGGGCAGGGGCAGGTGCTGAAGGACCAAGAATAATGGGAGAAAGAAATCTGCTCTTCTAGAGTATACAACCTTGGCAATGTATATCAGCATTCTACTGGCCTTTATTTTAGCCCACTTACATTATACAGCATCCTTCAGCTGTACATATTTTCCTTTTCTTATATATCAGCAATTGGCTCCTTCTCTTAACACATACATATTGTTCATCACTGCCTTGTGGTAATCATGACACCCCTATATTTTTCCTTTTCTACTGCATATGTTGTCTGTGACTACACCATCACATCACTGAACTACTGTGCATTAAAATCCTTCCTCCACTATCGAAGGAACCCATAGTAGTAACCATCTGAAATATCTGGACTAGTTAGTGTAAGTCCCAAAAATGGAGACTAAATGGCTGAAAAAAACGGACTTAGATATATCAAGTCTGAGATGGCCATTTCCCAGAATAGTCCCTTTTCTCTGAGTAGTGATAATCTTGGCTTGTATATAGTATATATAAATTTGGGGGTGTTTAGGGATTGCCCCCATATCGGTACACTGATGTTCAAGATTTTCTCTTCTCTTGAGTTTTCAACTTCATCTTCATTCTGTCGGCACTCGACATTATGAGTTTCATTACATTTCAACAGGTAACCAGAAATTATACTATGTTCAAAATAACATCCTCTTTACTAAGGTTGTTGTTATTTTATACTACTTTAATAAAGTAGTCAGGAAAGTAGAACAAAAGGGAAGAAGTAAATGCCAACAAGTGGCAGGGTTGCAAGGTGTGAAAAAATCTAGTAATGTATTAGTAAGATAATGATATACAGGTGAAAACTCTGTATGAAAAAAATATCTTTATTGAAACCAGCTATTTGTTCAAACATAGCATGGAGAACATATTCTGTGTCTCCAAGTGCAGTGTGAGTGGATGATATATTTGTTGTTTGATGGTGTTTGGTGTGCTGTGATCTCTTCCATGAGTGTCCTTTGAAGGACACAGGTGAAGAAACTTTGATTTTTGTTATTTTATATAAGTTATACAGCACTGAAAGTACACGCTGTTTAATAGGATGGTTGTCCTCCTATCTGGACCTTTGTGTTGAACTATAACTGCTCTGCTTTTGAGTGGAAGCTATATTTTGCTGTTTGGTCATGCTTGGTGTGCTGTTGTCTGTTCCCTCACTGTCCATTTAAGGACACAGGTGAAGAAACTTTGATTTTTATTTTATTTAGCTCCACAGTACTGAATGTACATGCTGTTTAATAGGAGTGTGTCAACTGTTTTGATCTTGAGAAGACTCTATATTCTTCATTTGGTGGTGCTTGAGTATTGTGGCATTAAAGTAGTTATAGGTTATTATACAATGACCCCCCCATTAATATTCCAAAACGTGCATGGTGACTGGCCAGTGTGCCCATTGTAAATCCCACAATATACCAACAGAAAAAGGCCTGGACTTTTTTCCGTTGGCATAAAGTGTCCAAAACTGTTTTTTTTTTTTTTTTTTTTTTTTGTTTTTTTAATAAATGTTGTGTCTTTTGGCTTTTCCCGATTAGGGGTCGCCACAGCGGAACTCTGGTCCACTAATGATTGGCAGTAGATTTTTATGTGCTGAGTTTCCGGCCCTGATGCACAACCTTCAACTAAGGTACGCTCATTCACGCATGTCTTCACACAGAAGACACATTAGCTGAGAATCAAACAGGAAAACGTCTTACTGTCAGGCAACAACGCTACCACAGCACCACCTCCGCTTTTTTTTTTTTAAACAGAGCGGTGGAGACTTTCTTTTCTCCGTTGTTTCCATTTCAAAGCATTGATGTACTGGGTATGCATGGGAACGTAAGTCCCATACCCATGCGCAGTACATCAACACAAGGAAGCAGTATACCATCACCAGCAGAACAGTAATGCACCATTATACAAAGACATT
Source organism: Protopterus annectens (assembly GCF_019279795.1). NCBI lineage: Eukaryota > Metazoa > Chordata > Ceratodontiformes > Protopteridae > Protopterus > Protopterus annectens. Next base: position 285,125,162 of record NC_056744.1, read on the forward strand.
ATTTAAGAAAAGTAAGTTTTTTTTTTCTTAAATAATGTCATTGTATTATAGCAATAACCAACTCCGTGGTTGTGGTATATTGAAATTTACCCATGGTTGGCTTTATTTAATCACTCGAGCTTAGCCCTCGTAATTAAACCATGCCAACCGTGGATATATCTTCAATATACCACACCACATTGTCGGTTATTGCTTAAATAACAACTTAGTTGTTTGTTAGTTAGATTAATGTATAAGAGTTTGCAACTGATTATTATGGATGATTTAAATTCATATGTTATTGAATATTTGATTAATCAGGAATACTTGAATATATGTATAACTTGTGGAATATTGCTAATAATTTCTGATTTAGAAAAATGTGCATTGATTATAAACATTTGGAAATTTTAAGTTTCTCATACTGACTGTACATGTAGTAATGGAGTATGATTAAGGTTTGTTTCTGAATTTCTTAAAAAAACTAGAAGTTAGATTACTTAGATATAAAAAGTAATAATAAGAAGAAGAAAATAAGGATGGAAACAAGGGAAATAATGCAGAAAAAATGCAAAAAAGGCACTCAGACTTCGAAAACAAATGAATAAATACTGAGCTTCCTGTAGCTGCACCAGAATTGTAAGCCAGTCCAATTGTATATTATAACAAAAAGGAACATCAAGCTTCCAACAGGATACAAAACAGCTTCCAGATTATTTAGCGCTTTCGTCTCTGAAAGTTCTGAGACTTCATCAGAATAAACCATAACCACATGCCTATGGTTATATAATACTACAATTAAACACATTTAAAGAAATAAGACATTTTTTTTAAAAAACTTGAAGAAAAATATACAGATCCGTAAAAAATATTTTCAGGAGGCAGAACCATAGCTACCTAACCAAAGCCTTTGTTTTTAATATTGGTAAAATTGAAATGTTTTCATTAATGCCAGGTTCTACAGTCACATTTAATTCAAGTTGCCATTTGAGTTCACTATGTTCTGTGTGAAGTTCCCACCATCCCCCTCTAGTGGTTTTCTGGATAACTTCCAAAATTCCAAACTTGAACTTCACAAACTGCCTGCATTTAACTGAATGTTTATATAATGCATTATTTTTGTTATGACTCCTAATACCATAAGTATGTTCATAGATGCGTTTTCTCAATGATCTTTCTGTTTTACCAACATAATAAAAATTGCAGGATGTACACACTGCCAAGTATACTAGTCCTTTTGTAGCACAATTACTTTGATGAATTATAATAGGTTCCGTGATAGAAAGTAAAACACACAGTAGTCCTTCAAAAATATAATTACATTGTGCACATTTGCCACATTTACTAGTGCCCCTGTTGTTTAATGTTTGAATGTGGGTAGGGTGTTCAAAGAAATATTTTAACTTTTTCCCCATCTTGTAAACAGATTGTGGCTGTCCACCTAAGGCTCTTAACAGGTCACTATTAGTAGTAAAAATTACCCAGTTTCTCTTCATAATGTCCTTAGTTTCTTTAAAACCTTCACCATATGGTAAAATCATAGAGTGACTGTGGCTCTCATCTGGTTGTGGTTTAAAAAAATGTGCATTTTCTTTACCTATACCTAGAATAGGTTTAAATCTTGCACCCCATTTATGTGCTACCTCAAGGCTAGTATTCAATATTAAGTCTCTGGGGTAGCCTCTTTCCAAAAAATAAATGAAATAATGTTAAACATTTCATTCTTGAAAATCTTCCCACTAAAACTGATATGGGCTGACCTTACTAATTGGTCCTTGAAAATATTATTTTTTTGTGTGTTTGGGGTGGTGGCTATGGTAATCCAAATAATTATTTGAAAGGGTTTCCTTCCTAAATATTTTGGAAACAAAAGAATGACTTACAAGATCCTTAACTAAAGTGACATCCAGGAAGTTAATAACAGAATCCGAGAAGGAATTTGTGAATTTAAGGAAGCTGGAAATATTTTCCAAATAATCCCTAAATTCATTCATATCAGTCACATTGTCCTTCCACAGAATAAAAATGCCGTCCAAAAAACATAGGTATATAACCCACTTATTTTGAAATCTAGGAATAAAAATGTTTTTATATTCCCAAGTGTACATTACCAGGTTGGCACAAATGGGGCACAACTGGCCCCATAGCCACACCCTTTATCTGTTTAAAGAAGGTACCTTCAAAAATAAAATAGTTATTATCCAGTAAACTGCCTCAAGGTTTCAAGGGATCATTTCTCTTCACTCAACCTCTCTTTCCCCTTTCGTTTACAGCCTGTGTCCAGTTGCTGCTGTATTTTGACGACATTTCCATTCATCCTTTGCCTCCTACTTAGACTGCATTTCCCCCTCCCCTGTGATCAACTTCCGCTCTGAAGTTACGTAGTCACTCTCAACTGGCGCCATTTTCAAACAGCCTTCTCATCCCTATGAAGGGAATTTCCTCTGATCCCTGAGTAAGTGTGCATGCCACTTAAGTGTTATATGTAAAGCTGTTATTGTTAGATCATTCTGTACTTTTTATTGTCTGTATACTGCTTTTGTTATACTGGGTTTTACTGACTGCTAACACTATGCCATGTGGTCTGCCTCTTTCAGTTGCAGTTGTGAGATTCTTTAACATCCAACTGTATCCATAAGGTTTTTGTAACCTGAGTTCCAGTTTTCACAGCCACTGTTTAAAGCATTACCTGTATGTTTTTCTGGGCACGACTGTAACTGATGCACTGCTTTTCTATGCAAGTATTTCTGGGGCTGGTCTCTATCTACTTTGTTATTTACAGCAAATGTACTGAAGACATATTAACTGAAGAAAATAGTGAAGTGGCTATAGAGTGCATTTTGTAAAGTGTTTTTACTTGCTATACAGTGTTTTACTTACTGCCTCATGTCTACTTAAGCTGCTTTGCTTGTAGATATAATTTTTCTCAAGTTAACTGATACTGTGCTGATTTATTTATTTATTTTCTTGTACACTCCCTTAAAGGGCTTACAGTAACCAATGTCTATTGATTGCATTTTGTAAAATAATTTACTGTATATATTGTGTTCTACTTCTGCCTCATTTCTGATACTTCTGCTGTACAAATCTATCTGCCTTCTCTTAGGGCCTCCTACTTTCCTTTCTCACCCCTCCATCGTTGTTGTTGCTTCACTCCCTCTAGCTCTTTTTCTATTAACAACCCTGTCTGATATCCTCCCTGTCTAGTTCTGCTATTTCTATGCTGAGACACTTCTTATATCATATATCTTCTGTCCTACATCCATCCTAATACCCCTGGCCTAACATTTATTTATTTATTTTTCCTCTTACAGCTGCTGTTCGCATTTTTCCCAGTGAGTACACCCAACTAACCCTGCTTAACTGGATCTCTCACCCCTTTGCAACTTCCTCGTGGCAAGAAATACAAGTACCTGCAGGGGCCTATTAGTTTAATTAATCTTCCTGCTGTACTAGGCAAGTTTCTATAGTGAAACACTTTAGTGCTTATTTGTCTAGTGGCATGCTTACTCACTCAAAGTGTTGGACTCCCCTACCCTTTCCCCTGAACTTTATCTCTCCATTCTTCTCTCTTTTTAGCAAATGTTAATATCAAGAGCTGCAAAACTGTACAGACCTAATAAAGCAGCATGTGTTAGGTTGCTATTACATGCATATGTTTCTGACCTCTAGGAATTGCTACTCTGCTCCACTGTCTTGAGGCACACTTTAACTGATTGTTTCTACTGTGGTCTGGCAAGCTGTCTCAAGGTTTCCAGGGATCATTTCTGTTCACTCAACCTCTCTTTCCCCTTTCCTTTACAGCCTGTGTCCCATTGCTACTGTACTCTAACCCAGCAGTTTAATGCTAAAGACACAGGTCATTTTTATACATTTATTTACCTAAGCCTCTACTATAATCGTGATGCGTGTGAGTTGTACTAGCCTATTGATTGGTTCCAGCTGATATGTACAACAAATAGTGTTCTACGCTCGCTTTGCTCCCTTCCCTGCTGCCATATTCCACCCACCCCCAGCACACCTACACTTATTCTAGCCAAACGTCCCTCCCATTACAATCACAGTCAACCACACCTGCAACACCAACTCTAACCACACCTCCAGCCTACCATCAACCTCCCACTTTGAGTACCATGATCCTACACACTCTACCTATACTCTTTACATGCACCCTTCTTGCACACATTACATCTTACCAAAGCACCATTATACCACCACCAAACAACTTCCACTGCACAACTACAGTCACCACCACTCATGTCACACCATCACACTACTCATACACCTCTCACAACAAATACACCCCAATGCACAACCCACTTAAGCTATCACCTCCACCACATAAACAAAAAGCATCCTTAATGCCTTACAAACTATCCCTCAACGTACTTTATCTATCACCCACTTCACCCAAACAAAAGGCTACCCCAAAACATAAACTAATTCTCTCATTACTAAAATTAATGTCCTCAGCCATAACAATACTTGTCCTCAGCAGGGACATCCACCCAAACCCTGGACCCCACAACTCCTCCACTGATAATCAGCCTAACAGCCTCACCCACCCTCAAATTACATCCAATAGGAAACCAACTGACCGCCTTATCTTAAGCCTAAATATCAGAAGTATAACCAATAAAATCCATGAACTCCAACATACCATAGACTTATACTCCACTGATATTATCATTCTAACAGAAACCTGGCTCAAACCTCACATAACCAGTGAGCAAATTCTCCCTTCAGGCTACAATATCCTAAGACAAGATTGGTTGCACAGAAAAGGGGGTGGTGTAGCTGTAATGTACAAACAGAATCTTAATATTCAAATCCTAAACGTATCCCCCCCCCCCCAAAGGACAAAGAAGAAATAATGTATACCAACCTAAAAGACAAGACCATTAATATAATAGGATGCTACTTCCCACCTGGGAACAATTTTCCTCCACGAGAAAACCTCCTCAGATGGGTAAATCATCACCTTCCACAAGAAACCATAATATTAGGTGATTTTAATATAGACTGGCTATTCTGTTCCAACCACTATCCAGCCACCATCTAAATCTTCATGGTTTTTTTCCAACTTATCCAGCCACCCACCAGAATAAATAAGAATTCCAACAAGCATTCTACTCTTGACTGGATACTAGTCAGTAAGAGCCCCCAATCATACACAGCTGGCTGCCTACTGAATAGCCTCAGTGATCATACCCCGACTTTCCTACTCAAAAAAACACATATATCAGGCTTAACCCATTACCCATCAGCAAATACATAAAAGTAAACTTTAACCCTGACAACTTCATCTCAGCTCTACAAAACTGCAACTGGACTCCACTAAAATATGTCAACTTTGATGATGCTGTCCAATTTTTCAATACCACCTTCCTTAATGTCCTAAACACCCATGCGCCCACAAGATTTACTAGAGTTAAAGCCCAGTCCTCCCCATGGCTACAAAAAGCCACTAGATCAGAAATGTAAAACTGAGATAGAGCCTGGAATCACTGGCGCAAGACAAGAAACCCCTCTGATAGACAGAAATTCTGTGAATTACGTAACAAAATCAAACAATTAATAAAACAGGACAAGATCCTATATTACCCGTCTGCCCTGAACTCCACCCAAAACAATCCTAAACAATTCTGGTCAACCATCAACTCCATCCTCCACCCAGGAAAAGTAGGAACACCTCCACCAAACAAAAACTCCTTTGAAAACATTATCACCTCTTTCAACACTCACTTCACACAAACCGTTCTATCACTAGCAAGACAACACAACCCCTCTCCCCTACCCCCTCCCAACTACACCTAGTAACCTGCCCACTGCATTTGCTTTCTCTCCTATCCCTACCTCCAACATAAAAAACTCTTAGCAAAAATAAAGCACACAAAACTAGCAACTGACAACCTCCTAGCTGAGTACCTTTAAAATTGCAGATGAAGCCCTAGCCTACCCAGTTGCAATCCTGATTAAACTATCTTTATCTGAAAGCTATGTCCCTTCACAATGGAAAATATCCCACATTATCCTTCTCCACAAAGGTGGACCCCTCCACAGAATTCACCAACTACTGGCCCATAGCAATTTTGTCTCCTCTATCAAAAATACTTGAGAGATGCATTCACTCTCAAGTTCTAAACTACCTCCTTGCTAACAACCTCCTATCTAACACACAACATGGTTTCCGACCATACCACAGCACAACCATTGTCTTACTTGCTTTCAATAATACAATCCTTCAACATAAAAACAATGGTTATTTCATCTCTGCAACTTTCCTAGACCTATCTAAAGCATTCAACATGATCTCTCATAAACAACTCGTCACTGTCCTCAATACTCTATCCTTCTCTCAATCTGTCACAAACTGGTTCCAGAGCTACCTGATTGACTGCCATCGATCCATTGTTTGGCATAATGATATATTCCCCCAACTCCCTGTCTCAATAGGTGTTCCCCAAGGATCCATCCTTGGACCCTTACTCTTCTTCATATTCACTAATAATCTAGCCTCTGCTACCAAACAGGCCACTCTCATACAGTACGCAGATGATTCTACCATCATCTGCTTAGCCCACTCCCTACGTGAACTTCAACGGACCACACAAGAAGCCTTTTCCTCAGTTGAAACTTGACTTTTAGATGCACAATTAATACTTAACCCAAAAAAACAAAACTCCTCATCTTCCAACCCACCAAACACAATCTAAACACCCTCTAATTTAATATTAAAGCCAATGACAACACCATTATCCCCGCAACATACCACACCAAATTACTTGGAGTTGAAATTACCAATAACCTCAAGTTTGACATCCACATCTCATTAACCATAAAAAGTACACAAAAAAAAACTAGGAGTTTTATACAGAAATAAGCAATTCCTCACCAAAACAGCCAAGCTTTCAGTTGCAAATAGCCACCTTATCTCCACCCTACTCTATGCCTCTCCAATATTTACCAACCTAAGGCAAAGTGAGTTAGGTAAACTCGAAGCTTGCTACAACAAAATAGCAAGGTTTGCCACTGGCGCAAACTACCGTAGCCACCACTGTACCTCACTTACTGAACTAGGCTGGCTAGAACTCCCTCACCTCCTTCAATGGTACCAACTCTCACTCGCCCACAAACTACTAAATAATCCTCTAAAAGACCCCTCCCTCCAAAATCTACTCCAACCCTATCATACCACCAGACCACTATGCTACAGCAACAAAAATCAATTACAGGTAACTAGAACCAGGAACTCTGATGGAGAAGCTTTCTTCTCCTATTTCATAACAAAATTATGGAATACCCTTCCTCACACTATAACTTCTGTGTCATCACACACTGACTTCAAAGCTGCTCAAAAATCTCATCTAAAAGAGCACTGCGCATGCCCCTGTAACAAACCTCTTTAACATCTCTACCTCAACCTCTCTAATCCCTTTCTTCTACCCCTCTAACTACCTTGGATTGCAGCCAAATACATTGCTTGTAAACCTATATCTCAGCTGTAATCTTAGCCACTGTTATTCAAGGGTAATAGCTGCTAGCTCAGCTATTAAAATACTTGCTAGTCTTTATGGCACCAGTGATATTACTGTTGTACCATTTAACTAAATACTTAATTTAATTTTGAACTATAACTGTTTACTACTATTGTTAAACAAAACCTACCTATACTTCTTGTAACTTGTAATTAATTGTTTTTAATTGTTGTTTTTATTGTGGAGCTTTTCTCCCCGGGCCTCCGCTGAAAAATGACCTGTCTCCAGTCTGATTTTCCCGGTCAACAAATGTAAATAAATAAATAAATAATAAATAATTCATTCCATAATTTCAACTGCAAAGTTTACCATATTGTTGCCTAAACTAGTAAACTCTGTTATGGCTTGCCTAAAAAGTTCAAGCCCCTCAGTGTGAGGAATAGATGTAAAAAGGTCCACCACATCAAAAGTTGAGAAACAACATGCATCACTGAACATTTCTTGTTTAATTCTGGATAGGAAATCCCATGAATCTTTCAATATAAATTCATTAGAAAAACCTGTGTTTTTTAAATAACCTGTCTATAAATACTCCAAGGGGGTAAGTAGTACTCCCTTGAGCTGCAATAATCATCCTGTAAGGGGGATTCAAAACATTTTTATGATCGTTTGGAATTCCAAAAGCTTGTGGAATTACTGGATGTTCATTCCTAAGAAAATTAAATAGTTGTTCCGAAATCACTCCTGGAAACAATGCATCTTCCAAACACAACTGTATTTTTCTATGAGATATCATGACTTCATTGTAGGATGCCTCTATGTATTTGTTTGTATCATAGAGTATTTCCAGCATACGTGTGCTATAATCTATGTTATCAACTAAAACTACCCCACCCCCTCTGTCTGGTTTCATAATTCTGAATGTATTATCAGTTCTTAACTCCCTCAAAATATCAGTTTCTTGTTTTGATAGGTTGCATAATTTCCTTTTTCTTTTAGTTAACAAAGCATACATTTCTTTGGAACAAATTTGTTTATATGCTGTAATAATGGGGTGGATCGGGGGGTTAAAAGTGCTCTTCCATTTAAACAAGTTGCTCCCACTCCCATTTATAAACCTCAAGCCTCTCTGTTCTTGAAACATAAACTGAAAATGTAATTTTCTACAGTATAGTTTAGTTTCAGTCAAAATGTCTGGTAAAGCAACTTTAAAACAAGGAACAAACTTGCCACTTTTCTTAAAAAGAGAAAAATGTGTCTTATTAATTGTGTTTCAGTGCAGTTAAAGATGTTAAATCCTTGTGAACACAATAATTTCCCTCCAAATATCTCTAATATTTTCAGTATTTTCTGAACTACCTTCATTGTTAAATAAAGATACAATGGCTTGTTCTACTTGATGTTCCTTCCCCATTGTCGTCCCCTCTGGTTGTTCCTGGTGCCCTTGGGTGCTGGGGTATGTTGAAAAAAAATATTGTTGTTAACATTATTTTGTTTGTTTCTGTTACCTATCCTTTCAGACCTTCTAAGGGCTGGGTAGTTTTCCTCATCACAAGCTTCTGTCATTTCTTCATTATAACCATTAGAATTTACCCTAAAATGAGTGTCCGGTTCATGTCCATTAGGTTTAAGTTCTGCATGTGTGTAAACTTTGGTGAGGGGGTAGGCTATTCCCTTCCTATATTCTTCCTCATATCTCTGTAATTTTTTCTTTTTGCACTGTAGGTTAAAATCTACCTGGTGTTCTGTTTTTTACAAACATACTGTCATATTTAGCTATGTTAAATTCAAACAGTAAATCAGAAGTAATTTCTCCATCTAAAACAGTAACTTCTTCCAAAAGTTTATTAATATTTATCACATTAAGTCTTATTAAATTGAACCAATTCAAGACAAAAACGGTCAAACATTTCAAACAACTCATGTTTTTCATTTTCTTTTAAAACAATACTGTTAGGAAACATATACAAACATAGACACTTGGGACCTGTTTACGTTACACACATTCATTTAAATATAAATTGTCACACTGAAGGTTTCTCACCTTCATTAGTTTATGCTCTAAGTCCAATAATTTCGTCTGAAGTGTTCTGGGAGGCTTTTGTTGAATGTCAGTCTTGTATCAATTCCAGTAAATGAAATATCCTGATTAATCCACTCTCTCATGTTCACCTTAGAGTTTTGTTGCTCTTGGCTCTGTCTGCTTGCTTGCTTCATTTTGGTTGATTTAAACTGGCAGTCAAGTCTGAAAAGTCTCCTTGATTCAGTACGCAATCCCTAGTTGGTCTTTTAATGGCTGTAGAAGATGCTACGGAGGCCTCTGAGTTGTAGTCTATGTAGTATGGTATTCATGCTACTTGTCTTCTGTGTAACCAAGGAAATTAACTGAGTCAAGGCAGATTCAATTCCATTTTCATTTCATTGGTTATTAGTATCCAAAGTAGAACTAGTGGAAATATTCCCATTCCCACTACTTGTAGTCGCTGGCATTTTTCCACACATCACTAAACTAGTGTACAATAAAATCCTACCTCCACTATGGAAGGAACCCATAGTGGTAACCATTTGAAATATCAGGACCTGCTAGAGTGAGTCTCAAAAATGGAGACTAAATGGCTGAAAAAATGGACTTAGCTATATTAAGTCTGAGATGGCCATTTCCCAGAATAGTCCCTTTTCTCTGAGTAGTGATAATCTTGGTTTGTATATATAAATTTGGGTGTGTGTGTGTATGGGGATTGCCTCATATCAGTACAGCGATGTTCAATATTTGCTCTTCTCTTGAATTTTCAGCTTCATTTTCATTTTGTCGGCACTTGACATTATGAGTTTCATTACATTTCAACATGTAACCAAAAATCATACTATGTTCAAAATAACATCCTCTTTACTAAGGTTGTTGTTATTTTATACTACTTTAATAAAGTAGTCAGGAAAGTAGTACAAAAGGGAAGAAGTAAATGCCAACAAGTGGCAGGGTTGCAAGGTGTGAAAAAATCTAGTAATTTATTAGTAAGATAATGATATACAGGTGAAAACTCTGTATGAGAAAAATATCTTTATTGAAACCAGCTATTTGTTCAAACATAGCATGGAGAACATATTCTGTGTCTCCAAGTGCAGTGTGAGTGGATGATATATTTGTTGTTTGATGGTGTTTGGTGTGCTGTGATCTCTTCCATGAGTGTCCTTTGAAGGACACAGGTGAAGAAACTTTGATTTTTGTTATTTTATATAAGTTATACAGCACTGAAAGTACACGCTGTTTAATAGGATGGTTGTCCTCCTATCTGGACCTTTGTGTTGAACTATAACTGCTCTGCTTTTGAGTGGAAGCTATGTTTTGCCATTTGGTCATGCTTGGTGTGCTGTTGTCTGTTCCTTCACTGTCCATTTAAGGACACAGGTAAAGAAACTTTGATTTTTATTTTATTTAGCTCCACAGTACTGAATGTACATGCTGTTTAATAGGAGTGTGTGTTTTCCCATCTGAGGCTGTGTGTGGAACTATAACTGTTCTCCTCTTGAGAAGACTCTATATTCCTCATTTGGTGGTGCTTGAGTATTGTGGCATTAAAGTAGTTTTACATTAATAACAACTTAGTTATTTGTTAGATTAATGTATAAGAGTTTGCCACTGATTATTATGGATGATTTAAATTCATATGTTATTGAAAATTTGATTAATCAGGAATACTTGAATATATGTATAACTTGTGGAATATTGCTAATAAATTCTGATTTAGAAAAATGTGCATTGATTATAAACAGTTGGAAATGTTACGTTTCTCATACTGACTGTACGTGTAGTAATGAAGTATGATTAAGGTTTGTTTCTGAATTTCTTAAAAAACTAGAAGTTGGATCACTTAGATATAAAAAGTAATAATAAGAAAAAGAAAATAAGGATGGAAACAAGGGAAGTAAGGTTGATCAGCCAGAAGTTAAATAAAGCTGAAAGCAAGCCAGGAAAAGTTTACATTTTAAGTCAGATAAAACTTCAGTTAAGAAGAAGAAGCTTGAGAATAGTAAAGGAGTGAAGAAAAAAGGTGAACATTAGTAAATCTTCCACACTTAGAAGAAATCTCATGTGGCTCATTAAGTGTTATTTCATATGACATCATTTTATTTGTTAATGGGGAACCTTGAGAACAATTTGGGAAAAAAGATTTAGTCAATTCTAACATTTCTTTAAGAAAATTTGTATTCATTTAACATATTTAATATATGTATATATATATATATATATATATATATATATATATATATATATATACAGAAAGAAAAAAATTCAGCTTCACATATTATTATAAAGTGATAGGAATACACTGAATCATCAAGGTAATCTTATACAATTAACATAATTAAGAATCTTGGTATTTCAATAGCAACATTTCTAGGTTGTCTCAACCACTAAAAGTCTTAGTATGATTTATAGATCTTATTCTAATCACTTCTTTTTCAGTTTTACATAGTATTGCTATTGAATTTAAAAATTATTTGGATGTACGAACTTTTCTATCTACTACCAAGAGAGCCCAAAACATTTTTTGCTCTTTGGCTTTTACAGATACGGGAAGTGCAACATTCGTTAGTATTACTGATCTAGGCAAAAAACAATTATAAGACCATAACCACTTAAAAAACCTCTTCCCAATATTCATTTAATTTTTCACAATCCATAAACATGTGTATCCAATCAACCTTTACATCTTTACTACATCTCCAACAAAATGAAGTCATTTTACTAAACTTAGAGATTTTATAGGATGTAACAAACATTCTATGTATACATTTCCACATAAAAATTGTCCAGTATAAACTTAAAGAAGCTTGACTAACTGATTTAAGTAACAAAGCTTTATTCTTACCAGCTATTGCATCACTCAATCCACTACTATCTAAAAAATTCCAGAATTTTACTTCAAAATTATTATTATTATTATTTATAATTAATTGATATACCTTGGACAAGCTTCCTTTGTATGACAGTCTACCTTCGATAACAGCATTCATATATTCATATAATGGGGGAATAGTATTCGGTTCCTATTCACTCATATTATCCACAAATTCATTCGGTTTCTTACTGATGGATAATATTATGTGATTAGCAAATTCATCCAACTTATAATCTTTTATTAAATATTGTGGGGGCTTAGCTTTTCCTTTTTCAAAGCAATCAGATGATAATATTACTCCATTCCTTTTTAGTAAATTCATTTTAACATTGTTCTGAGTTTCCTTAAATTTAGAGGTATGTGCAATAGGAAAGCACAAAAATTTCCATTTTGATATGAGTGGAGTTTTAAAACATATTTCTTCACTGTTTTAAGAATTGATTTCATATATGCAGAGTCTAAAGATTGAAATTAATTTCTTTCTAAGGTAAATTTTGTTAACTAGATGAAAGGATTATTTTATATTTCTAATTTATCATCTTTAAAAAAATTATAAGAATTGAGAATAATCTGCTCCTGGATGGTTTTCCATTGAACAGAGTTAAAACTTGCAGCAATAGAATAAGATTTTACATCAGGAAAGCTAAAACCACCATACTCCCATAATCTTATATGAATTCTATAAGCAATTCTCAGCTTTTAAGGATAGCATAAGAATAAAGTTAACTTTTCTCATGTAAACCTATTGAATGCAATATATATATATATATATATATATATATATATATATATATATATATATATATATAGTTCCACTTCAGAATCTCGAATTACTGAAAACTCGAACTACATATGGTCGAGACCATATGATTGAGTTTTCAGAAACTCGAAATTTCAAAGTGAAAGAACAAAAAAAAAAAAGTAAAACACATTGTTTCTGCAGGGGGGCAAGCCCCCTGCACCCCCCACTTAAATATACCAACTCCGAGAGCACGCTACAGTGGGGAAAAGGCAAATCTCTTGTTCTGCACTGTATGCAGAAGCGCAGAAAGGGAGATTTCTGTTTCCACGCTATAGTGTGATAACGGAGATGGTATATTTAAGTAGGAAGGTTGCAGGGGGACTTGCCCCCCTTCAAAAAATTTACTTTCAACTAACATAAAGTGTTTTTTAACACTTCACAATTTCAAGTTTCTGAAAACTCGATCATATGGTCTTGACCATATGAAGTTTGAGTTCTCAGTAACTCGAGATTTTGAAGTGGAACCATATAGCCTCAAGTCAGGCTTTGTGCCCACTGAATAGCACACAGCAACAGTTATCCCACTCCACAAAGGGGGAGCTACCACTGATCCTGGGAACATTTGCCCTATTAGCCTGACGAGCCTCGTCTGCAAGGCCATGGAATGTACCATCATGGAATTCATAAACAAAGACATTGGTAACCTCCAAACTCTGGACCCCACCCAGTTTGGGTTTGTGAAAAGCAGATCTTGCCTCCTGAACCTTGTCGACTTCTGTGAGGTAGTCACCAAAGCCATAGACGAGGGTAAGGTGGTTCACACAGCCTATCTTGACCTCGCCATGGCTTTCGACACCATCCCTCATTCTGGAATTATAGCTAAACTCACTACTAGGTATAAATCCCTATGTCACAAGATGGGTTGCCAACTGGCTCACTGACAGAACCCACAATGTAAAAGTTTCAGACTCCAAATCTGACTTCAAACCGGAGACAAGTAGAGTGCCACAGGGTTCAGTCCTGGAACGTCTCCTGTTTGGTATCTACTTCTCTGAAGTACAGGCTAACACAGAAGGCCTCTGGCTAATGAAGTTCGCAGATGACTGCAAACTTGGAGCTATAGTAGAGTCCCCAAATGATGTGGACATCCTACAGAAGGGCCTCACTGAGACAGATGTATGGTGTCAGAGCCATGGCCTCAAGATCAATGCATTGTTATCCTCTTTGGTAAAAACTCTGCACCCATGAACTACCACACAGGCGGCAGTCTTCTTAACACAGAATGTGTGGTAAGAGTCCTTGGGACCCAGGTGGACAGTAGTCTCTCCTTTGATAATCACATTGCCAAAGTAGTCAGGAAATCCTTCTACATGGCACACCTCATCACAAAAGGGTTCTCATCCAGGAAAAAAGAGGTCATTGTTCCCCTCTACTTGACACTCATTAGACCCATTATAGAATACAATGCCCCTTTTGGAATGTACCTCACAAGACATCTGCAGCAGCACAAAGAGAATTACTGGCCTCAAACAGATGCCCTGCACTGATCATCCCAAAAAACTCCAGCTTTACTCTGTAGCATATCGCCTACTCCGAGGTGATCTCTGCCTAACATATAAAGCTATGTCAAACCCAAAGCTGTTGGACATGCTACACCTAAATAAATCCCAATCCCTCTGAGCTACATGCTCTAGGGACCTAAACCTTGTCACCACAATAAACAAGACTTGCTGGAGGGATAGATTCCTGTCCCAGAGACTTCCCATACTCTGGAACAAGCTACCCATCTATGTCAAGCAAAGTTCCTCATTAACACTCTTCAAGAAAAATCTTGATGAGTGGATGGGAAATAGAAAATACACCCCGGGGATCACTTCTGTGGCTCTGCTTGACAGGGGCACAGGAAAGTAACTTTCTTGGGTTGGCGTAAGCCAGGGAACTTTGTTGGCTAGGCTTACTTAGGCCCTTGGGCCAATAGCCTAGTACCTACCTATGAACCTACATATATATATATATATATATATATATATATATATATATATATATATGTATATAAAATAACCACCAAAAGGAAGCAGCAATTCAATCAAGATGAAGGCTTTTTCCAGCTGATAATCCAAACGTCAATACTGAGTTAGAACTTCTTTATTTCAAAGAACAAAATGTGAGCGCTTTCGCAGAGATACTCTCTGCTTCTTCAGACATTACAAAATCAAGCAGTCATCATCAGTCATATAGCAAACATCAATCAAGCAATGATTCAATTAACCAAATTAGCTACAATCTTAAAATTACTACTTGGTAGTACTGTTGAAACAACCTGCTTCTATAAAAACCTAAAGAACACATTAGATACCAAAGTATCCTATATAACACTTAGCAAAAAGTGCACCAACTAAAACACAAAAACATAAACTTTACAATGATACATAACTTTAAAATAAATATGTATCAAACCTTTAAAATATGAATCTTGAGCCCATCTACCGAAGGGCTCTGGCTTTAAGAACAGGCTTAATAGTAACACTTTCATTTAGACCCCTCCCCCTATGTGCTGCCAGTCTAAAGATCCATTTTAACTCAGCCTGTTCTGTTAGATTAACAATATCACCCAGCCTAATGTTAGGATATTGTACATGCAATACTTGATAATAAAATACATGGTCAGATCCTTCTAAAAGTGTATGCTTAGCTAGCGCACTACAATCTTGCTTCCTTTCCAAACAATATACATGGTCTCTAATCCTCTCTCTTAATGATCTGTTGGTCTTACCAACATAGTATTTGAAACATTTGCCACAGTGTGCAACATACACAATATTGCGCGTGTTGCAAGTACTGTGATTCCTCAATTCCCATAGATATCCTGTATCCGGGTTCTTAAAGAAACGGGATTCATCTATAAATATACATTGCGGACAATTATCACATTTCCTTGTGCCAAATGGCACAAAACTTTCCACTGACGTTGGACAAGCACCTATATTCCTATAGCAAAGATGTTGTTTTAAACATTTCATGTTTTTATAAGTAAACAATGGTTTGTCTCCCACTAGGTTTCTTGTTTTTTCATCAACCAATAAAATATTCCAGCTAGCCACAATTGCTTGTTTAATCTTATCTGTGTTGCCACCGAATGGTAGCAACACTGATAAAGATCTATTAGAGCCAGCGGCTGGAACAGTTTCTATCTTTTTCTCTGAGAAATAAGGTTTGGCTCTAGTGCCCCTCATCCCCGATACTTCAGCGTATCTCTCAGCTATAAGTTTTTCCTCATAGCCTCTGGACAAAAAATCTGATTTTAGCCTATCCAACTCATCTTGTAACCTCACTTCCTCACAGCACAATCGTGATGCTCTGATTGCCTGCCCTTTCACAATATTCCCAAATATGGATGGATTGTGCATGCTATTCCTATGCAAAAAAGAAGCTCTATAATAAGCCTTCCTATAAACAGTGGTTTTAAACTCAGAGCCCTCTTTATACACAGATACATCTAAAAAATCAATGCTTTTCCAAGAATGTGTTACAGTAAATCTAAGAAATGTATCATTGTAAAGTTTATGTTTTTGTGTTTTAGTTGGTGCACTTTTTGCTAAGTGTTATATAGGATACTTTGGTATCTAATGTGTTCTTTAGGTTTTTATAGAAGCAGGTTGTTTCAACAGTACTACCAAGTAGTAATTTTAAGATTGTAGCTAATTTGGTTAATTGAATCATTGCTTGATTGATGTTTGCTATATGACTGATGATGACTGCTTGATTTTGTAATGTCTGAAGAAGCAGAGAGTATCTCTGCGAAAGCGCTCACATTTTGTTCTTTGAAATAAAGAAGTTCTAACTCAGTATTGACGTTTGGATTATCAGCTGGAAAAAGCCTTCATCTTGATTGAATTGCTGCTTCCTTTTGGTGGTTATTTTATATTTTCTGTGGGATTTTATCGTTTTTTGTGGATATATATATATATATATATATATATATATATATGTGTGTGTATATATATATATATATATATATATATATATATATATATATATAAAATCTTTGGTAATATAATCATTTTATTAAGTACTAACCTAGCCTCAAAAGTAAAAAAAAAATGTATTCCATTTTTTTTAACGAGACGTAATACCTTTTCAATTATTTTTCAAAATTACTAATAATCTAATTTACTTCAATATGGATTTTTATTCCTAAATATTTTAGTTCTATTCCTTCCAAACTATATTCATATTTATATTTAAACTTACTATCTAGTAGCTGATTTAACACTAAAGTTTCTGTGTTATTATTATTAAATTTCAGCAGCGATACTTATTTATTTATTTATTTATTTATTTATTTATTTATTTTACATTTGTTGACCGGGATAGTCTGACTGGATACTTGTCCATTTTCAGCAGAGGCCCTGGGAGAAAAGCTACAAGGTGCAAACAATAATAAATTTCATATGACTTAAAACAAAAATAAAGTGTACAGAGACATTATTTACATATTTTTTCAGAAAAAAAGACAATATTTACAGATAATTTCAGACATTATTTACAGATTATTTCAGAAAAAACAAGTGATACATTTAGTAATCAGCAGATGTATGTAAGCTAAGGAGCTAGGATTCTCAGGATGGTTAAGAAAGACTGGTGCAATTACTTTGGAGTAATAGTGAGTGTGCTAGTCAGGATTAGAACAGGGGCAAGACCAGTGTGACTTAAAGTATTGTTTTATAGTATTTTTGAATCGACTTATGGAGGGTTCTAGAGTAATATCTGCTGGTAGGGAATTCCAAATTTTCTAGCATAGTTAGCCAACAGAGAGTCACTGGCTGAATTATTAGCTTTGATAGTTTGGGGTAGATTATGGGTTTGAGTGCTGGTGTTTTGTCAGGTAGGTTTAGTACTTTAAATGCAACTATCAGCTGGTTGAGCTGGATGAGGTGAGATAGTTCTAACCACCCAATAAATCTTAGGTTAGTACAGTGGTGTGTTTTGTAGGGCATACCAGTAGCAAATCTGGCGATGTGATTATAGCAGGACGATATTTTATTGAGTTCTATTTTACCAAGGCTAGTCAGTAGAGGGGAAGCATAGAGTAGGGTCGAGAGTAGGTGTGAGTGGGCAATTGCAGTATGAGCAGGTGGGGTAAGGAAAGGCTTGATCTTGTAAAGTGACCCAAGTTTTTTATTGATGGGTTTAATAGTCTTGTTGATGTGTAGATCGAACTTGATGTTATTGCAGATAATGACCCCTAATAGTTTTGTATGGGAGTCTGAAGAGATAGTGGTACCATTACTAGAGTATATAGAAAAGGAAAGGGGGTTAGACCTGTTGGAGGGGGAGAAAAGTAGCAACTTTGTTTTATTAGGATTTAAGATCAAACAGTGATCAGATAGCCATTTTCAACTGTGTTAAAAGACTGTGATTTTGTACACAGATCTGCCTATTGAATACAAGTTGCATCTGAGATGACAGTGTAGAGATCACTGATAAAAATCAAAAGCAGAACAGGACCCAATATTGATCCTTGGGGGACTCCCAGAGTATTTGGTAAGAGGGTAGATAGTTTATTCTGCCATAGGACAGCCTGCTGTCTGGCATACAAATAAGATTAGAACCAGTGGAGAGCAGTGTTATCTAATTAGGTAGTTTTTAGGGATCATAATCTCCCATGCCCCACCTACTTAAATATACCAACTCTAATATCGCACCACTGTGGTGGAAACAACAAAGTCCTGAGAATGGTCCAGCTATTTTTTTTCCCTGGGGAAAAAAATCACTGTTCCATTCATTTGGCTTTATGAAACTTTGAGTATTTGGAATGTTTGCTCTTTTTAAACTTCAAGCTTAGGCTATAGACCCTATAGTTACTACCCTTTTTATATTATCACACATTAATCTCTTGAATATAAATCATGTTTGATCTTTATTAATTAATCTACTATATCTATTAATCTTGTGATATGAAAATGGAAGTACATATTTTATAGCCTGCATTTAATAATGAAATGCATTTATATGAGTAGACTAACTTATTATCATTTCCTTGTTTAAGTATAGATGAGATTACAGAAAATTTCCAAGAGGGAGAAATTATTTTGTCACTCTGAATTATCCGGAAAATGTCATTTAGTAATTCTAAAATATGTAACATAAACAGATGATATAACTCCATACTTAAACCATCTAACCCTGGAACTTTATTATTTTACCCTTTTTAAAGTTTCTTTAACTTCTATCAATGTAATAGGCTTATTCAACAGAGATATTTGTTGGTCCTTAAGTTTATAAGAAATATTTTTCTTTAACCAATTGTCAATTTTGTAATCATCAGGATTATTATTTTTATAATTATTAAGATCCTCATGAAAATTTAAAAAATATTAAGCATTTCCTCTATATCTGAATTAAGCTTATTAGTGTGCAGATTTTGGATATTATTCATTTGTGCCTTTTTGCTTAAAATCTTACTTCTATTAGCTAATCTATGTAGATTTTCTGAAGTCATCACATAGCTATGCAATTTTTTTTTCTAAAGCTATCTCTATGTGTTAAAACTGTTTGATAATTTGTAATTAATCTTTTAATGAATTCAGTATTATCTAATATCTTTGTTTGTTCTTCAGATATCACTTTGTGTATTTCATCTTATATTTCTAACAACTCTTTATCCCAGTCTTTCATTTTATTAGTAGCTCATCTTCCCATTCTATCTTTAATATGCATTGTTAAGGAATCCCATAGTATGACTTTACTAACCTGACCATTATCATTCAAAGATAAAAAAAAAATCTTGATTTGTTTCTTAAGGTAACTCTTAAACTTTTTTTATTTCATCATATTTACTGGGATTCTGAAAATAATCTGACATTTCCATATATCCATTACTATATTATACTTAGTGCATTATGATCATATAAAAGACAAAGAATAGTTTTAAAATAATTCACTTTATTAAGTAAATCTATAGAGGCATAAATCCTATCAATTCTAGTTTGCTTCCCATATGAATAAGAATAATGAGTAAAGAACAATGATTTATCTTCTGCTTTTACTAGTAAAACAACTAAATTATTATTGTCCCGGTCCCCTTCAAAAACACACATCACACCAAATGACATTTGACGACCTTTATTAAATTTCCATAACATAGCTTTGATCACCAACTTTATTAATTACAACTATTCATGATATAATTGATTCTAAATACAGCATAACATCCTTGTAATGTTAATCAGGTAGCTTACCTACTCACCCTGCCCCAGTAAGCAGCGTCCATACCTCTACTCACTTTATTTACTTATGAAGCAGCGTTCCATCTCACTTCATACACCATTCATTGTAATGTTAATCAGGGCAGCGTGCCTACTCACCCTGCCCAACAAGCAGGGTCCATACCTCTGCTCGCTCACTTTACTTATGAAGCAGCGTCCCAACTCACTTCATGCACCATCCATTGAATTACCTTCTACCAGATAAGCACCATCCTTATGTCAGCTTGATTATTTATTCAGCAAGCTTCCTCCAACTACTCACTTCCTTTCCCCAGATCCTTGAAATGAACATCCAGACATCAGAGGGGGAACAGAAGAGGGCAAGCCTGTCCCTCCTCTCTGCCAACCAGCCTGACCAGGCTGTTCTCCCTCCCTTCTACCCAAAATTGTTCAATCCACTGCCCATAAAGGGAAGGGTCAAGCCAAACATCATTTGGTGTACCCATCATCGGTAAAGCACCTTAAAATCCCGTCATAAACCCCTTTGCCATGCCATCACTGAAACCCACCCTAATGAAACTAAATAAAGTAGAATTCCTGTGACCCCACTGTAACACCGGAACATTCACACCAAGAAAACACATACCCTTTTAGCCCGCTGCCTTCAAAGCTAAAATCATGGCTCAACCTGAATGTATTGACAGCCTATAACCACAACAAAACCCCAAACTATACCCTCTTGAACTCAAGACGGCACCCAGTCAAACAACTAGTAGCAAGTCTCACACCCAAGACCCTGCTAACCGTAGTATATCACCTTAGCCCCCCACTACCCAGTTCTATATGTGCATCAACTCCATTACCGTAGGGAATAGTCTAACTCCAAAACTTTAATGTCCTAACCTTAGATGGCAGAAATCCAGCACCCCTTGACCTAGTTCCTGAAAACTCACCTATGCTCAGCAATGAAATACTCTATGTTCCAAACAATAAACACCCCCAATTCACTCATAACCAAACTATTCTTAACCCCTGTTTGTCCCTAGCCCTTCCCTTAAAAAGATCTTTCCTTATGTTACCTATACCACTAGTATCCTACAGCTGCCTTATCCTGCAACCAGGCTTCCTTATACATTCTAACTCCCCTGTAACAACGCACCCAGTTTCTAAAACCACCCCAACACAGCCACCTACCTACCATGCTTCCTAAAACCTTATCTACAAAATTCACCCAAACCCCAAGTGAAATGATCCTTGTGCTATTCTGTAAAACCTTAACCTGGTATGTAACATTAACACTACCTACTCAAGAGACAACTTTGTCATCCCAAGATGCCATCAGTTAGGAACAAACTCCAGCATCATGTCAAACACCTCCTTGGCCCTTTCCCCACATACGGTTCAAACAACTGGATGAGTGAATATGACCACCCAAGGTTTCAAGAAAGCAAGTGTTGAATAGAGCTGTAGCCTAATAAGTTCCTGTGCTCCTATGAACATCGTGACCCTATACATCCTGTGGGATCCTCACACTCCCCATAAACCATCCCCGACAGTTTTCCCCTTTGGCTCCCTTACCTAACTCTTCCTTACTTGCCCCCTATACCAATGCAATGATCAGCTCCCAGTAATTAAACACAGAGCTCAAACATGCCTTACTAAGATGATTACTCAGACCCTCCTTGTGCCCCATTCAAGTGGCAAGAATGTCCATCCTATCAAAAACATCACCTTTCAAATCCCCTTTTCAAGCCACAGCATGATGCCTTCTGCACTCCAACAATCTGCAAAGAAAGAAAGAATGATAAATTCTATGTGCACACATACCATGATTACTAACATGGAGGCACTGACCAGGACCCCTGCCACCCCATCAAACCCTTACCTATGGCCAATGGCCGTGCTCCCTTTTACTATTGAATGCAAATGCCCAAAAGCAGGAACAACTTTCAATGTTAATCTAATATACTAATGATTAATAGAACAAATTTTACAACCCATTAACCCTGATATATAAACTCAAAATGCCTGTCCTTCTCTGACTAGCAGTGTAAAATCCTCTACCAAAACTTAACAACTTTGAAATCCATGTACTTCCATCAGTAACTGTTGCCCACTTGTGTTCCCCTTGTGTAACCTCCTCACTAGCCACTGCTTCCATCATCTGTGAATTCACTGTATTGCCACAAATGGTACTCAGCACACCACCATTTCATCATTAACTGCTGCCCACTTGTGTTCCCCATGTGTAACCTCCTCGCTCGCCACTGCTTCCATCATCTGCGAATTCACTGTGTATCGTCCCAACTGGTACTCGGCACACCATCATCTACAAAGAAAAGGACAAAAGTAAATCCTCTAATATGTAAAGAGAAGGCTCAACCTTATACCCACCTATCCCAATTTATAGCAGGAGCATTCTAAAATCCCCATCTTATATGCTTCTCATGCTGTACTTCTCTGCATTGAAGAAGTACTCCTTGGGTGTCCACTGAAGATAAATAAAATAAATAAACAAGGCTTTAAATATTGGTCTCAGAAGGTTGCTAGAATAATGGGATCTATCCCCTCATGCATTTTCCTGAGAAAACAATGCCTGAAACATAAATGCACATCCCCATTCAGATAGCACTCCACAGTAAACCGCCAGAGAAACACAACCTCCCAAAGAAATGAAGAATCACAGGCCTAAAGCAGATGAAAATCACCCCAACCTCAGCCCCCATGCACCTCTTACCAACTTAGAAAGAAGAAAGATTATGAAAATAAATATTGAAAATTGTTAATCTGCATCGTACCCTCAGTTACAGCTTTCATCCCTCAAGCAAGTTTTTTACATTTATTTATTATTTTATTAATCTGATTTTGTTAATCAAATAAATGAGCTACTCTGAAGAACTTTTTCAGTCATGACCTGGGTCATATGGTGTCATCAGTATATGTAATATTAAATTCATTAGTGGTCAAGTGACCCACCCAGAGCCCTACCTCCATTATTCAAACCACCATCTCACAAGAGTACACCGCACTGATTAATTGCACAAAACTGCAACACCAACGCTGTTCTCATTGAAACCCTAGACATGTGCCCACCCCTCTACAACAACATGGCCACAAGAGACATTCCCCATTCCATCCCAAAATGATGAAGCACCAAGATCTGGTGCCCAGGCATACAGAGTTACACTCTGGTGCATTGTCCAGCTTTAACATCATTACCTTCAATGATGCTGAACAAAATGCAATTCACAACTCCAGACACACCACAAAACTTCACACACTCCCCATCGGCCGACTTAGAGGAAATGGAAGACAACCAGAATGAAAACTCACCCCAAGCATTCCCAATACATGCCTGAAAACTGTAAGCATAACAGAATCTGCCCCACCAAGCAATTTGAAGGGCAAACTGACCTCCGTTTCCCCAGTGACTCCTATACGCTACTCCCTGCAGTGATTTGCTAGTAACCACAAACTCCACTCGAAGCAGACTAAACTCAAAACACAACCAGAGATCCAGACATTCTGGTGCTTATAACTTAAAAGTAACCGAACCACAATTTGCATTCACTTGCACCTACTGAAAGCACAGCCCATTTAAAGCCTCCGAAAATAGACTTACCATAACTCCCCATTTAATGTAGTTGGTAGGAAGACAGGGTTCTCTGTGCACATAAGGCAGTTGTAACAATGCGTTATAATTCCAATATGCACCAGCTGGACTGGAAAGTACACACGAAACCGACCATTGGACATGCCAGGATATAATGATGACACACACTGTTGACTGACCACAAAGGATCAGTAGTGTGTTAAGTGTGTAAAAGAGTATAACAGGGGTTTAGTGTTCAGGTTTGTCGTTGCTTTGGAAAGATTATCTGCGAAGGAGTACAGACAGAACCATTACACCTCCTTCAGTTATGTCAGAAATAGCAATGTACAGTCATCTATGTCCTGAGTCAGGGTCAACTGTACCTGACTGACAATGTCGACATCCTGTCAGACAGGCCCATACATACATACCCACCTCCCAGTGACCAAAGGCCCTATCATCATACCAGGAGATATCACATGTAGAATGTGTAAACTGCTCCTCCCAAAAACAAATGAATCCCATCACGTGGATAACATTGTTTCCCCATATGTGTCATAATTGAACAACAGAACAAACAGACCCTGCACCACAACAGTCTGTTAAGCCTCACACTCTCTACAGGATCTTAAACTGTTGAATGTGTTACAGCAACATGTGGCACACCCCACAAGTGTTGGTGCACAACAGACCATGGGAACTATAGTCCTATAAGCCTATGAAGTCTGAAATGCTAGGCCATGGAGTCCATCATGATTGCAGTCAGGAACAGAGCTATTGTAATCCCACAAACACACAACCCAAACATCTGTGGTATGTTAATGAGCAGATCATGTTCCCCAAACCTGCTAGATTGTATTCGAGGCAGCCACCCAGGACATACATCACTGAAAGGAGCAACACACGTCCCACATCGACTTTGAATAGCCCTTTATCAACATCACAGACACATGTTGTATCCACAAAACCAACAATCTGTACATAAATATGTATTTTCATATGAAAGAATGCCAATTTGTCCACACATAGATCACACAAGCTATGAATTGTGGATTCCTGTTCAAGCTGTTCACACCTGCTGACCCACATCGTTCATTCCTGGGATTGCATAAAACTAAGTGCACACACATTACCATGTCCAGTCTGATGATGTCAGCATCCTACAAATATAGCAGGAGAGTAGAAACCACACAGTGAAGCATATAGCGTGTTGTGTTAATGCATATCTCTCTAGTATCATCACATAGTTAGATAGGGGGTTTGAATCCTGCAATTGTTGTATGTATGTGTGTGTGTATGATTCCCTTTGGGAGGAATGGCCTTTTTGTAGACTTTCATAACACATTAAAAGAGGTGAACACCTGTTTGCCATGTCTGATGATGTTAGTATCCCACAAATACAGCAGTGGAGATTATAACACCCAGTAAAGCATGTAGCGCATCGTATTAATGCGTATCTCACTAGTGTCATAACATAGCTAAGTAGGGATTTGAATCCTACAAAACTGAGTGTGTGTGTGTAAGATTTCCTTTAAGAAGAGTGTCCTTTTTGGAGACTGTGAAAACACATTAGAAAAGGTGTATTCCCCTTTGCCAAGTGTGATGATGTCAGTACCCCACAAATACAGCTTTGGAAAGGAATGCTCCCAGTAAAGCATATAGCACGTCGTGTTAATGCATATCTCGCTAGTGTCATAACATAGGTAGGGTTTTGAATCCTGCAAATGCTGAGTGTGAATGTGTGTATGTGAGATTCCCTTTGAGAGGAGTGGCCTTTTTGGAGACTGTGAAAAACACATTAGAAGAGGTGGATTCCCCTTTGCCAAGTGTGATGATGTGAGTACCCCACAAATACAGCTTTAGAAAAGAATACTCCCAGTAAAGCATATAGCGTGTCGTGTTAATTCATATCTCACTAGTGTCATAATATAATTAGGTAGGGGTTTGAATCCTGCAATTGCTCAATGTATGTATGTGTGTGATTCCCTTTGAGAGAAGTGGTCTTTTTGGAGACTGTGTAAACACATTAGAAGAGGTGAATTCCTCTTTGCCAAGTGTGATGATGTCAGTATCCCACAAATACAGCTTTGGAAAAAAATGCACCCAGTAAAGTATGTAGCACGATGTGTTAATGCATATCTCTCTAGTGTCATAACATAGTTAGGTAGGGTTTTTAATCCTGCAGTTGCTGAGTATGTGTGTGTGTGAAATTCACTTTGAGAGGAGTGGCCTTTTTGGAGACTGTGAAAAACACATTAGAAGAGGTGGACTCCCCTTTGCCAAGTGTGATGATGTCAGTATCCCACAAATACAGCTTTGGAAAAGAATACTCCCAGTAAAGCATTTAGCGTGTCGTGTTAATGCGGATCTCATTAGTATCATAACATAGTTAGTTAAGGGTTTGAATCCTGCAAATGGTGAATGTGTGTGTGTCTAATCCTATGAAAGGAGTGGCCTTTATGGAGACTGTGAAAACACATTTAAAGAGATGAATTCCCCTTTTGCCAGTTTGATGATGTCAGTATTCCACAAATACAGCAGTGGAAATGAAAACTCCCAGTAAAGCATATGGCGCATCGTGGTAATGCATATCTGTGTAGTATCACGACATAGGTAGGTAGGGGTCTGAATCCTGCAATTGCTGAGTGTGTGTGTGTGACACTGTTGAGCAATGTGTTGTGGGTTTTGCCTTTACTACTGTATGACATATCAGTAAAACAACAGTATGTGCATTGCACACTGCAGGTATCTGTGTGGCAAATACACATATGTACATGTGACCTACATTGGTAACTGTGTAGCCAAGACATATATGTACATGTGACCTCATTCACTTCATAGGTGTGAAGCCTGCTGTCAACACGACTACATCTGTTACCATTGACAGTTGTTGCTGCTGCTTCTTGGACCATAGCTCACATATGTATGTATGTGACAAGTCCAGCCACTGTAGTGAGCTGTGCCCTAGGTCATCTGTGTCACACACACACATGACAGTTGCTATAGAATAGTGTGAGTGTGGGTCTATGCCTGTGGCATATGACAGACATGTTCAAACACAACACAGTCTGTCAATAATGGCCAATCATTGTAGGTATACAACAACTCCATGGATATGCATACAGACCCCTTATTGCTCATGTGATACACTGAGGGACATCAGCATAGCTTTGGGAATGTGGATATCAAAGGACAGATGAAATCACATGTGGCTGTTTGTACACATCGGTACCCCTGCTACATGTTGTGTGCTATGACCAATGTGGTACTATCAGGATACTATGTGTAGTAAATGTGGATGACTATGCTATTGTTGGCTCATAGCTTCACAACATGGGTTTGTCAACAGGTATCTGTCTGTATGATACCCTTGTGGAGGATAAGTGTCTAATCCGGTAAATGCTTTGTAGGCCACTGTATACATCACCAGATGTGGACGTACATATCCCGAGTGTGTCTGCTTGTACCTAGGATGGACACATGCCAAACAGGAGTGGTTATGGGAATGTGTGGTGGTCATTACCACTGGTAACTGGTATAGTACAATACCGGAAAGATTCTAATGCTACTGTGTATCCTACAGCTGTGTGTCAGTTGTCAAGACATCATCTAACGATTGGTTAAGATCAGGCTATTGAGGTTATGTACACTACCAGAATGCTAACCAATGACCGATATCAACAGTATCACCCACAGCATAGTGTCATACCATGTCATATACACATGTGTACCCAAGTTGTGACATATGCGTAGTGACATGCATATTGGACACCAATAGGAAATATGAAGTATTAACACTGTGTAATACAGGGCACGTCACCCTTCCCATGTGCCCAATATGCACATGCATGCAAACAGTGCACCTCCACCATGTTCACAAATGTACACCTTGAAATCTGTACTGCACACATCACACACGTAACATCCACTCACCGACACATACTGCCAGTACCACACACATCAGCCAACTGGCACATGTGTGGACAATCCATGTTTGGAATTTGCACTGGTGTAAACAATACTAAATTGATAATCAGTGCTGTGATGCATCATGCCTGCTCAGATACACCTACAAGGATATCACTACACTTTACTGTTCACAACATGATAACATAGCTACACTGCTAGTAGGTCACCCGGTGCATCAGCACCATGTTATCCTGTTCCTGCATCAATGTCACAGATGACAGGAGGTGGAACAATTTCATCATATGCACAGGGTGTGTGTTTGTTTTTCCAGAGCCGGACAATGACCCATCCAATCAACATCTATATGTGTGTGTGTGAGGGACAACAGTACAGTATGAGTCAGTGTTGATGTGATGTGTGTGTGTATGTGTTAGCCCTACGTGTTGGTAGTATGTGTGTGTGTCTGCATGCACACAGTACCCCCATGTGGCTGCTAAATATGGGAGTTTGTGGGACAGCCACAGATTGTACCTGCCAGGCTGTACAGATCACTGTCTCCGGCCACAGACACAGTACCTGTGCCTGGCAGGGGTGACATGGACAGTATCAGGTACTAAGCCAGACTGTGTACTATCATCAGAGGCAGAGGGATGTTGACTGGACCCATGTCCCTGCTGGGACTGGCCAGAGCCACGTGCACGTGGTTGTCTCGGATGGTCTACCGACAGCCCAGCCACAACATTGCTGGGGCTGGTACTGGCACTACGGGAGCGGCTGTCACTTGGGTGTCATCTGTGACGACTGCCAGCTGATGATGTTGCTGACATACGTCCACGTCAATGGCCCAGCCATCCTGCACTGTCCTGGCACATGGACATCACATTGTGGAGGACATCTAGTGTCTCCTCCCAATGTCTATCAATGACATTGGTATAATTGCAGATGGCACCGGCAAGGTCACGGATACTGTCATTGATCATGGTGTTATGAGCCCTCTGCGCCCTTAGTCCCTGCCTGGTGTACAGTTCCATACGTGCCTGTGCTTGCATCACAGCCCGGAACATACCTGAGGTTGTGAGACCTGTGCAGGCACGCCTGCCAGGGGCATTATGACCAGCGATGCTCCCACAGGAACCCCTGGACATATGCCTATGTGGTACCGTACTGGGTGTCTGGACATGGCTGCTGTGTGGGGTTGCATGTGCCATAGATACCACACTTTCCTGGTCAATGCCTACCATATGCTGTTCCTCACCTAAGGCCATTAGTGTTGAGGGATGTAATGGCAGTACATATGTGTGCATAGATGGTTTTGAAAGCTGTGTGCTGTCGATTGGTGGACCACCGACAGACCCTGTCAAACATGGCTGTGCCACTACACATGTATCATCATGGTCACTATTTGTGGCAGTGACCTCAGGTTCCCTGCTGCACCCATCCAACAATACCTCAGCACCTGTGAGAGGGAGACAGGAAGCACACTTTACCATCTGTACAGGATGTTCCACACATGCACACATGCACACATGCACACATGAACACATGAACACATGCATACGTGCACACATGCACACATGCACACTAATGCACTACACATTCAATTTGACACACACACACCAACAGCAATATGGAACATAGTCGTTAGTGGTTAATGGTGGATTACAGTATCACAACCCAAAGAGTCCTATCACACGTTTCAGCATGCAGGATGTGTGTTGCTCAACAGCATGCAGTGCAAGTGTAGAGAGTCCTTGTTGATAACAGTATACATGTTGTTGATGCATGTGTGTTGTTCAATGATTGGCCTCACCCTGGTACACAATGTGTACATGGACACAACATTGCACTGCAAGTCTGAAACACTTTCCAATGTCCTGTGCACCATCAGTCATGGGTATACAAAACATGTCCAGATGCACACAACTGTCAGGTGTATGACAATGAATGCTATGTGTAGTACTGCAGGTACTGTAACTGTATGTAGTGTAGTACCATGAGCCATCATCAGGCAGCATCATGTGGTCACTCAAGGCCACTGATGCATGTCACACTGGCAACTATTTTGCTGTACCTGACCTGCACCACTTAGGCTACATTTAACAGTTCACAGACAGTTGTTACATGGGCATGTCAGGTGTTCAATAGGGAGCATTGCTTAACATGACTGTGTTGTGTGTTGATGGGTGTCGCACCACCCCATGATAGGCTTCTACCCCCAGGTATAGTATGTGTGCTGTGTTGATGACATATGGGATACTGGAGTATGACCTTACAGCAGGTGTCTACAGATACCATGTGTATCATATTAACACATACTGCATATGACAAAGTGGTGTATGTTGTGTGCATGTGTATTGACTCTGCCTATACAATGTCCTCTACAGTGTACCCCATTTGTTTGTGATGCTCTGTGTATTGCATGTGTATGAGTCAGCTACTCACGTCACTGGGAAGTGCATAGTCACACAGAGAACATGCAGAGCATGCACTATGTGTAGGTGTTTAACATGTGTATATGGCCTACAACTCCCCTATGACATGCACATGTTATATGTTATATTGACTGTAGCCCACTCACCAGCATGGGTCTGCTGACTTGCTATCACACCGGAGGGACCTGCAAGGATATGAGACAGTATGTCAGTGTCAACAACTATGGCATTGCTGCTGTGAGTCTGCAATTATACAGTAGTACATGTGGTGACAGTCACAGGCATACAGATAATGTCCCGTATTATCAGTATTGCATGACACCAGGCTCCACATATTCTGCATACACAGTACACATCTGACTAATGCATATTATAGCATGCCATGTTACCTGCACGCTTGTTATCGCTGTGCTGGGTGACTCCGGCCTCCATGATGACACAGGCGTGTTGTACTGGTTGGCCAGGAGCCATCCTGCTGAGGAGCAGCTCCTCCACTCTGGTGAGGGGGGGATGTGTAGCAGCACCACCACCTGTGGCAAGCTGTTGTCTGTGGACATCGGAGGCATGCTGCCGGATATGTCTGATTAAATCACTGCAGTGATGGCGTACCTGCTCATAAGTCCGGTTATGCATGCCTACATCATTCACCTGACGGACAACATCCTGCCACAGTGCAGTGCGACCATGCTGGTCCTGGCAGGATCTTGAGAACAGAAGGTTATAATGTTGGATGAGTGCATCTGAGATAACTTCCTCCTCCTCAGGGGAATAGGCTGGCTTTCTGTTGTGTGACATAACCCTGGAAGACAATTAAACAGTAATTGTGAGCAAGTCATGTGGCACACTCAACATTCTAATGTACAGACATCAATGAAATGCCATATATAACAACCTATTGGCTGTCAGTAGATACACACTTTTAATACCACATATGACTGCTAAGCCCACAACTGCCTGACAGTGCCTGAGACATACTATATACCAAACCATGTTCTGCATAACCGCAAAGTGAAACCAGTATGTAAGACTATACAACAGTACATGGCACACTGTATGTGACACAATGCAACATCTAGCCACAGGAGGTGTATATGAAGCTAATGCATACAGACATTTGTCATCCATTGAAATCAATGTACAGTACGGTTACAGTACACCACACTACTTGTTGATAGCAAACCCCTCAGTAACATATGTGCACATTCATCACTATAGGTGGCATACTGCTGTACTACACTATACATGTTGCTAGATACGCACCTATATCCTGTGACACACATACCACCGAGGCCATGTTACAGGCATACCCACACACACATCACACATACCTACAAGACACAAAGGTATGGCAACCCAGATTACATTTACCTGTGTACCATACATTACTGTGTGTCAGCACCTACATAACCTTATGCCTGAGGTATGTAATGTGTGAGGACTACAGGTAACAAACAAAAGTGTGTTACCAAGCCATGTGGATATAAACCATTCTGCGCAGTTGAGGCTTACAGCTTCAGGTAGTACTACAGTCCATATGTGACTTGTATTCACTAGTGTTAACAATCAATAAGCATACATGTACTGCTTTAGCCTACAATGGCACACTCCAGTCGACACCATGGGACTATGTCACAATGTATGCCATACTGCTTTTCCTGCCTGGCAATAGCATATGGACCTCTTGATGGGATTAGAGCTACAACATTATTCCCACTAGGCTATCACACATATAAACATCATTGCCACATTCACATACACATTCTCCATCACACACAGTCAACCTCACATAGCATGTGATGCAACAGGTACATGTGTATGTGTGTATCGTGTCCTAGGTAGCTGATATGCTGTTATCCATAGGGCCTATGTAAGCTTAGACATATGGTACCCTGCACTACAACACCCATGTAATGTAGGTTCATGTGCCCCTGTCATGCAGAGCCACAGGGGTGATTACCGGGTTGTGTTTCCTATCTCACATGCAATCATCATGGTTATTCATGGCAACTGCTAATGAGAACCTTTATATGCTGTTGATAGGTAGTTGGTTCCACAGTATGGTATGTGTCTGTGATGATAATGTGCCAGTCGAGCATGTTCTGCTTTTTACATTACAAGGTGTAGATCAGTAGAGTGTGTATCTTGTCTGGTGTTCCATCTGTTTACATGGAGCACGTCCAACACCTGTGTGTTTGCCATAGCTATGTATGTTAGGCAGGGGTAGCCTCTGGGTAGGCAGTATACGACACAGTGTAGCTGTGGTTTTGTAAGACAGTCAGCATAGGGCATCTGTTGGAGTCCGGTAATACTCTTTGTGAGGTATGTGTCTGGCATCTACTGTTGCTGTGGATGTCTTCTGAGGTACATATCAACAGGGACATTCTACTCTATGATGGGTGTTATGACTGATGAGTGGAGTGGAACACTGACCTCTGTTTCCATGGATGACACACATTTACTGACGACATGTGGACTGTACTAGGTTTACATGACTAGTGTGGCACAGTGATCATCATTAGGGACACTACTGTCCACCTGTGTTCCGTAGTCTCTTATCACACCTTCGGTGTTGAGTACACTACCATCTATGTGTTAGTTTATGGGTACAGGGCTTTTAACAACAGGGATGGCAATATATGTACAACATTCAGCTGGAGTGTACATTTGAACATCAACTGGTGTACACATAGATATGCATATCGGCACATATACAGTCCAGCTTTCATGGTGGGAATATCAATTATGCACAGGTTGAGGGGGATACAGTTATGTAATGATATTGCACAGTCTTGTGCAGAATGCATGGAAGGTGTTCTCAGCCCATATATGTTTAGCAGGACCCCCTATCTGGAAGACTATATACCTAACAATTCATACCCATGGCATTTGAACAACACATGTCATATGCCAGCACTGTATGCTGTCTTGTTTAACACACTACAACCTACATATATATATGCACATAACAACCTGCACCAACATATAAATGTCTGCCCTTCACAAACAGTTGCAGTATATCCAAACTCTATGCACATGTTCAGATGCTTATAAATCAGACACACATGTATCTCGACATATGTGTGTGCCATACAGACACAAGGTCCACACTGTTGTAAGTCGATACACCTCACGGATGACCTGTTGGGCCTTGCTACAACATGGACAGTTGTCACATGTGTGCATACAGTAATACTACAAGGGTATACATAGCTGCAAATGATACATTACTATGCTAGCCTGCTACAGCAGTTGCTTATGCTAAGCTACACATTATGTAACTATCATGCTTGTCTTACTCTGTGACATCCAAGTTTATATAGGTGTTTGCAGTACTCCCCCAAACTGCAATTAAACGCAGTACTGTACAGACCATAGATAACATGTTAAGATGTTTCACATGTACTGCTGAGATACAACTGTCACACTTATGTCCCACTGCACACAGCTACACAACAATTTCTCCATGGGAATACTTATGCATGGAATCAGTGCATACATACCTACTGCTGCCACATATGCATGTTTCAGAGGATCTACAGTACTAACCATAAACATCTACTACTTGCCGGTAACGACAAACTGTTACATACCTGTATGTCCCTTTCAGGTCTGTCTGTGTATGCTTTGATGTTATTGTTTTTCTGAAGTACAGAAACGTACTGTTGTTTATTTTGGATTTTTTTTTCCTGCTTGGAGTTGTTCACTATCTGGAATGTGCAATGTAATGACTGCATGTGGGGATAGCAAGTACTATCTGCTTTTATAGGTATCTGCACATGTGATGCCCTCTGCACCAATTGTTGCCCAGCATTTGGTAAATGCATACAGCCTGCTGAGTGGTAATTGCAGTACTCACTGTCATAGCAACCCAGTGCTATAAATTGCTAAGGTATGTAGGCGTAGCCCTTTCAGATTTTTAGAGTGGGGCCCATGCTTGTTTGCTGTGGACACTGTTGTGTAAGTCAGAAGGTTGGTATACATCTTATAAATGCAGCTAGAGGTATAGACAGTGATGTACATGTTGTACTCAGACCTGACTGTTGCCACTTCCAGTACAGAGCTATCAGTGCAGAGTTGAACTCGCCCCTACAAATGCTTACACAACATTTATGTGACTATGTAGTTTCTTTTGTACTCATATAATTAACTGCCATACAAATCTAGTCATTGAGAACTATTCTTTTGGCACATGAACTGTTTGTGAACTGTTATACTGTGAATATTAATGTACTCACTTCTGCAGGGTTTGTGCTTTTTATTGTTGACGTTAGCACAGGGTTATCAAGACAACTGAACAATTCCAGTACTGAGTATGCCTACCTACACCCTTGGTAGACCCTAAACACACATGTATATTTTAATTGTGGGGGGGGATGCTTACATACAGAGAGCATTATGTATTATTGTGTGAATATTATCTTACTGGACTTAAAGGATTGGTGTGTACCTGTTAGTTTATAAAGGCAGGTGGTCTGTCTGCATAGTTCACAGCTGTGAACCTATCCAGATGTTAGCCAGAAGTTACACTGTTAATCTTTGTCTGTGCAACTCACGGGTGTATTCAGGACTGTTACAATGGCATTGTTACAGGTAGTTGCTACCAGTACATGGCTATATCCTTTGGTATTTCTGTGTTGTACTGCTACATAAGGGTATGCTTGTGGGGGTCCTACCAAAGCTGTTTGCAGAGTGTGTAACAGCAGAATAGCTTATATGCCTGTGTGTTTATGCCTCTGCCAGGCCTATTAAACACTCAGATACATCTTTGCATGGAGTCAGGGATGGGTAGTTAAAAGTGAGGTACACCTTACACATAATAGGGACAGTAAGTGTAGACTTGAGTGAAGCAGTGCATATGGATTAGTACTCCTTTTATGATGTATGGGCGGTGTCTACTGTTATTATTGTCAGTATTCATTGTGTAATACCCCACCTTTCTGACTGACGTCAGTACTTTTCAGAGGGATTCAGAGGGACACAGCTGAAATATGTTTCACGATCAGGGACATCCCTGAAAAGTAGTCACAGTTACTAGGTATGGCCTGTGCCCTAATCAGATATGGCACTGTTTGTCCTGCTTGATACTGTGTGGGGGTTGTAAAGTGCCTCTGTAACATTATTTGCTGCTTGCATGGCTACTTCTCACATCACAGTCATGTAATGCAATTCCACAACTATTGCTGGTAAAGATCCACAGAACAAGCTTTGTGTTATGGCCTTCCTATTTTTCCTTTACATTCACTCATTGTAATGCATGATATATTTATTTCAGCACAAAGTTATTGTATATCTGCTGTGGCTTAGTGGTACTTCATGCAGTCTAGTGTGTCCAGGGTCTGGGGTTCGAGACTGACAGAGTTTTTATTTTGCTGATGAGCAGAACAAGGGCCCTAACATGGAGTGACTAAGGCACTTTTAAGCAGTTGTAAGCGGGTTTGCACGATGCTTAGCGATGCTAAGCTTAGTGCACACATGCACAAACATGCTTAAACCTGCTTACTACTACTTAAAAGTGCTTACTCCCGCTAACCCCCATGCTAATTTCTTTGAAAGAAAAGAAAATGGGGAGATAGGAAAGTGGTGAAAAAGGGGGCACAAAGAGGGAAAGACAGTAGGAAAACAAGCTCGGGATGTGCAGGAAGGGTGTAGGGAAGGTCCATAGCTCCCCATTTCTTTAACAGCAGCAGCTGTGCATATGCAATGCAACATGAATTTGATTCCTTCCACCCCTGGGAGAGGGGTAGTGACAACAAAGTATGTTGTACTGCCAATTAGAATTATCAGTTTACATGTCCAGCGGACATGTGTGTGAAATGCGCAGCTATGTATGGGGCATAATGTTTTTGTGGGTACAGATTGCCCTTTTTTTTTTTTCAGGTGAGAGTGGAAAGTGAGGTAGGGGGTGTAGGTATTTTTGGGGAGGTAGGTTGGGGAGGTAAACAGACAAGACAAACAAGACGCATACAGGGGCGGAGTTTGACACATGGGGTGGGTGAACACAATTGACTGGGACGGATGTTTGGAAATCGCAAGCCCATGAGCCCACAGATGGTAACAGTGGGACTGAGATCCCCACCCATGAGCAGTCTCCACTGAACCTTCACAGATCCGAGGGTGTCTGTGCTGAGGACTGCATGGGAGGGGCAGGCTCACCCGTGAGTCACGCCACTCTCGCCTCGAGCTGGCATAGGGGATCAGTGACTAAACACTGGATCTCCCTACGCACCACAACCCAGACCGTTCGGAGGGTGATAGGTGGCCCTTCTCCGCCCACGCTTGCAGGGGGGGTGAGCCCCATCCCCTGCAGCGCTTCCACCTGAAGGTGACACAGGACCAACGGAGGAGGGTAGCCTGGGCTGGGCACCGGACATGCTGGTGCCAGGTGCAATCGCCAGCTGAGGATGGACAGGTGGGTCTGCTGGGACTAGCCTTCCCATACATTCTGTGATTAGGTTTGTTTAACTACAACATAGACAACAGCATTCCAGATTAGTTGTAACAGCATGCAGTAATATTCCCATTAACCCAATGCACCAGGGTTACAACAGTTGAACAGCAAGCATAACACATGCATATATTGAACAACAGTGGACATTACAACAGCATGCAGGGATGATTGGTGGCAACAGGCCACCAAGACTGTGGTGTTTGAACAAGGCACATGCATCAAAGTAAAAAATAAGTTTATTGAACAATAGGACATATGTCCCAACAAATGTTATGAGAATACACATACCCATTGAAGTGTGGAATTGCAATGTTCATGCACATGGAGTAGGGGGTAAAAAGAAACATCCATTCACATATTATTAGTACCTTTACTCTACACTACATTCCTATTGACTGCAGGTGTATATCCCCTACATGTATTATTACACTAGACAACATGCATTAGATTGCGTAATGGGTTTGGCTAGTTCATTATATACCTGACATATATCTGAATTAGTAACTGTCCAGGCTGCAGATGTTACTGCTACATACTTGTATTTTATTTGTATATTAATGTATCTACACATCTGGATGTATTCACGTGACATTTTCACTTAATTTTCTACAGCACACTACATTTCATGTAGCACACTCACATTTCTGGTGAACACCTTGACAAGCTACTCGTATGCCAGATTTACCTATGCATGACAGCCATTTAACAACTGTTGAGGATTGTTATATGCTTCACAGCTACTGGGACTTCCTTCATCCACTTTATATGTGACTTCAGGACTGTTGGTTGACAGCCCTTAATACAACAGTATTATTTATTGAATGCAAGTGTACAACAACATTTCTTAGTAACTGACACAGACACACTCCAAGTATTAGACCTTTATTATTCACATTAAACACTCTTTTCTACAGGCTCTCCCCTTAATTTGATATTACAATGCATACAGAAGACATACTCAGGACATTTTATACCTTTATTGATAGGTTCCAACACTCTTTTCCAGGCTCGCTCACTTATTTTATATGACACTACATGCAGAGATAGTATTCCAGACTTTTTTTACCTTTCTTAATGGGTTACTACACTGTTTTTCTGGCTCTCAGACTTTTGATATGTAACAGTACATGCAGAGGATTTATTCAGGGAATTAATGTTATATGCTTCACAGCTACTGGCACTTCCTTCATCCACTTTATATGGGACTGCAGAACTGTGGGTTGACAGCACTTAATACAACAGTACTATTTATTGGATGCAATGGTACAACAACATTTCTAAGTAACTGACACAGACACACTCCAAGTATTATACCTTTATTAATTACATTGAACACCCTTTTCCACAGGCTGTCTCCTTTATTTGATATTACAGTGCATACGGGAGAACTATTCAGGACATATTATACCTTTATTGATAGGTTACAACACCCTTTTTCAGGATTGCAAACTTATATTATCTGCCATTACATGCAAAGATAGTATTCCACACTTATTTTACCTTTATTAATGGGTCATTACACTCTATTATGATACTTTTGTCATGCTCTCTCACATATTTTATATAACAATACATGCTGAATATTTACTAACCTGCCTGGTGGCGCAGCCTTAGCAGCCTATCTGCTTAGGCTTGCTGATTCAAAGCATGAACACCTGCAGCTGTGGAGTAAATGAAGGGATATTGAGACATATCTATCCATTATTTAGACTATATTAGCTTGTCTTACATACTGCATTCCATGGCTACCTAGTTAGTAGTGGGGCATCATACATCTGACAGGCCTCCTGGATCCACTGGTTAAGAAGGTCCTGCTTGCGTCTCTTCAGGTCTGCATGGAGGTGACGGACCTGCTCACCAGTCCTTGGGATGCCAGTGGCACTGGTGAGTTTATGAGCCAACCGGTTCCAAGCCTCTGCCTTATACTTCATTCCTTGGTACTGGCCCTGCAGGAGTCGAGTCTCATGCCGATGGACTAGGAGCCAAACCATGTATTTTGACTCCTTGATGCCCCAATGTTGCGCTCTAAAGCATGTTCCATCTCCGACACCAGACATTCTAACTGCAGATGAGAGCTACAATCAGTAATGGCGAGTATTCCCGCCTATGCGGCTTAAATATGCCACATTTCCCGCACTTTTCTGTGATTGGCCATTTTTGAATATTCTCAGCTGACTGCAGCCATGCTTAGCAATGGTTAATCTACCTTTTATTACTATATATATGTTAACAGGGGATGTTTATCCTAAGCTGGCATGGCTTAGTGGTTCAGTACTGTGATTATGGTGCACAGTGTCCTGGGTTCAAACCTTATCATTGCTTTTTATTTTACTACTGTCCAGACAGGTTAGGGGGCGTGACTGTGTTTAAGCAACTTTGCTCTACGTTGCTCCACGTTGCCCGACGGTGCACGGGTTGGCGCGGCGCGCACCTCTGCACAAACCGATTGCGCTGGGTATAGCACTATTTAGCTATGGGCAACTACATTGCACTGGGTTAAGCACGATTTAGCTATGGGCAACTACATTGCGCTGGGTAAAGCGCTGCTTAACTGCGGACAATTATATGTCAGGTTCCTTTATAACTTTACATTTTGTTCACTGATACATAGGCCATTTCAATGCTTTTTAGTAAAAGTTTTATCATATCTGTCAGGACTTATTTCATATACTAATTTTTAACATAAAATAAGAAGTGGAGTGGTGGGACCCGAACCGTGAATGCCTCCTCTTTGTGCGAACACTCTACCACTATGCTATTACTATTTGGTGTAATTTGCATAACCATTCCTTATTATGCTCTTCCATGTCGAGATTGCTAACTGCAGCTAAGCAATGGGCACACCCGCGCACACACGCGCAAATATGGGCAGCTATATCAGGAATTAGAAAAAAAAGAAATTAATGTTTTACTTTTTATAACTGTGCTGGGGGTTTACAATGTCAGGGAGTGTGGTGGTGGGTACATGGACATTTGAGCAGACTCGCTCTTGTGTGTTGACATTTTACATTTCACACACTTGCAGGGGCATGGACCTTTACACTGCTCGGCAGTCGGACATGCCCCCTGCTTGCCTGCACAGTCCGTGTTAGACTTGGGGATGACTCAGTGTGCCCTCATGAATATTCATGGCATGCTGACGTCATACCGTTCAACTACAGCCTCCGAGTAAGACTTATTTAGTCTTACACGGGGATTCGTGAATCCGGGGGAACATGTTGCAAAAAGTAATATGTATCTTTTCATGTGCACTAGAGACTGACAGTTTTAAGTAACATATAAAATGTAACTTTTACATTGCAGACATCTTGTGAAATCAGCATGTTAAATTGAGTAATACTTTTTAATCAAGCAGCTACATTTAAGTGCACATGTAGTTTGGAAACATTTCAGTTGTGTTTCCAGGAATATATAATCCTATGAGGATAAATCATAAAATATTTACAAATAGTCCTATTATGTATTTATTTTACCTTGCTTAGGTTGTTTTTCATTTTAATAACTAAACAACATTACTTTTTCTTATTATTTGTAATCTGTGAGGCTAAATGCACTTCGCAGGTTCACAGTGTCCTTAGAAACTGCATCACCTGTTTACTGTTGATACGGCAATGCAAATAGAATGTGAAGAAAGCTTCACTTCTCTTAAATAACAGTACATTTTCCCTCCTTTTCTTTTTTTATGTATTTGTTAATACTAAAAGGAAATAATTCAAAGGACATATGTACATGAATGGAACATTTCAGAGTTAATCACGAACATGTCCCCAATCCCAATAAGCATAACAGTGACTATCATTAATCTAATAAATATTGTAATAATTATGTTCACTATTCCAATTAATCTACCTTAAAACTAGATTATTTTAGACTATTATTTATCTATGTATAGATAGTGAGTTATTAAATATATACAGGCTATATTAGTATAGCAAATAGGAGAGAATTTAGAAAGGGAGACAAGATGCAGTTAAAATAAATAATGAGAAAAGAGAGAAGAAAGAAAAAGAAAAGAGAACATTAAAAGAAAATACACATATACTATGTATGTTGACAGTATAAATATTTCATGTGCTATATAACTCTCCTTCTGTGAAAGAAAAGTAACCTGTTTTATACCTGAGATAATGTGAAAACTCTCATGTGTCATCTAGTTTCAAAACATATAGATAAAGATTCCAGTAGTTAGTTACCATTGTTTTAAAATTCCAAGCAGTAAAACTGGTCCTTTAAAGTAATGTTAAAACAGTTCATATCATAGTAGATGCTTTGAGAGATTTGGCTGTAACAGTATCAGTCTTTTGCTTCTTCTTTTTGACAACTGTCCAGACATTTGTTTCTTTTGTTCTCTTGAGAGAAGGTAACATCCAATCCATATCTTCACATTATTAGTTCTAATAAATGAAGAGGCTTCCTCTAAGTCAATAAAAGTCATCATCTTGTTGGCGTAAAGTATTTTTATCTTAGCTGGATATACAAGTTGTGCATTGATGTTATTTTGTTTCAGAAACTTTATCATTGGCCACACTTTTTATCTTTGTTCCATTATTCTAGAAGAATAGTCGTCATCAGATCTTATCAGGCTTTGCTTATATTTTAGCGGTGCCTTCCTCCAAGCAGATCTTAAAATCTGTTCCTTGTCCAAGTATGAAAGAAATTTGATAATTATTGACCTAGGAGGAGAGTTTGAGTTAGTGGCAGGTTTCCCAAGAGCAATGTGTGCCCTTTCAATGCCAAAGGAAAGTCCTTCTTTTAAATTTAAAAAGTCAGGGATCCAGCTTGATAAAAAGGAAATAATATCCTCACCTTCTGTGTTTTCAGGTAATCCGAAAATACTGATGTTATTTTTCCTCCCCCTATTTTCCAAGTCATCTACTTTATTAACCAACCAAGTGTTTTGTTTAAGAAGCAATTCTTTCTGTGTTTCCTCTTTCTTAAGTCTGCTTTCTAAGTCATTTAGAGAAACATCTATTCCTGTTATCCTTGTCTGGTGTTGTTGTAGCATTTCCTTGAGGGTGTCAGCCTGATTTTGACTGCTTGTTTTAAGATTTTCTAGGTTTTCTTTAAAATCATCCATCTTCAAAGACAACTCGTGCAGGGTAGATGCCATCTGTTGTAGTTCCTTCTTTAAGGCAGCACCCTGGTGAGAATTCCATGAGTTGCTCACTTTAACAAGTGAATATATCTCCAAGCTTTTTGACAGTAAATTATTTGTAAAACTTCATCAAAGTTTCTAATTATGTAAATTAGTCCTTTATCTATAAGATTTTATACTTTGAAGAAAAAAAGAATATTTTTTCCTGTCTTATTTATCTAGTTATATGGAGCTCTAAAATACTGCTGCTTTCAGTTAGACATTCAGGCTCCGCCCTTTTAGTAGCAGTTTTATGGATGTGAAGTATAGCTCACTTTGTTTAGTTCTAAGTTCTGTTGCTGTGAGACTGCCAATTGTTTTAACTGCTTAACCTGGCTTGCAGAATTCAAGAGTTAAAGTATAGAACTTTTGATGTTAAGTTGTCTATCTCGCCTTCATTCTTGCTGGATGGGTTCGGAGCCGACCTCGGCTCCGACTCGGCCACTCTAAAAGCTCGAGAGTTGGTTCCACCGGCTCGAGGCTCCCCTTATATCCCACAATGCTAGGCGGTATTACCTCAGATCTCGTTTGCCGCTACAGCGATCGAGGTGTGTTGTTTCTACCGGCTTCAGGTCAGTTCATATAGATTAGTCTATAGTTAATTTAAGCCCCTTTAAT
Organism: Protopterus annectens; assembly: GCF_019279795.1. Taxonomy (NCBI): domain Eukaryota; kingdom Metazoa; phylum Chordata; order Ceratodontiformes; family Protopteridae; genus Protopterus; species Protopterus annectens. The sequence goes on from NC_056744.1 coordinate 285,167,603, forward strand.
TTAGTTTTTTATCGTTATTTCCCTTAATTGAGTGGATTTTGACCCTTTCCTTCCTGTTTATCCACCCTTTTTTCCTCAAGAACTTATTAGTTCTTCCCTCAGGCCTTCGGGCCCTTCCATCCCCTTATTAGTGGAGTGTATGTGTTTGTAGGGATTTAAAAAAAAAACTAACTAATTTTAGTAGTTTAATTTTAGTTAACCTTAGTGGATAGTGTAATCGGTGTGTTTGTGTTGTGTGGTGGTTACACTTTTTTCCTTAAAAATGTCTAAGGATTCAAAGGTCTCAGGCTTCAAGAAGTGTGACTCGTGCTGTCAGAAAATGTCTCTGACAGACGGTCACACTTCTTGTGTGTACTGCCTGGGACCTTTACACCTGCAGGACTCTTGTGCTGTATGCCATGGCTTCAGCCCTAGAGTCCTGCAGGAAAGAAAAAACAAGCTCATCTTAAGAGGCTTGCTTAAGCCTGAGGGTTCCCCTACTGCTACTTCGGGTAAACCCTCTAAGGCTCCTAGGTCCTCGACTCCAGCTTCTGAGTCGAGGCCTAAGGCTTCGAAGCCTACTACTACATCGGCTCCGGCTGGAGCCAATGAGACTCGAACTGCAACTTCTGTGGGTCCCTCGGCTCCGGCTGGAGCCGAGGCATTGGAAATTTCTGAGTCGGCTCCGATCAGACCATCGGAACCGACATCTAGAAAGAGGTCCAGGTCACCGTCCCTTGGCTCCGTTCATTCGGCTCCAGCATCTCCCTTGCTGTCTGAACGGAGCCATAGATCTCACTCCTCTAGATCATCGAGGCTTTCGGATCATGACCTTCAGAGGGTAGTGAGTCGACTTCTTAAGTCCGAGGCACTGGCCCAAATGCTTCAGAGCCCAACTCATCAGTCGATGCTTAACCCTATCCCTCAAAATGTTCCTCCTCCGACTCCTTTGAGCTCGGAGCCGGGGCGTTTCGGAACCGAGACTGTGGTAGCGTCGGAATCGATACAATTGTCTTCGGTTCCATCGTCGGCTCCGATTTCTTCCTTGGAAGAATCTCGGTGCCGGACTTCCCTCATCGGCTCAGAGGGGGTGAGTGGCATCGGACCCTTGTCTGACCCCGCTCTCCCTCTCGGCGCTTCGGCGCTGGTGAGTTCGGCTCCGACATCGGCCTCGGAGCCATCGCTGTCGGTGCCGAGGGAGGTTTTCAGCTTTTCGGAGCGGGGACCTTTGGCTCTGCCTGACAGGGGTGCCTTCGAGGTCATGCGGAGTGTGTTGGAACCTGGTTCAACTCCACAGTCGGTTCCGTCCGTCCCTCCCTCTTCGGTGCCTCAGGTTATGTCTGCTCACTCCCTCATCCCAGACCGCAGAGAGCCAGCTCCTCAAGAATCCCCTGTGGGGATCTCATCCTCTTCCGAGGCCTGTCCTGAATTGGCAGGGGAGCCCCTTAGGAAGAGAAAGTGCAAGAGGAAGCACATAGACTCACCTGAGTCTGTCACCTCTGACACGGATTTAGAGGATTCCAAGGGTTCCCCCCGTTCCCCTTCTGAAGATGTCTCCTTTGCAGACATTCTAGAGATCCTGAAACAGAGGGGAAATTGGCAAGCCCTTAACCCTTCGGAGGATGAATCTGTGTATCTTGAGGCGTTTGGCTCTCGCCCTTCCACCTCCTGGGTGTCCCCCCCCTTTGACCCCCTCATGCAGGTCGTAGCTAAAAAGGCTTGGATGGCTCCTGACTCTGTGGACCCCACCCCCAGGAGACCTTCAAAGTTTATCACAGCGCCAGCAGATAAGCAATTTCTGACTAAGGGAGTTTCTGTGGATGCTATGGTGGTAGCTGCCGCCACTAAGAAGGAGCTAGCTGATCCTTCGGTGCCTGGCCATCCTCCTAACAAGGAATCTAGGTCTATGGACAGGTACGGGAAGCGGATGTTTTCATCAGCGACCTTTGCTATGCGTTCGCTGAACTACCTCTGTCATTTCACTCGTCTTCAAAAAGACTTGATCAAGGAAGCGAGTGAGATGTTAAAGGATCCTACAGCTGCGGGTTTTCAGGATAAGATGAACGCTCAGCTGGCTACCCTGAATTCTATAGCTAACTCCTCCATGTGCCTCCTCTCATATGCGGCTGATGGAGCGAGCAGAGCCGCAGGGACAGGTGTGGCCTTACGCCGGCATGCCTGGATGCGGCTATGCAATTTTGCGGACCCCTTTAAAACGTCTTTCACTAATTCCCCATTTGATGGATCATCCCTCTTTGGTCCTCAAGTGAAAGAAACCTTGACGAGGTGCGAGACGGATGGCAAAACTCTTTCTGCCATCGGAGTCCGTTTTTCTACTCCTTCTAGGCCTTACCCCAAAGGCCAGAAAAGTGGGAAAATGTGGTTCCGCAAGCAATCTCAAGGGACTTTGCCTGATGCACAGAGTCGGTTCCCCTCCAGAGGCAGAGGAGGGAACAACAATGGTAGACGTCGCCCTAGGGGCAGGGGGGGTCCGCAGAACCAGGGCAATCGAGAAACCTTTTCCAATAAGCCCTTCCAGCATCCCTGAGGTGTTGCCCGACTGTCCACCTTCGGAAGCAGTCGGGGAAGATTGTCACTGTACCCAGAAGCCTGGCGATCCCTAACTCAAGACAAGTGGGTACAGTCCATCATTTCGAAGGCTATTCCATTCCGCTTCTTCAGATTCCAAATCAATCAAAAATCCCTTCCAGATGTTCCACCCGCTCAAAGGGATCAAGCAGCGTTGGAAATTTCAAAGTTGCTTGCAAAAGAGCCATTCAGCCACTGCCAGCAGACCAGCAAGGATCCGAATCTACTCCAAGTTCTTTTGGTTCCAAAGAAAACAGGGGACTGGAGACCCATTTTGGATCTCAGTATCTTGAACAAGTCGGTCAAGAAAACAAGATTTCGGATGGTCACGCTACAATCCATCCTACCCTATTGGGAAAGGAAAACTGGATGTGCTCTATAGACCTCCAGGATGCGTACTATCATATAAAAATGAACAGACGCTCCAGGAGATTCCTCCGCTTCAGGCTGGGAACCAGTCACTTTCAGTTCAGAGCCCTGCCCTTTGGACTCACCACTGCCCCCCGGGTGTTTACCAAATGCATGGCAGTGGTAGCTTCTCACCTGAGACGTCAAGGATTCCAGGTGTTTCCATACTTAGACGACTGGCTCCTCACAGCTCCTACCAAGCATCTCCTTCTAATAGCCAGAGACTACACCTTTCGCATTTGTCAAAAGTTAGGTATCTTAATAAATTGCGAAAAGTCTGTTTTGTCGCCTTGTCGTACTATTTCCTTCATAGGCGCAAATCTAGACACAGTCAACATGTCTGCGAGGCTCACAGACCAAAGAATAGCAGACATACGCAAACTGGTCTCCCTTTTCTTCCACAGCAACAGAGTCAAAGTCAGATTAGTTCTGAAAGTATTAGGGATTATGGCGGCTGCTATCCCTCTACTTCTATTAGCCAGATTTCACATGAGAATCCTTCAATGGATGCTCTTCACACAATGGTCGTACCAACAACTTCCGATGTCCCACACCATTATGATTATGCAAGCATGCAAGAATCATCTTCTTTGGTGGATTTCTTCCCCCCAGCTCTTCCTGGGAAGACCCTTTGTTCCTCCCCCTCTGGTTGCTACTCTGACAACGGACGCCTCCCTAATCGGGTGGGGGGGCATTATCAGGGCAGAACAGTCCAGGGCATATGGCAACCAGATGAACGCCACTTGCATATAAATGTTCTAGAGATGAGAGCAGTCCTTTTAGCGTTGCAAGCCCTTCAAGACTCTCTTCCCTTGGGAACGATAGCAATCCAGACGGACAATATGTCTGTAGTGTGGTATATCAACAAACAAGGCGGAACCAGGTCCTATCCCCTGTGTCGAGAAGCACTCAGACTGTGGCAATGGGCGATTTCTTCTCAGCGGTTTCTGATTGCAACGCACATCCCCGGGAGGTCCAATCTTATCGCGGACAAGTTGAGCAGAGCTATCCTCATGCCTCACGAGTGGTCTCTGAAAGATTCTATTTTGGAGAAAATTTTTCTCAAGTGGGGTCAGCCTTGCTGCGATCTTTTTGCTACTCCCCAAAACAGCAAGTGCAGAGATTATTTCACCCTATTCCCGTTACCAGGCCAGCCCAGCAGAGACGCTCTAGTCCAAGTCTGGCCCCGGGGACTTTTGTATGCATTTCCTCCCTTCCCACTAATCTCTCAAGTGATACAGAAAGCTATCGCTCAGAAGGCCTCATTGATCCTCATTGCTCCTTACTGGCCTCGACAGGTTTGGTTCCCCTTTCTACATCAATTTCTGTTGGAGCAACCTTGGCATCTGGACCTAGTTCCAGATCTTTTGATCCATCAGTCGGGTCAGTTACATCGCTCCCTCCCCTCTCTGAACCTCACTGCTTGGTTCCTCCAGTTCCAACCTTAGCCAGGCTTCCTCAAATATCGCACTCTGTTCGAGATATTTTGATAGCTTCCCATAAATCTTCCACTCGGAAGATTTATCTGAGTAAATGGAAACGTTTCGCCTATTGGGCTCAAGGAAGGGACTTAGATCCGTTTACTGCTCCCATCCAAACAGTTCTGGATTTTCTAGCTGAACTTTTTCATGCAGGTTCATCTCCTTCTACTCTTAAAGTTCAATTGGCAGCTATATCCAATTTTCATGTGGGCATCTGAGATTCTGCCATCATGTCCCACAAGCTTTGCAAAGCGTTCTTGAAGGGAGTTTTTCTCCTTAAGCCTCCGATAAGAACTCCTCCTCCTTCTTGGGACCTTAATTTAGTTCTCACATCTTTGATTCTTCCCCCTTTTGAACCTGCAGCTTCTTGTTCAATGAAATTGCTATACTGGAAGACTCTCTTTCTGGTAGCCATTACTTCAGCTAGAAGGGTCTCAGAACTTCATGCACTCAGCAGTCGACCACCCTATCTGTTGTTTCATAAGGATAGGGTATCCTTACGGACCAATCCATCCTTCTTACCTAAAGTAGCCTCTGTGGCAAATCTAAATCAAGACATAGACCTCCCTGTGTTTTTTCCTAATTTTTCTAACAGGTCTGAACAAAAATTGCATTGGCTAGATGTTCATCGTCAATTGAGATTGGACAGGACCAAACAGATCAGAAAAACTGACCAGTTGTTTGTTTCTTATGCAGAAGGTAGAGAGGGCCTTGCAGTTTCTAAGGTATCACTATCCAGATGGCTAACATCCCTGATTTCCTTTGTGTATGAAATTAGACACCAAAAGTTGCCTAACAAACCTAAGGCTCATTCAACTAGGGCTTTGGCTACCTCTTTAGCTTTCCAAGACAGGCTGCCTATTGATACCATTTGTGCAGCAGCTACATGGGCTACTCCTCACACTTTCATTTCTCATTATAAGTTGGATCTAGCTTCTAGACATAGAGCTAATTTTGGTTCCACTGTTCTCAAGAGTCTGTTCCGATAGGCCACCCGGGACAAGGTGCTAGGGACGCTGTCCCATCCAGCAAGAATGGAGGCGAGATAGACAACTTAACATATAGAAGTTATGTTCTTACCATAACGCTCCATGTTAGTTGTCTTCTTCTCGCTTCTTTCTTGCGTCCCACCCTCCTTCCCCCTAGCCTGGACAGACCTAGAGGAGTTTGATTGTGACCTCTCTTTCTTCCACCTCTATTGTATATGTATATGCTATACTTTGCATATATCCCTTCATCAAGTTTCAGGTCACCTTCTTCCTCTCCTTTTATAGAGGTGGTGTTCCCTTTTCCAGTAGTTCTGGATTTATTATTGGCTGGGCCTAGCTTACAAACGAGATCTGAGGTAATACCGCCTAGCATTGTGGGATATAAGGGGAGCCTCGAGCCGGTGGAACCAACTCTCGAGCTTTTAGAGTGGCCGAGTCGGAGCCGAGGTCAGCTCCGAACCCATCCAGCAAGAAAGAAGGCGAGAAGAAGACAACTAACATGGAACGTTATGGTAAGAACATAACTTCTATTTTTAAATATATTCTCATATCTCAGTGAACTACAGCAGACATTTTTATTGTCAGTTGTTTTACACTAAGACATCATGGTTAATAGTATTACCATTGTTTATGTGAAAGTGTTATAGAAGAAGTAAGTTACTGAACTTTTTTGTCTCACATTGTTACTGCTCTAATCTGTAAAGTTAATATCATATGTACTTTATTTTATTTATTTGTGTATTTTTCAAATTTTATCTCAACTAACTCCTCTCTAGCTGTTTTCAGTAGTTGCGTGTATAGTACCTCTGTTGTTTTTTTTTTTTTTCCCCTAGCTTTTATATTCAACACACTCTCTCCCCTCCTGTTTTCTCTAGATTTTAAAAGCAAAGTGTCTTCCTCAAGACTATGTCTACCTTTAATGATACTGCTCCAACTCCTGGAATTATGCCTGTGCTCTATTTTATAGCCAGTTTACACTAAAAGTATGTTCTAAGCTCATACCACAAATTAGTCTTACTTTGTCTACTGTACAGGATACCCGCATACCACAGAGACCCCCCCAGTACTCACCTGTTTAAAAAACTTGCCTCTGTCTCTCTTTGCTATCTATAAGTTAGTCACTACCCTAGTGTCAGCTCTCTTAGTTAGCTATACTCTTTTTGTTTTTCTGTTTGTGGTTTCCTTTTAACTATTTTTATCTTACTACAAATACCTGTGTATACCTCACTATAACATCTCTTCCTTCTCTATCTACACCTCCCCACCTATTCTACTTCTGACTCTCGTTGTGTGCTCCTTACTGTTCCCTCCTGGCCTGCTGATTGTTTCTTGTGGTGACTGCCATTTCCTGGCCCATCCTGCTCCATTCACCCTCACTACACTCAGGCTCACTTCGCTCCCCACCGACCCCCATATCATTTCCTTTACACCTAACCACCTAATCCCTTCCACCTCTAACACCACCCCTTCCTGTCTGCTAAAACATTCTTAAACACCTTACCATCCCTTATTTATCACTTCATAGTTTAGTCTGCTGCAAATCCTCCTTGTTCCTACATATTTCCTACTCCATCTACAGGTTGTTTCACTTATATTTTACCTCAACTCTCTAACTGGTCCAACAACTTACTTTTCCTAGTCCCTTACCCACTCCTCACTCCATCCCAATCCTACTTCCCCACCTTAGGCCATGGCTATTGCAACCCTCTCTATTTTCCTCTTGGCTCCATTACTTCTCCTTCTCATTCTTACATCTTATACTACTCCATTACCACCTGTGCATAGAGATCCCATTAATTCCCATACTAACTGCTTCTCATCTCTGCAGTACTCTATTACAATCTCCTCCTCTATCTTTTCCCTGAACATCCATCTGCCTAAAATCAAACTTCCTCCCTCTCACTCTCTAGCATCTAAAACCAAGGCTAAGTACATGACTTACAACCCACTTAAATTCAAATTTTACCAACTTCATGTAACCCTGCTTCTACCAGGAGACATACATCCAAGTCCTAGGCCCATCCATCATCCCACCATGCATAACTCTACCTCTCCCTACTTAATAAACTCATCCTCTCCAAACAAACATATTTTCTTTTACTCTATGAACACCTGTAGTATTCTAAAAAAATTTAATGAAATCCATGCCTGGATAGCCTTCCACACCCTCTGATGTCATCACCTTAACTGAGACTTGGCTAAAACCACAAACCTCTGATAAAGACATTCTCCCCCCTGGTTATAATATACTCCGCATAGCTCACCAAAACAAAAAAGGTGGTGGTGAAGCCATCCTCTACTCCAGCCACCTCACCATTACAAGTATTATGGAACCTATCCCATCTTTTTTTCCTGCTGAACTACTTACAGCTAACCTTAAAATCAAAGACTACACTAATATCACAGTAGCAGCCATATATATTTCTCAAGGAGACAACATTACTCGGCTCAAAAATATTCTTTCGTACTTTTCTCAACACATCCCCAATGAAACTATCCTTATTGGGGATGTCAACATTAACTAGTTAATTCTCAGTAATCCAAACTCTATTACTCATATTAATTTATATGGCTTTACGCAGCTAATCTCCCAACCTACTCGTACAAACAACTCTCACACATCTAGTACTCTTATTGACTGGAAACTTTTATCTAATCCTTCCAAATATCATAACCCTGAAATCCTACCAAACACCCTAAGTGATAACTCCCCTATACAAGTGCTTAGGTTCACTCCCCACTTCTCAAAACCTCCTAGATTTATCACTTATTGCAAACTCTGTAACTTCCATCCAGAAACCTTTACTGTCCTCCTCTCTAAAGTCAACTGGAACTTCTTTACCCAACTCCCAATAGAAGAAGCAGTCCTAGCTTTCAACTCTACCTTCCTTAGCATCTTAGACTCACTTGCTCCCTCTCACAAAGTCCAAATTAGGTCCACCATATCTCCATGGCTTTCAAAAGCCACTCATACCCTTATGATAACTAGAGACAAATTATGGAAAAAATAGTCACAAACTAAGCTCCCTGCAGACTTGCAAAAATATAAAGAACTCAGACATCTGACAAAGAACACATAAACAAAGATAAAAAGGACTTCTATAACAAACCTCCCAGAGCCCTAAAATCTAATCCTAAAACATTCTAGAACTCTATTAACCAAATATTACATCCCGGTAATCTTAGATCCCCCAGTCCATGCCCAGACAAGACATCTGAAGAAACTGCCAGTATCTTCAATACCTATTTTATTGATTCAATATCTAAGCTACTGAACCCTAACCCAAACTCCTCTACTACTAACATCTCCAACTTTTCTGAACCTACTCCTAATACTATCTCCTTACATACCTTCTTCCTCAAACCTATACCTATTAGCTACATCAAAAGTCTACTCTCTAAATTAAAACCATGCTCAGCATCAGCTGACAATATTCCTTCCACTTTTCATGTACTAGCAGATGACTCTTTTGTTCTCCCTGCATCTATCCTAATTAATCACTCTCTCTCTGAATCTAAAGTCCCTTCCATCTAGAAACAATGCTTCACTCTACCTATACACAAAGGAAGTAACTCGTCTGATATCTCCAACTTTAGACCTGTTGCTATCCTCTCCCCTCTCTCCAAAGTACTAGAAAAATGTATTCATAAACAAGTTATGCAGTATCTAATACAGGAAAATCTTCTTACACCCACTCAACATGGCTTCAGACCCTAACATAGCACCACTACAACTCTATTATCCTTCCTCAACACTGTCTCTATAGCCATGGATGACCATAACCTAATTTCTTGCCTATTCTTAGACCTATCAAAAGCTTTCAACACTGTCTCACACTCTTCTGCTGCACAAACTGCATAACCTCAACTTCTCCTCTGATACTGCTGCATGGTTCTCCAGCTACCTCACTGATAGATCTCAATCAGTGAGATGGCACTCTGCACTCTCCCCTCCTCTCCCTGTAAAAATGGGTGTACCTCAAGCATCTGTCCTAGGGCCTTTACTTTTTAATAACTTTACTAATCAGCTCTGTACCTCCTGTCCTCCGTCATCTTTAGTGCAATACACAATTGACTCTACTGTCATCACCACAGCTAACTCTCCCTCTAAGCTCTTCTCAGCTGCTCAGGCATCTTTTAACCTAATTTAGACATGGCTGTCCAACAACCAGCTCATCCTTAACCCTAAAAAAAAACGCTGTTACTCTTTTTGTATTGGTTGGTTTTGCTTTCTCCTTTGCATAAATATTGCACCATATTAAATCTCTTTTCCTTTCCCATGTCCATATTTCTTCTTCAGATTTCTCCTGATCTTCCTGCTTTTCCTTACTTTGGGGACTCACGCCATCATATTATGATGTACCCTGTGTTAGACCTTCTACACCAAATCCTTCACTTTGCAGACACTCCAAAACTTCAACTTCTATATTTTTAACTCCTACTTTACTAATAATCTTTTCTACATTCCCTCTTTGTGATATGATTTTTTTATTGTGAAATTTTCCATATCCAGATGCCTTTGCCTGTATTTATTTTGAATATCTTTGGGTCAACCTTCTTTATATTATAGGTTCATAAGTTCATAGGTTCATACTAGGCTATCTGCCCTAGGGAATTTATAAGCCTAGCCAGAATGTGTTTGGCTTTCGCCACCCATTTTAAATTTATTTTGCTATGCCCTTTTTCGAGGTTAGTATACTCTGCCACTGTCTAACAGTGACACAGAAGTGATACCCGGGGTAAACCTACGATCTCCCATCCACTCATCAAGATTCCTCTTGAAGAGAGTCAATGAGGGACTCTGCCTAACCTGGACTGGGATTTTATTCCAGAGTGAAGGGAGCCTCTGGGTTGTGAATCTGTCCCTCCAGCATGTCCTATTTATTTCAGTGCTGAGGTTCAAGTCTCTTGAGCGCGTAGCTCGATGGGCTTTGGATTTTCTGAGGTGCAGCATGTCCATTAATTCCGGGTTGGACATGGCTTTATACGTCAGGCACAGCTCGCCTCTGAACAGGCGGTATGCCACTGAGTAGAGCTGGAGTTTCTTTAACCGGGCAGCATATGGCATCTGTTTGAGCCCTTTGATCCTCTTGGTGAGGTACTTTTGGGGTCTTTCCAGTTGCTGCAGGTGTCTGGTAAGGTACATCCCAAAAGGGGCATTGTACTCAATTATGGGCCTGATGAGGGATGAGTAAAGAGGCACGATGACCTCCCCTGATCTAGATGTGAATCCCTTCATGATTAGGTGGGCTATATAAAATGTGTTTTTCTAACCACTTTGGCCACGTGGTTGTCAAATGAGAGATTGCTATCAACCTGGGTCCCCAGGTCCCTAATTACTTCTTCTGTACTTAATGGATTACCACCTATGTAGTAAGTTGTGGGCACTTTGTTTTTGCCAAAGGGGATGACTATACACTTTTTGGCATTTAGCTTGAGGCCATGGCTCTGGCACCAGTTGTCTGTTTCTATGAGGCCCTTTTGGAGGATGCTTGTGTCGGCTGGAGAGTCGATTATGGCGCCCAGTTTGCAGTCATCTGCGAACTTCGTCAGCCACAGTCCTTCCGTGTTGGCCTGTACCTCCGAGAAATATATACCGAACAGGAGAAGTCCCAGGACTGAGCCTTGTGGGACACCACTTGTAACTGGTTTGGAGTCTGACATGGCTCCAGCAATTCTAACCATGTGGGTTCTGTCCTTGAGCCAGTTTGCAATCCATCTAGTGACATAGGGGTTTATATTTAAGCTGGTGAGCTTATCTATAATGCCCAAGTGGGGTATTATATTGAAGGCTTTTGCAAGGTCCATGTAGGCTGTGTGGACCACCTTCCCCTCGTCAATGGCCCTGGTGACTGTTTCAAAGAAATCAACCAGGTTTAAGAGGCAGGATCTGCCCTTAACAAAGCCGAACTGGGTAGGATCCAGTGTCTGTAGGTCCCCAATATCTTTATTTATGAGGTCCATGATGATCCTTTCCATAGCTTTGCAGACCAAGCTAGTCAGGCTTATGGGGCGATAGTTTCCAGGATCCGTTGAGGCACCACCTTTATGTAGAGGGACCACTGTTGCTGTACACCACTCTTTGGGCACATATCCTGTAGTAAGGCTGAGATTGAACAGTAGTTTTATGTTTGGGTTTAGCTCTTCTTGGAGTTCATGTAGGACGCAGCCGGGACACCGCCTGGTCCCATCGATGCTGTGTTGTTTGCTTTGGAGAGGCGGCTCTTACCTGAGCATCTGAGATGTCAGGGGCAGCACTCTGCTGGGATAGATATTTGCCCTTTGGTGGGGTTTGCGCTGAACCTGTCAGCTAGGATGTTGGCAATGTCTGTGGGTTCGGTGTATTTTTTGTCATTTTGGACTAATTCTGAGCATATCTGGGAATTACCACCCAGGTTCCTAACATAACTAAAGAAAGCCTTGTGATTATCCTTAGTGTCCTATGCAATTTTTCTCTTGAAGCTGGCCTTAGACAATTTTATCAGTGCCCATAGTTTTTTGCTAATACTGATCAGTGATGCCTTCCCTTTTTGGGATTTTGCTCTATCATTTAGTAGCTTCCTCCTTCTATTGTATAGTTTGCTGGGGTCCACCAGACAGGACGTCTGCCTTTGGAGGATTGGGTCTTGGTTTTATTTGGGATCGCATGATCCATGCATTCCTGAAGGTGTTCATAGAATGCGTTTATAAAGGATTCTGCAATCTGGGCCGTATTTTCCACAGGCCCGGGGGCTTTGAAGGATTCCACCTCAGTTTTGAGGAGTGTGAAATTTGCTTTAGAGAAGTGTTTCACTGTGGTTTTCTGGGCAGGGGTTGGGGTCGGGATGTGAATATCCAGTGAGATTAGTTTATGGTCTGATCTTACCAGTGAGGGATACACTTCTGGTCTGGAGCATAGAGTCCCCATGTTGGTGATGATCTGGTCCAGTATGTTTTCCCCTCTTGTGGGAGTGGTAACAAGTTGTTCCATAGCATTTGAGTTTATAAATTCTAGGAACCTTTGGGCAAGGGTGTTGGAGCTAGAGTAATGCTTTTGATTAATCTGGCTTTCTCCTTTGCATAAATATTGCACCATATCAAATGTGTCTTTCTTTCCCATGTCCATATTTCTTTTTTATACTTTTCAAAAATCTCTAAGTTTTCTTGTTTATATTTTTGCACTTCCTCAGATGCTTCTTTTTTCAAACAGATCAAAGTTTCTTGATCTATATACTGTTTTTCACAAATCTGTTGTATTAATGAATATAATTTTTATTTCAAGATTCTGACAGTTTTTCTTGTGGAACTATTTTTCTTTCTTCTAATTTCTTTCTTAATCATTTTGTATATTTTGTGTCTGGAAATTCTGGGCTTTTTGCATAAGAGTAACAATACATAATTTCTTTCTTATCCTCAATAGTCCACTTTATTCTGGGCTTTTTGCATAAGAGTAACAATACATAATTTCTTTCTTATCCTCAATAGTCCACTTTATCGTCTTTATGGCTCTTCTTCTTTGGTCTATCAGTTTTTGTGATATTTGTGGACTACTACTTCCTTCTACAACGGGGGGGGGGGGCATCCTCCCCCTGGGCCTGGCCGGGCCCCATTGTAGGAATGTTTCCATATTTTGTGGATTCTACACTGTCATCTTTTCCAATCCTGGCATCAGTGTGCCTACCAGGATTGGGCACTTTTTTATCCTGGTCTTGTGCACCCAGCTCTCTTTTTTTAATTTTTAACCTACTTCTGTCCTTGATATATGCTACATAAATGCAGTCTATATATCAGTGCCATCTTGGTGAGATTTTGTAAAAAAACAGGGTCCACCTCGCAAAGGTATTCATCAAGACATGACGATGAATTTAATTTCAGCAATAATACTCTCCTTTACTTGTTGACTTATGATCTCTCCATTCAGACTCCTAGACAGCCTGATGTACATTAAGTATAGCACCTTAACTTGCCCTGGATTCCCACTCTTGTTTCATATCATCCTAGAATATTCTTATATCAATAGTTAAGCTGCCAAGATGCCAATCATTCTCATAGCCACCCTTTATGACTACAGAGGAGATACAACCTGCTTGATATGAGACAATAGAGACAATGAGTGTTGCACAATTCAGTGTTTTGCCAGGTGAGCATATTTCTTACAAAGCAAGAGGATGTCTTGTGCTACTTGTCACACTAACTGGCAACAGCTATTAGCTTTGCTTTCCATAACACTTATTGTGATCAAAGTTACACCTCCCTGAGTTAGGATGGGGCTACTAATAAATCAACAACCAAGAATCAATTCACTTCTTTCAGTGAGAAAGGTGAAATTCTACATCACATTCACCAGTCAGTCAGTCAGTCAGACACTTTGCCAAAAAAACAAAAAAAAAACAAAACTACTGTCAGAATGTAATAGGAATCTCTTCAGCAGTGTCACAAAGATAATCTTTTGTTTGATTTATGACTGTTCATAAGCACGGCCCCTTTTCAGGTATGCATTCAAATTTAGACAGATAGCTGATTTATGATATGAAGGGAATTTATTTTAGAAAGTATTAATAGTAAGTTTAAAACTCTCATAAGAATCTCTTCTGGTATTATAAAATATAGTTACAGTGTCTTATTTATTTTATCTTGAAATAGACTGCATTAAACCCAATCAGTGCTCTACACACATGAGAGCTTTCCAGTTCAACCAGAGACACTGCGCCACCAATGTAATTATCATCTGTTAATGAAATGCATCTCAAAGATATATGTTTTATTAGATAATATGAGTGAAAAAAGCAAAACAGACAAATGGGGCTTACGTTTTTTTTTTTTCAACAATGAGTTACGGACTAGTGAATGAGAATCACTTACTGTCTTACTGTTATGTAAGTTCAATACAAGGAATCTCAAGTTATTCCAGTGCTACATTTAGTTAATTTACTTGTTTGCTAATCAAATCCATGGGTCAGTCTTAGAACCCTTTTTAGCCATGATGTACTGCAATACAACCACATCTCAGCCTTTTGTTTATTCTGAAGGTTCTGTCCTGCAGTTATTCATTCAGTTCATGGTATGAAACTAAACTGTTATTTAATCATGGTATAGTACAGTCATTCCTAAACAGATTTGTAGTGGTTGACTTCAAAACACTTGAATGGTTATTTATTAGGAAAGAAAAACTGCATTTTCACAATATTCATTGACCTGTATACAGTTGTTTTTGTTATGTGGGAGTACAAAACCAAATCAGGCAAGCATAATGACAACTTGCAAGCACCATACTATAATGCCAGAGCAAAGTCATACCTATAACAGACTCAGCATATGTTGCTGAGTTCCTTAAATTAGAAAATATATAGGCATTGTTATTCTGTGATCAGACTGAATTTTCCTTAGAAATGCCATCACAAAAAGCATAAGTCACCTGAGAAAAATGTTTATAGTACACATGCAGTGAAATATTGTCACAAGCGTATGTTTTCTTGCTCCTGTCAGGATCTTACTAGGGTGACTTCAGGTTAGAATTTCAAGATAGAAATGGGAAAAAAACAGTAAAGCAGTGTATGTAGGATAAATCCTGATAGGATTTGAGAAGAATTTACAAAATGCTGAGGTTGCATGGCATGGTGAGAGGATGCTGTGTTGTATACTGCAATATTTCACGGGAAGACAAAAAAGTAGTAAAACAAACTAACTGTAAAAAAGCAAAGCCGGTGGACTGCTATGAGCAGAAAACACAAATTTCATGAAGCGCTTTTTGTCTGTCTCTTTGGACAGACTTATTCAGATAAAATAAAATGCTAAATCACATCCTTTATAAAATCTACGAAGTCACATGTATTAAAACAACCAATCGTACAAGTGAAAAAACAATGCTATCAAGTGCTAAGCAACCAGTACTGCATCCTTCAGCTGTTTAAAGTTACAGTACATTTAATATAAACAACTAATACCTAAAATAAACTACCAAAATGTGTAGTTAAAAAACTGACTTAATAAATATACAGTACAAAATAAAATACAAATATATACATACATTTTAAATGTTTCAGATATATTCATAGAGTTCATATTGCCTGTGTAAACTTTTTAATTTTAGTAGACAAGTCATGGCACACATGTCATTGATGCCCAGGAAACTATAGGCATTTAATGACAGTTGCCAGTATAATTCTAGTTCGTCTAATTTTAAAGATGATGGCCCTCCTCTATTGTCTACTAATATCTGTTCAGTGACAGTAAACTTGAAAGTATGGCCAGGAAATGCTAAAGTGTGTTGGGCTAAGGCATTCTCTATTTTTTGATGGTCAGTTGCATAAAGGTGTTCATACATATGGTCTCGGAATCCCGAAAATCCACAAAAGTCTCAACAATCCACAATTGAGACCTTTAATCGATGCACGTAATTCCATCACATACCCTTGTGCCAAAGTAGTTGATTCTATATTACAGAAATATTTACATCATGAACAACAAATATGCAAAGACTCCTGGACATTCTTAGAAAAAAATCAATAATCTTATCTACAATACTGACCAGAATTTTATAACAATAGACGTTAAAGGCTTATATACTTCTATTCCACATCAGGAAGGAATACAATGGGTTAATATGATGTTAAAAGATAGAGGGGCAACACCTTTGGAATTATACCTAGTTGACATTCTACTAGATATCATTCTGACTAACAATTACTTTTTGTTTCATAAGGAATTCTATCTCCAAAAAATCAGAGTAGCCTTGGGGCCGCCTTGTGGAGCTAGCCTGGCCAACTTTGTGATGGCATATTGTGGGATGGAGAACATCGTTAAAGTCCCAGATATTATGCAAATAATTGTTTTTTACACCCGTTATTTAGACAACATTTTTATTTTATTCCTTGGGAACCGGACTCAAGCTACCGAACTAGTTAACTATTTTAATTCGTCCTCAGATATTTTGAAGTTCACTTTCAGCTTCCATGAGACATCCATTGACTAATTAGATATTAACCCCAAAAATGACAGGACATTGAATAGGTATTTAGCTAAAATCCATAGAAAAAAGACCTAATCTAATTCATTCTTGCACTTCTCCAGCTGTCATCCTCACCACCAAAAAAGATCAGTGGTGAAGGGACAGCTGGTAAGAGCTGCAAGAATTGTCTCATTAGGCGATGACTTCAATTCAGAATGTTAGTATCTGAGCAATTTGTTTCTTCAAAGGGACTATCCTAGAGACCCAATAGAGTCCCTAGTAGAAGAAGTTAAACATAAGAGATCAGTAGGTTTCTATGTTCCCTTACTAGCTGCAAATGTTACATATAATGAAATTGGTGACAATAATATCAAACATTCACCAGTTATAGTAGATCTGCAACTAACCTCAACAGAAAATAACAAACACGTTAAGGATTATAATACTACTTTTATCACCACATTTAATGTCAGCAGCATTATGGTTTCACACATTTTACATAAGAATTGGAACCTTTTATGTTGTGACATGACTATTATGGACAAAGTGAGTACTAAACCAAAAATAACATATAGAAGAGGGAGCAACCTGAAAAACTTATTAGAGACTAGGGAGGATAGCATATATAGTTTCCCAGGGATGTCCAAATGTAATATGTGTAAATATTGTAAATTCAGTAACATAGGGAATACATTTGAAGTAAGAAACAAATATTACTTCTTAAGGAAAAAGTTTAATTGTAATTCTAAATTAATAGTTTATTTAGCTAAGTGTATAGCATGTGCAGCGTTCTATATAGGAAAGATGGAGCGCAGGCTCCGAGACTGTATATATGAACACCTTTATGCAATTGACCATCACAAAATAGAGAACGCCTTAGCCAAACACACTTTAACATTTCCCGGCCATACTTTTAAGTTTAATGTCATTGACCAGATATTAGTAGACAATAGAGGAGGACCATCCTCTTTAAAATTTGAAGAATGAGAATTATACTGGCAACTGTCATTAAATGCCTATAGTTTCCCAGGCATCAATGACGCGTGCCATCACTTGTCTACTAAAATTAAAAAGTTTACGCAGGTATTATGAACTCTATGAAGATATCTAAAACATTTAAAATGTATGTATATATTTGCATTTGTTTTGTACTGTATATTTATTAAGTCAATTTTTAACTACAGATTCTGGTAGTTTATTTTAGGCATTAGTTGTTTATATTAAATGTACTGTAACTTTAAACAGCAGAAGAATGCAGTACTGTTTGCTTATCACTTGAAAGCACTGTGTTTTCACTTGTACGATTGGTTGTTTTAATGCATGTGACTTCGTAGATTTTATAAAAGATGTGATTAACATTTTATTTTATCTGAAGAATTCTGTCCAAAGAGACAGACGAAAAGCACTTAATTAAATTTGTGTTTTCTGCTCATAGCAGTCCACCGGCTTTGCTTTTTTACAGTTATACTGCAATCTTTGACAGTGTCTGTTCTGGGAAGGATGGCACAGAGTGATATCAAACTTATGTAACCTAAGTATTAACCTTTTGGTGGAATAGGGTTTACTGCAAATGCTACCTCTGTGTCAGATAGTCTACCTACATGTTCATCTCATACTTTGGCACAATAAACTTAGGATCATAACAGTGTCAGCTTCACACCTGCAGCCACTGAAGGGGATCATCTGTATATTTTGGATTCATAGTAATTCATCAAACCTGAGATGCATGAACTGAACACAGTGTACAGATATATGCTAGCCTTTCCAACACTATGTGTAGTATGCCAGCATTCAGTACTATGATTTATACACAGTATGTGTGGCCCAGAAAGCCTTGTTTCTCCAAGAACTGAACACAAAGTACATAGCACCCTAATGTGTGCTAGGAACTCGAGTGCCGGTTTACATCTCAGTCTCTGTAACAAGCAAAGAAATGTAGCCAGGAGCTGTTGGCTGTCTGTTTGCCCCTCTCTCTCTCTCTCTCTCTCTCTCTCTTTAACCTCTGTCAAGCCTAGTGACAGAAAGGTCTACTAAAGGGTACTACATGCACTGTATAAGCATGGAAAATCAATTGCATAACAGTAATAATGACCTGCTACTCACATCCCACAAGCTGCAGACTTGTTGACTGGCAGAGATACACAAACCATTAGACTCTTGCAACCTTTCCTGTGGTAGGAGAGCGGATGTGTTTGCAGGATTTAATTTATTACACTACTGACTACATACCAGATGGCCTGAGTACAGGCTTCAAATGTAGGTGTACAAGTACTCTGTTGTCTAATGGAGATGACATCCACCACTGCATCCCTTGTAACTACATGTACTGAGTGCAGCTAACCTGCAGCGACTTCTCTGTGGTACAAGTAGTTGCAGGGCAAGTACTGCTGGGCTCAGTACAAAAAGTACCATGGTCTGGATATTACATAGCTCCTATATAACTGTGCAGATAGGCAGTCCACCACTGGTGGGCTTGTATTTGCATGACAGAAGCACTTTGCATAATCTGCAAAGTTATGTAGTAAGGTATTCTTTGTAGTATTTACGACAGAATTTCCTGCTGTGCTGTGCTGTGTCATCATGACTATCAGTGATTCATGAAGCTTTTTCACTCACTAAGCATGTCAGAAAAGTTGGGGTCATTACCATATTATGACAATGAGGGGAACTTATGTTATACAAGATCCCACTGTCAGGAGCTTGCCAGTTTCACTGCATGGGGGGAAGGGAGGAAATATATTGTGGTAGCAGGTCTGCATGCATTACATGGGATTCTGCTGCTAGTATTTTTTTTTCCTAACATGCAAAGGATTTTGTTTTCTTTTAACTGCATTGATATGTTTCTCAGCTCTGTATGCTGACAACACATCAGTGTGTGTGTGTGTGGGGGGGGGGGGGTCTGGTGAGCTGCAACACACAGCAGAGCAGATTTGAGGTGCTTGGAATCCCATAGGATGCCATGCTGGGCAAGATGGTATTTTGATTATGTTGCATCTGTAAATCAAGTAGAATTGGGAACAGGGATAATTTTCATTAGTGCATAGAACACAGTGTCTACAAAATGGGGTTAAGACAGGAAACAATGCCTTACCCCATTGTGTAGCCCTTTTTATGAATAGCAAAGGATTTTGATATACCATTCTGTGGCATACCAACCCTGATTCATGATAAATAATTTATATTAATACCACCATGAATTAAACCATAACAGCAATAACTATAGCAGACTGCTATTGAACTTAATCCACCTTTATAATTCCAGCATCAAACAATACAGTGAGCACTTTCATCATGTGAATGTAGTTTCTTTTATAATTTTATCAGACTGCTAATTTGCTTCATAAAACTTCGCATTTAGATAGCTTAATGCAGCCAAGACATGTTATATATCATCAAGTCATAAGACATCACCTCTTACATATTTTTATATCAAACGTTCATAAGTTTTTCATTTTAGAATGTAGCTGAAATTCAGTACATCATCTATACCTGCATTATTTACAAAGGAATTTAATAGAAGTTGACATCTTCTATCAACTTCTTAAATACCTTGATGCTGGTACTCACACACACACACACACACACACACACACACACACACACACACACACACACACACACACACACACACACACATACTGATTACATCCTAACCATGTGCCAATACAATGGATTCAGTGAATTTTGTTTCATGATAAAATACTGATACTCATATATTCTTACACATGAAGATCTGGTAGTTTATCTGACATAAAATCTATCACATCTTCTGCACATAGCAGCATGTACAACAAAATAAGAATTACAGAAAAATATCTTGGGGAGTTAAATTAGTCTTGTACTGAAATAATATAAGAATTAGAACCTTGAGCAATAAATATACACTGAGAACAGATTTCACATTTGAAAATACCTACCTTATTAAAAACACATATTATATATTACAAACTTTTGTTCAAATATTTGTTTTAAACATATTTTTAGAAATAAAATAGGTTTCATTCTTAATTTCATAGCTAACAAGACCACAGGCTGATAGTCCAGCCATCCACCAAAACCCCCCTTTTACCATTTTGCACGTGGGGTTGGGGTGTCACTTCAACAGGGATGATCATCTAGAGCAAAGGTTTACACTGCCAGGTGGCTAGCACTGCCATGGCAGTTCTTCCATACCACACTCACATGCACACTCATATCTATGACCAGTTTAGAATGTCCAATCCACCTGCTACATGTCTTTGGAATATGAGAGGAAACCGAAGCACCCAGAGGAAAGCCACACAAACCCAGGGAGGACATGCAGACTCCACACAGAAAGCACCCAAACCAAGAACAGAACAGGGAGCCTCTTGTTATGAGGCCACAATGCTATCCAACAGGCTGAGAGTATCTTCTACCTACTTTCCACTATATTCTTAACCTCTTCTCTATCTACAGAATAAGTACATATAAAGGTTGAGAACCAAGATCAACAGTCTGCTCTTCTAGGCTAACAAAATATCTCATTTCATCTCACTTCCATCTAGGGATGGTATAGGAAAAGGTATCCTCTTGTTTGCATCTCCACTTTTTTTTTTTATCTATCTGTGTCATAAATAATGCCACCCTCCAGACCTTCTTCAATAAAATATGAGAATTCATATCTATTCACCATGGAATGAGCACTATGTTTTAAGCCATTCAGAACAATGCCCAGATATGATTCTTCACAGAAATGTAAGATATTGCCAGTCAGCTATAAACCTTTTTTTCCCGCCTAGGTTTAATAAATGCAGTGCTAAACTGTCAGATTTTCTACAAATAATGTATGTTACCTGAATTAATTTCCTACTGGAATGGTCACAATGTTAACAGAAACCTCAATTATTAGCTTTATTATCTATATATATCTTACATCTATCATCTGCTGATAAAATGCAAGGCTGACTTTATGCAGGATTGATTTATTGATCCACACTATCCTAGATACCTGAAGAAATATACATTCTGTAAGAGATACTATTTCTTTATCTGTTCTTAAGAGATAATTTACAACAGTTGGATAACCAGTTACTAGATAGCAAATATACTCTGCAGACTTCACCAGTAAGTTATTTCTATGATACCACAGTACAAGCAGAAAATGATTGATTTCAACACTTGGCTAAGTTTCTGGTGTCATTCTAAAGGGATCCAGTATCTGTCTGCCTGGGATGACATGATTGACGGACCTCAATGCTTTGACAGAGATGGTCTGCATCTGTCACCCCTGGGCTTCCGGATACTGGCCAAGGCTCTTGCCACACTTATAGTGCCCTTTTTAGGTGGTGCTCCAAAGACCAAATTACCACCATAACAGCTACAAACAAATGCAATCTGATGGTCATGCTGCTCAATGCTAGAAGTCAAAATCTCAAAATGCACTCGCTCAAAGCACTCCTTAAAATGGAGAACATCGACATTTGTGCTGTAACAGAGACCTGGTTTAAGGCTGCAGAAAGCACCCCTGCACTATCAGGCTATAACTCATTCCACACCTTTTGGCCCCAGAACTTAGACCAAAGTTCCAAAGGCGGTGGTGTTTCCATATTCATAAAGGATGCGTACACCTCCAGACTGGAAGCCCAATATAACCCATCAGAGATACTTCAGGTGCAGCTAACATTGGGTAAGACAGAGATTAAGGTTGCGGCCTTCTATAGGTCCTCAATCATGTCCCAAGATTCACACTCCATGTTCCTAAGCACCCTGGAGAATATTAGGGTCCAACCTAATACTGTCTTACTAGGCAACTTTAATTACCCCTCCATTAACTGGGAAAAATACTCATGTACCAATACACTTGCCTAACATTTCCTGGAGTTCATTAATTCCAGTGCCCTGGACCAGCTCGTTCTTATCCCCACTAGAAGTAACAACATGCTTGACCTGGTCATTACTAACATGGGCGGCCATTGCTCTACACTAATAGTCAGCTCTTCCCTGGTTAGATCCGACCACAAACTAATCACCTTGGAAATCCACATCACCCCCACCACACACACACATGCAAAGTTAACCACCATGAAAAACTTCTCCAAAGCTAACTGAACTCCTAAAAACAGAGGTAGCTAACTTCACAGCACCCATGCAAATGGAGAATAGTTGTATGACCAACAAATCATACACCAATGGACTGTATGAACACGTACACAAATGCATGGATCTCGCCATACCCAATAGAACCAAGACGCTCTCCTCCAAAAAAAGAAAGCCAATCTGGTGGTCCCCTGCCATAAACAAACTCTACAACAGAAGGAGGAAACTGATGTGGAATAAGGTAAAGTCCCAAGGCTGGAAAAACTCCCTAATCAGCTTCAAGAAAAAGTTGACATCCCTCATCAAATCCTCTAAAGCTAGCTATGAAAACAGAATTGCAGAAGATAGTAAAGACACCACAAGGCCTTCTACAGTTATGTAAAGAATCTCCACAGCAATACCCAGATTTGCTCTGAGCTACAGCACAATGGTACCTCCTATACCGAGCCAACAGATATTGACAATATACTGGCCGACAGATTCAGTGCTAACTTTACCCCTCTCTGCCCCCCCAAAGGACCAGTCACAATACCAGTAGATTGCCAGGCACCCAGTATTACTGCTGCACAGGTTAAAACAGCACTGTCCAAGACCAAGAATACAGCTTCTATGGGACCTGACAATATCCCTGGCTGTGTTCTACATGAACTACAGAGTGAACTGGCACCTCATCTGTGTGCCCTGTTCATTCACAGCCTCATGTCAGGCTTTGTCCCTACCAAATGGTGCACTGCTACAGTCATCCCTCCCACAAAGGAGGAGTAACTACAGACCCTGGGAACTATCACCCATTAGCCTGACGAGTCTGATATGCACAGTTATGGAACACATCATGATGGACCTTATAAACAAGGATATAGGGAATCTCCAAACTCGGGATCCCACACAGTTTGGTTTTGTGAAGAGTAGATCAAGCCTGCTCAACTTGGTCGACTTCTTTGAGTCAGTCACCAAAGCTGTGGATGAAGGCAAGATGGTTCATACAGCCTACCTTGATCTGGCCAAGGCCTTTGATACCATTCCCTACTCAGGAATCATAGAAAAACTCACTAAGCTAGGCATTTACCCCTAACAGTAAGGAAATTACTACAAATACTAGCTTTGCTGGAAATGGAAACATCTGTGTTGCTGCCTGCATGAGCATGCACCTGTTTCAGCAGTTGTATAATTTGAATATGTTTAACCATGCCAAATGGTCCAATATTTACAGGTGTCTCACTGTATTTCCCAAAGATACAACCTGTAAAACATTTTAAAACTCTTATTTTATATAAGCATGTCAAAAGTTCCTAGTCCACTGCCCTTACTTTGTGCCCCAAATATAGCAGTAAAGAACAAGCTAATTTACATGCTATGCTGTGCAATGTCAGTGCTTGAAATGTAGATTCTAGTAAAACATTACATTCTGCTAATATCAATCTTAAAGGTACCAGATCTTCCATTAATAAGTGTTTCTGCTAGTTACCCTTATGAATGCACTCTGTGTAATGAAATGTACTTTGATGACTCTCAAATGGAAATATGAGATAAAACAGAGTAAGTCCCAACACTTTGCAAATTTAATTGCCATTCTGGTACAATAACAGCACATTTCACAAAATCTGTTACACTTTAAATCTCAGAGTAGGGAGAATTAGCCAAGATACTGCTACTTCACAATTAGCATGTGTGTATGTATTTGCGTGTGTGTGTGTGTGTGTGTGTGTGTGTGTGTGTGTGTGTGTGTGTATATATATATATATATATATATATATATATATATATATATATATATATATATATATATATATATATATATATATATATATATAGACTTTCCAAAAACCTGAACATCAAAAAAGAAAAAAATACACAAACAAATCTGCCTTTTTTACATTTATGTGGGGGGGGGCAATTTCCCCTGCACCCCCTACTCCCCCTGATATATATATATCAGCTCCAAGATCACACTACAGTGAGGAAAGGGGTAAATTTTCCGATCCTCGCTGTACCACGATCTCCATTCAAAAGCTTTGAGTTTTCAAAAACTCGATCATATCGCCTTGGCCATATGGAGTTTGAGTTTCTAAAAACTCGATCAACTGATAGGGACCCATATACATATATATATATATATATATATATATATATATATATATATATATATATATATATATATATTCACCCATTCAAAATTTAAAGGTTCACCATCAAACTTTCAACAGCCACCTGCACCATGATTTTGTATTTCCTGTATTTCTACTGTGCCTACCAATATTTCATACTTTTCTCATGTTTATCTTCAAGAGAATTCACATTTTGTACCATATACTTTTTTATTTATTACAGACACCTACAAAATAGTTATTGCTACCACATAGCCTGTGATTTTGATTAAATGTTATCTCCTTTCTATTCATGTTCTTATAGCTACATCTCCGGAACATCCTCCACAATGGCCACCAAGACTCTTCTTCTACCACAATACTGACCCAATTGTTCCTTCCAGGAATGTTGAAAAGGGTGTTGTCAAATAGCAAGGGATTTAGGACTTTTTTCATTATACATCTAATTCTCTCTTCCCTGCCATGGCTGTGAGTTCAACTACAGCTTTCTCATCATGTCTGCATGAGTGATTCCACACATGCTGAAGTCAGTATGCAGCATACCACTAGATGCACTTGCAGTCATCCAGTCCTCTGAGGGGAACTGACTGCAGTTTCCTTAAGTGGTCAGGGCATACATTGTCACTCCTTTCTCACCTCTCCCAGACCTGCTCCTTTACTGCTTATGTTGTCTGGTTTAAAGATCAAAGCTTTAACCCTTTTTAGTAATGGAGCTGGTTACCCAGGACACAAGATTCAACTTTTTTTTGTTTGTCTCACCTGATGGTTTGCTATGTTGTTGTTGCTATTATAAACTTGTAATTTACCTGTATGCATCATTTAATTTTATTTTCAGCCACAGTTTTAATCTTCTGCTCTTTTAATTTCTCTACAAGCCAATTCAACTATGTATTCCTAATCTCACTGCCTGTATACACATATAGTGCTTTTATCTATGCTATTTCTTTATATTTATCTAATCTAATATCTTTATCTAATCTATTTCTATGTCTGTAAGCAATCTGCTACTAATAGGGTTATTTTAATGCCACAGACATTTCTTTATCTGATTAATGAATTATGAAACTAGTCAAACTAAAAGTCAATGGCTCTGCTGTTTAGTTCAGTCATGCAAGCATCTATAGTTTCCTATACACCTTCTTCTGATTGTCATGTATATTATTCATTGGTTCACAGTATGGTTTGAATTATTTCTTAGCAATACTAACTTGTCTCATATTTTATCTGTGAAGGTAAATTAATTAAATATACTGATGGCTTCCATAGGTTCATAGGTACGTACTAGGCTATTGGCCCTAGGGCCTATATAAGCCTAGCCAAACGGTACCCTGGCTTTTGCCACCCAAGAAAATTATTTTCCTGTGTCCCTGTCAAGCAGAGCCACAGATGTGATCCCCAGGGTGAATTTCCTATCTCCCATCCAATCTTCAAGATTTTTCTTGAAGAGGGCTAATGAGGAGCTTTGTTTTTTTTATACATAGGTAGTTTGATTCAGAGTATGGGAAGTCTCTGGGGCAGGAATCTATCCTTCCAGCATGTTCTGTTTATTGTGGTGAACAGGTTTAAGTCCCTAGAGCATGTAGCTCAGAGGGATTGGGATTTCTTTAAATGGAGAATGTCCAACAGCTCTGAGTTTGACATAGTTTTGTATGTTAGGCAAAGATCGCCTCTGAGTAGGCGATATGCGTCAGAGTAAAGCTGGAGTTTTTGAGAAGGTCTGCATAGGGCATCTGTTTGAGGCCAATGATCCTCTTTGTGAGGTATTTCTGCGGCCTTACCAGTTGTTGTAGATGTCTTGTGAGGTACATACCAAAAGGGGCATTGTACTCTATAATGGGTCTAATGAGTGATGAGTAGAGGGGAACAATGACCTCTTTTTTTCCTGGATGAGAAACCTTTTGTGATGAGGTGTGCCACATAGAAGGATTTCCTGACTACTGTGGTGATGTGATTATCAAAGGAGAGACTACTGTCCACCTGTGTCCCAAGGTCTCTTAGCACACTTTCAGTGTTAAGTAGACTATTGCCTATGTGGTAGTTCATGGGTATAGAGTTTTTACCAAAAGGGATGACAATGCACTTTTTGGCATTGAGCTTGAGGCCATGGCTTTGACACCAGGCATCTGTCTCAGTGAGGCCCTTTTGTAGGATGTCCACATTGTTAGGAGTTTTGATTATGGCTCCTAGTTAGCAGTCATCTGTGAACTTTGTTAGCCAAAGATCTTCTGTGTTAGCCTGTACTTCAGAGAAGTAGATACCAAACAGGAGAAGACCCAGGACTGAACCCTGTGGTACTCCACTTGTCACTGGTCTGAAGTTGGATTTAGAGTCTGCTACTTTCACAGTGTGGGTTCTGTCCATGAGCCAGTTGGCAACCCATCTTGTGACATAGGTATTTATACCTAGTTTAGTGAGTTTATCTATAATTCCAGAGTGGGGGATGGTGTCAAAAGCCTTGGCGAGCTCTAGATAGGCTGTGTGAACCACCTTACCCTCATCAAAAGGCTTTGGTGACTGCTTCAAAAAAGTGTGTCAGGTTTAGGAGACATGATCTGCCTTTTACAAACCCAAACTGGGTAGGGTCCAGAGTTTGGAGATTACCAATGTCATTGTTTATAAGTTCCATAGCCCTGTAGACCAGTCTTATCAGGCTGATGGGGTGGTAGTTCCCAGGGTCCGTGATAGCTCCCCCTTTGTGGAGTGGGATAACCATTGCTGTGCACCATTCAGTGGGCAAAAAGCCTGATGTAAGGCTATGATTGAACATGGTACTTAGGTGGGATGCCAGTTCATTCTGTAGTTCATGTAGAACACAGCCTGGGATGTTGTCAGGTCCCATGGATGCTGTGTTCTTGTCTTTGGAGAGTGTGTTTTTTACCTGTGCAGCCATGATTACAGGAACTTTGCATTCTTCCGGTATAGAGATAGGCCCTTTAGGGGGTGACAGAGGGGTAAAGTTAGCACTGAACCTATCTGCCAGGATATTGGAAATATCAGTTTGTTCTCTATATTTAGTACCATTGTGCTGTAACTCAGAGCAGATCTGAGTGTTGCCATTGAGATTCTTGACATAGCTATAGAATGCTTTTTGGTTGTCTTTAGAATCAGTGGCAATTTTGTTTTCGTAACAAGTTTTGGAGGATTTTATGAGGGATCTCAGCTTCTTACTGAGGCTGACCACGGAGTTCCTCCAATCATGGGATTTTACACTTTTTTGCAACAGTTTCTTTCTTCTGTTGTAGTTTGTTTATGGCAGGGGACCACCAGATTGGCTTCCTTTTTTGGGGGGATAGCATCTTGGTTCTGTTAAGGATTGCACAATCCATGCACTCGTGTAAGTGCTTATAAAGTGCAGTTGTATAGGATTCAGCAGTCGTACCTCTATTGTCCATCAGCTTGGGTGTCGTGAAGTGTGCCACTTCTGTCTTGAGAAGCATGAAGCTGGCTTTAGAGAAATTTTTTACAGTGGTTTCCCTAATGGGGGATGGGGGAGGGATGTGGATGTCTAGGGTGATTAGCTTGTGGTTGGATCCCATGTGGAACACCGATTGCCCATGTTGGAAATGACCAGGTCTAGGATATTGCTACCCCTGGTGGGGGTGTGAATAAGTTGATCCAAGGTGTTGGAATTTATGAAATCCAGAAAACGTTGAGCACAAGAGTTGGTACATGAGTAGTTTTCCCAGTTAATGGTGGGGTAGTTGAAATCGCCCATTATTAGGGTGTTAGGTTGTACCCTAATATTTTCCAGTGTATCAAGAAATGAGGAGTGGGACTCCTGGGGCATGGTGTGGGATCTGTAGCAAGCTACAGTTTGGATTGCGGTCTTGCCCAGAGTTAGTTGCACTTGGATAATCTCGGATGCATTATGCTGAGCAACTAGCCTGGAGGTGTGGATATCCTTAATGAATATGGACACACCTCCGCCTTTAGTGTTTTGGTTCAAGTTAGGTGGCCGAAAGGTGTGGTATGAATTATAACATGGTAATGCAGGGGTGCTCTCTGGAGCCTTGAACCAGGTCTCTGTAACTGCACAGATGTCAATGTTCTCCATTTTAAGGAGTGCCTCGAGTGAGTGCATTTTGAGGTTTAGACTTTTAGCATTAAGTAGCATTACCCTCAGATTTTGCTTGCTTGTACCTGTTACGGTGGTGAATTTGTCATTTGAACCTTGCCTAAAAAAGGCACTATAGGGATGGCAAGAGCCTTAGCCAGTATTCTGAATCCCAAGAGCGACAGGTGCAAGCCATCTCTGGCAAAGCATCGTGGTTTGTCGATCATGTCATCCCAGGCAGACAGATACTGGATCCCCTTAGAATGACACCAGAAGCTTAGCCAAGTCAATCATTTTGTCCTTGTACTGTGGTATCATTCTGGGTGATGGCAGGATGCTACTCAGGGCTAGGGTCATACCTGTCTGGGCTACAAGATCGGACAGCTCCTCCATGTCTCTTTTCATGTAGTCCAGGGAGGTACATCTCAGGTCCTTCACACCAACATGGACAATGGCAGAGTCATATTTGTACTTGTTGTGGAGTGACCTGAGTGCATGCATTATGTGGTGGATCATGGCACCTGACAGGCAGCTGACAGTAACTTTCTCCTTGTTTAGCCTGGTTTGTGGAACATCAGTGTGCCTGACTATAGAGTCACCTATGACTAGAGTGTCGGGTACGTTGTTATGCCTTATGGGCTGTGGTTGAGTGGTACACTAAGTTTGTGGGCTATGTGTCATTTGGGTTGTGTTGGGGGGGTGGAGGTCACTTGCGTTTCTGCTTTGGAGGTCCCTGTTGCTTGGGTAGATTTTTATTGAGATCCTCCATGAATGTAGGTGTGTGTTTTGTGTTTTTATGTGTGTGTTTTGGTGGTGTACGTTTTGAGGGACTATGTGATGAGTGTGGTGCGGTGCAAGTGTTTACCTTCTCCTCTTGACTGTCTAGTCCAGTCTTGGGTGAAGAGAGCTTTTCTTCCAGTTTGGTTATATAAGTGTATCTCTCACAAGTTGTAATGTTGGGTGGTAGGAGGAGAGGGTTGTCTTTGTACATGAGGCAATTGCTGCATTGCCCCAAGATGCCCAGATTCATCAGGTAGACAGGAGAAAACACTGGGAGCTGACCCCTTAGACATGCCTGGGTAGGTGCTTATTTATTAAGTACTAAAAACTGTTTTCCTCTAGACAAGTGAGGAAAGTTGAGTGTTGTAGTAATTTGTAGCTTATTTAGTGCTTACAATGAGTTCTGAACAAGTGCTGAGCTCAAAGAAACAGATTTGAGTGCTGAAACTAGAAAACTGGCTAGTTCTAATAAAATTAAGCAGAAGGCTTCCCTCCAACACAGAAAGGCCTGGGGGCTCAGAAGCTTACAAACAGTCCTGGATATAACAAATCTGTATCTGGACTAGATGACTCACAGGAAAGGCAGGAAACAAGCTTAGAAATTTTTTTTTTTGTAAGGCATGCATCTGGAGCGTTTCTCCCCGGGCCTCCGCTGAAAACAGGCTCTGTGGAACCTAGTCGGACATTCCCGGTCAACAAAATAATAAAAAAAAATAAATAAAAGGTGAAAAGTGGAAAGGAGCAGAAACTAAATGGGTTAGCCTTCTCTAATGTTCTCCCTGGATTAGGTAGAATGAAGTAATGACAGTAGACTGGGAGGAGTGTCCCAGATCAAATTTACAGTAGAGGCGGGCAATTGCAAAGCCCCCCAAGTATAAAAACAGGATACCAACAGGGAGGGAGAGTGGGAAACAACAAACAAACCCAACCAGATGCTTAACAAAGCTGCAGAAAGGCAGTTAGGCATCCCATGTAATATACCTGTTTTGTGCCATTCCTGCTGATATAAGCAATCACAGATATGGCCATTTAATGATAGCTAGTGAACCGTCTTCCTTTTTCTTAAAGGCAGCAATAAGTTATAAGATTGCTACATTATTTAGCAATTCAGTAATCACTGATGTCATTTGAAAAGAAAGTTCAAAAGTTGTCAACTAGTTCTATTTTCAGTTCTATAGTCTGATTGGTGCCCCTGATAAGTTGGCTTCCACCCCTGTTTCATGTAAGAATTGTGTACTTTTTTCTAGTTTGTAAGTCCACATGCAGTGAGATACAGCTTATACTTCAGTTCACAAAGCCACCAGTTCCCTCACAAGTTATAAAGCAACTTGAGAAACACTGGGGTTTTTCTGTTAATGTGAAAAAAATTGGTTGTTTTGCAGCCTTGTGACAAAAAAATATAATGAAAAAAGTCTAATTAAATGAAATAATAAAAAATTAGTTTATTGAAATACATATCAAAGTCTTTAAGTGTAATGGTGACTTGTTGGTCTGGCACTAAGTATACCTATGATCCTGTAAATGATATTATAGCAGAAAGAAGTACTTCTCTACACTGAGTCTGCTCTTCAGTTATTCAGTCTGGTGGTCCGAAAATCACCGTTTAGTCATGACACCACAGTATGTCAAGAAATAGAGGATTTTGAAAGGGTCTCTGATCATAACCAAGTTGCTAGGGAACAAAGATCTGAAGTAATTAATCTTGAAATATGTGTATAAAATTGTATATTAAACTTCAACTGCTTTAATGTACTGCTAGTTACAGAAAAAATGTAGGAGCACAAAGTGTTGTACAGATTCAAAAGCGAAAAATGATTAAGTGCTGTCACACAGATAGTAACCAGAGGTTAAATGTCCCTCTGACAGACTAACAACTTTAAAAGCTGTTAATCACTTTAGTCTGCCTTTTTTGTAGGCTTCAAGAAGAGTTTTACAGATTTTAGATGCTGTTTTAGGGTCTAACTGCTATTCTGTGGTGGCCACTGTGTATGCGTTAGCATGAAAATAGAGCATAGCAGCTCTAAGCTGTTATAGACATGTATAACAAGGTTCCTTTTTCCTAGTTTTTGGAGAAAAAATCAGTGTATTCCTTGTACTACACTCTTCATTATATAGACATGATATTCACTGTTCAGAATTTTTAATATAACTCCCAGCTGCTGACTAATCACGATGCTCATCTCATTACTGGCCCTACCACTCATAAGCCACTATATGGTATTGTCACAAACAGAATAATTTACAATATTTTATTAGTGAATGCGAGGGAATCTTTGTTGCATCCCTTTACTAACTGTATTAATTCTTAAAGTTACAACTTTCTATACTGGAGTTACCAAACAGATGAATTTGCAATATTTGACAATGAATATGAGCAAGAGCTTGTTTCTTTGAGTTGGTGGATGGGTGTACACTTCAGTGTTTTTGCATGTGTTTATGTGAGTATGTGTGTGCGTGTGACAGAGGGAGTTTTGCTTACACTAATGCAACACAAGTGAATCCTATGCACTGATGTTTAACTTTTTGTTTCATTTTTTTGGTGGGGGGGTGTTTTCTCCACATGACTGCTGACCATCAAGCTTTTAAGGGACCATCATTCAGTCAGCCATAATGTTGCTTTGTGTTCTTGATGTTATGTGGACAAAGACCATTTTTTGTTTAGTAACCCGACCCCACTCCCAGTGGCATTACTGTAATTTATAGTTTCATAGATAAGTACTAGGCTAACTGTCCTAGTGGATCATTTTAAGCCTACCTAATTACCCTTAGTGATAATCAAACCCTGTGCCTCTTGTCTGTGAGGTAAGCCCCTTAATCATTATTTCAGTTCCTATAAATCGGAACACATTTTGTTATGCAGTACAACTTAATCTTGCAAGAAATGTAGTCACTTTATGTTCTTCTTTTCAGCCGTCATTCATTTCCTACAATATTTCATTATCTTGTTAGAATACTTGCAATTTTGCACCAGTAGTGTTTACATCAATGTTTGTTCTTTCTTTTAATATATGTTAGTTCATGAGGGAAATCTGAGTGTAAGGTAGATTGTGTGTTGTTTCCTACTTTGCTAAAGTATCGTAAAGACTATTTTTCTGTGTAATGTGCCACACAGTCCCTGAGGCCAACACTACATACTATAGTCCAAGAAGGTCTTTAATTGTTCCTGTTATCAATGTGCACAGCCTGTCAATCTCTGGCCACTGGCACTTTTGTTTTGCTGGATGTTTAACTTGGTTTTAATGATTAGTATTTGTTTATTTTTTTCAGTGGTATCATATATTTTCATTTTGTCTGCTAACTTCCCAGAAAAGAAAATTCATTATCAAATACAGTCTTTGTCCTTGTACCAAATTTGTAGTTGGCCATAGTAACAGCAAAATATTTCAAAAAGGATTGGGTGATTGTTTGCAGTGCTGAGGATACTGATTTGGGGTATGAAAAAGCACTGTGTTTTCTAATAGGGTATTTTTGGGAGAGAATATAAACATTAGACATTAGGCTAAAGGGCTTTCTAGAATAGAGCCAATTACATTATTTCTGCCATTGTCCACACAACCTGACAATATGGATGTTTTGGGGGAAACATCTTGTTGAACATAATTTCAGCAAATGCAAAAAGAGCAAGTGCTCTTCACTAAACCTGCTTTCACTAACACTAGAGTTTGCTTTTTTCTCTGTTGTGTGACCTCAGAGGTGGTTTCGGCTAACAGTATTCATTTTTTCTTCCAATTGCTGAAATTACCTTTGATGATTCAACATGTATCCTTTTTTCACAGTATTTGTATCTGTATAATTCATCTTGTTTTATAATTGAAAGTGTTGGCTTTTAGTTGGATAGCCCTATTCATGTGCTTTGTACCCAGATAAGCAGCTACTTCATCCAGGCTTGCTATTCTGCCATGGTCATTTCTGTGTATTCACACAGTTCTGCATTTAATCCACATTCGATAACAGGTAAGGAAAGTAAAAAAATATTTTCTGATAATAAAAACTGGTCTCTTCCTTCCACTGAGGAGTGACACATCTCCCTGATTTTCACTGTATACTGGATTTGGAGTTGAATGAAGTCAAATGTTTTTCAAGACTATGATTCATTTGTGCTATATCTTCAGAAACTGAAATTAATTTTAAAAGAAAATGAATGCTGGAATTTTATTTGTAATTAATTAAGCAGTAGAGAAGAATGTATGTTTTGCAATGGGTACAGAGGTTTTAAGGCTGTGATTTATACTTGCTGTGGTACATGGTTTGATTCCCACAGTCCTCATTTGTCCATTGTCTAACCTTGATCAAGTTACTTAAACAGTTAGTAATCCTGGATCACCCCTAAAAAGGGATTGTGTCTCCAGTGAGTCTACCTGGTAAACAAATGAGCGTTTTCACTGTAGTTTCTAATCCCCAGTTTGACATCCAAGCTGCAAACAGCTATTCATTGCATTATGGGAATTTTTTTTAGTTAATATTGCAGTCAATTGCTGAAAATATTTTGTGAAGGCCTATGCTACAGATTCATGTTTCCATCCCAGCTGTAAAGAGCCATTCATTGCATTATGGGAATTTTTTTCAGTTAATATTGCAGTCGATTGGTAACAATTTTTGGTGAAGGCATATTCTACAGATTCATGTTTCTTTCTGCTAGATGACTTGTCCTTAATTATTTTGTAAGACAGCTTTCAACAATCCTCCTAAGAGAAAACATAATGTACAGCACAGTGCAGACAGATTTATGAAATGCAGTAGGGTTATGTATAATGAAGGAACTGCATGCAACTAAATCGTGCGTTTTCAAGTACTGCTGTCTTCAATTTTTTTTCCTATACCTCAAATCTTTTTGGAAGAATTTCATTTTTTTTATTTCTGGCAATTCTCTTTTGTTTTCTATATTTGTCAGAAATACTAATTCACTGCATTATGCTGCTACCTCTCCCTTCAAGGTATTTCACTGAATGTAGCCAAGCATTGCCAAAGCAGTCATCCAAGTCTTCTAAACAAGGTTATCAAGACCACTGGTTCAGACCCAAAAGTATTTTATTCTCTAGCACCTCGGTACAAAACCTTCCAGAAGTTACAAAATTCAGCTAAAAATGTGCTACCTTTTATACAAAAAATACAAACTCAATCAATAATACAAACAATTAAATAAAATGCTTCCAATTAACCTCTCCATTCAGTCCCATAGGGACCAAAGTATTATATTTAAGAATAAAGACAGACTCTTTATATAACAGTTTTTCTTTCAAAAGAATTTCGTCATTTTCAACAAATACTTCCTCTAAAATACAACCTTGAAGCATCACTGCCATGTATATGTCTCAAATGACATGCGCATCACTGCCGTGTATATGTCTAAAATGACATGCGCATCACTGCCGTATATATGTCTAAAATGACATGCGCATCACTGCCATGTTTATGTCTAAAATGACATGCGCATCACTGCCATGTATATGTCTAAAATGACATGCGCATCACTGCCATGTATATGTCTAAAATGACATGCGCATCACTGCCATGTATATGTCTAAAATGACGTGTATCACTGACATGTATATGTCTAAAATGACATGCCAAAAATTTGTCTTCCTTTTGATTTTTTATGTCCCTGATATGTTCCCTTAACCTCACTTTAAAACTTTTTTTTGTTTCTCCAATATAAAAGAAACCACATGAGTATCTTAAGGCATAAATAACCCCCTTGCTGTTGCATGAAAAACGTCCCCTTGATACATATTTGATTTTATTCACATATTCAAAGGAACATATTATATATTTGCAAATAGAACAACTGTTGCATTTATAAGTGCCCATAGATGTTGGACAAACACCCAAGTTATTTTTTGGTAAGACAAAATTTCCATGAACAAGCATGTCCTTTAAACATTTTCCCTATTTGTATGACACCAGAAGGTGCTTAATTACAATTTTACTCAAATCCCCATCCTTGTGAAGAAAATTCCAATAATATCTTACAATAATAACTTCTTCACTTTGATTGTTATAAGTGCTAACACAGTACATTTGTTCATTCTTGTTTTCACCATTCTCTCTAACCCCCATTGACCCACAACATATCACCAACATTATTTCTTGATTTTAACACAAACAGTTTTTGCTTAGCTTCTTCTATTGCTTTACTACTATAACCTCTATTATAAAACATAATGGAGGTATTGTATATTTCTTCCAACAAATTTGTCTCAACATTGCATATACTAGATAATCTTAAAAATTCACAATATGGCAAAGATGATAGAACATGGGGAGATGACAACTAGTAGCTTATAAGTACTGACTTCCATCTACAAATTTCCTATGTACACCAGTACAAATTATGCCATTATCCAAACCTTTAAGTGTCAGATCTAGATAAGAGACATGGGTTCCATATTGTAGCCATCAAAAGACAAATTGAATGTATTTTGTTGTAAATCAGCAACAAACTGCAAAATTTCACTCTTGTCCCTTCACATACAAAGCTTAAATCTATAAAGCGAAAATATTTTACATAATTCTTAACAAAAATACATTTATACAAACATACTAATTCAAAATAAGCCATGAATAAGTTTACATACATGGGGGCAAATGGTGCCCCCATGGCTGTTCCCTGTTTGTCTAAAAATTTCATTATTATATGTAAAAAAAAATATTACTTAAACAAAAATAAGTCAAATCAACCAAATAATTTGTTAAGGGGCTATCCCAAAAAAAATACATCATAGCATGAAGTCCATCCTTGTGTTGGATTGATGTATATAAACTTTTGACATCCAACATTATCCAGTACATGTTTTATTCCAGATAACGTGAGAAATCTTATCCAAAAAATCAAAACTATCCTTAATATAGTATGGAATTTTCAAGACATAAGGTAAAAATATTATGTAACAAAAGCCCAACTACATGTAAGAAATATTTGTAAGCTGAAATAATGGGATGTCCTGGTGGATTATTCATGTCTTTGTGCAATTTAGGAAAACAGAAAAATGTAGTTAGAACGCAACCTTCACTATTACATTTTTTATGTACTTCGTCATCTGTAAACTACCCTAGCCTCACACCTTTTTGTAGCAGTTCTTGAAACTTAGTTTTTGCTTGCTTATAACTTTTCATGTCACTGTTTTCACATACATCTTTATTCTGTAAATGCTCCAAGCACATTTTGTGGTACTGGTGAAAATGCATTACCACTATTTTATTTCCCCTATCCAATGGTTTTATAATTAAATCCCTTCTTTCTTGTAGTTCTTTAAGGGCTTTCCACTCTTTTAATGTAAAATTATAACAAATATTGTTCTTATTATACAACTTATCACACATTTCATTCATGACAAATTTTAACATTGAATTAAAATATATAATTTTTTCCTTTAGAATAGGGGGAATATATCTGCTTTTCATAGGCACAACAGTAATGTCAATAGAACAATAAGCATTATTTTCCACATGTTCTATAGACATATTCAAATCTGAAAAACAAGAATGAAAACTTTCTTCCATAGAAACATTAGCACATGGTAACTTAGAAAACCTTAAGGTGCAACTTACAAGCAAAACAGAAAATTCTGGGCTTAAAATATGTTTCCTAGGTAGCACAACAGGGGCATATTTCAGCCCCAAATTCAAAACATCAAATTGTTCATCTGTCAAAATACATCCAGAGAGATTTACAACCATATTGCAGTTCATATTAATAAAGTCATTGTCACCTGTCTCTTGTTAAAATGCCATGGTGCCGTTGTTGAAAATTGTTCAGGCCCATTACCATTGGTGTAGAAGCCATTTTGGTTTCTTTTCCAATTAATTTGCTCCCTATCATTCTCTCCTTCCCTCCTAAACCAGCGTTCATGTTCTTCTGGTTGTTTGGATGCTGGCAAAGCTGGATAATCATGCTCGTCACTTTCTAGGCCACCATTATGGTCTGTTTCTTCTGAGGAAGCAAAAGAAACTGAAAGAGGTTTTTACCATTTTTTAAAACCTCCCCTATTGCAACGTCCCTTCCCACGCTGCTGTTTAGTTGAAGACACAAAGGCCCACCCATTTTCATAGTGTCTAATGTCCCTTAAACGTTTCATTTTTTTGTACTCCACTAAATCTTTTTCTAATGAATTTAACTTCATATTTACATTCTCCATCAAAGAATTCATACTAGTGGAATTCAGAGAACTGGAAATGTCTAAAGAGAAGGACTGCAGTTCTTGCTTTAGTTTTTGTTGTTTAAGTTGGTCACGTTCAAGCAAAATAGCAACCAGCCCATAACGCATCTGTGGGCTGCTGCAACCTAACATTCTTTAAATACTTTATCAGAAGCACACTGCACACCAAAAGGTTCACTCGGGCTCTTTATAAATCAGAGACCTCTAGGCGTAACATTCAACTCCATATATCTTTTTAAGCCCAAAATGTTAAAATGTACCCTAGTTTCCTTTTGTAGCAGCATTTCAAATTTATCACACAGTTCTCTCATACCCAAAGAGACAGAAGTAGGCACCTGTCCCACCACAGAAAAGGGATTATTCACACATTTCTGTCTCTCCTCAACACACCGATCAAACAGCTGGACAAAATTGGAAGTATCATGGTTGTTCTCACCAGTAGGAATCTGTGAAGCCTGGATATATTGTTCCATTGTTCTTTGTGACCCAGATAAATGTCCAGAAATACCAGCAGCACCCAGTGCATGTAGAAAAACTTCTCTAAAAATTTGTGGAATGTCTCTATTAGGGTCTGAAGCCATAAAGACAACTAGTCCATACAACTAGCAACAATAAGAAAATCAAGACCACTGGTTCAGACCCAAATGTAGTTTATTCTCTAGTGCCTCGGTACAAAACCTTCCAGGAGTTACAAAATTCAACTAAAAATGTGCTACCTTTTATACAAAAAACACAAACTCAATCAATCAGTAATACAATCAAACAATTAAATAAAATACTTCCACTTAACCTCTCCTGCCTCACAGCAAGAGGTTCTTCAGTTCGATCCTCGGCTGGGGTGCCTTCTGTGTGGAGACTGCATGTCCTCCCTGTGGTCGCGTGGGTTTCCTCTGGGTGCTCCAGTTTCCTCCCACATCCCAAAGACATACTGTAGGTGGATTGGACACATTAAATTGGACCTAGGCATGAGTGTGTGTGTGTGTGTGTGTGTGTGTGCCTTCTGTGGAAGGTTGGGTGCCGGGCTGGCAACTCGTCACCATAAAACTCCACTGCCAAGCATGAGTGGACGGTGATCCACTGTGGCAACCCCTAATCGGGAAAAGCCGGAAGAAGAAGAAGACTTCCAATTAACCTCTCCATTGCTTCTAAGCAAGACTAGTCTGGCAGTATGAAATTTTCCTTATAAGTAAAATTATTTTACCTCATAAATAGTTGCCATGATTCAGTGATGCTAAAGCTAAAGGAAATCCTATGATATGTCCTGTTACAAAACCTATGGTAATACAAGACTAGGCAGTTTCACAGCAGAAAGATGAAAACCTCTCAAATGTCCAGATTTTCACAGAATGTCCAATTTTTGTCTCATATTTTTGGCCTATTCCTCATAAAATTTGTGGTTTTCTGGCAAATCACTGAGGATTGAAATAACTAAATAATGTCACATATTTGAGTTTCAGACTTCATTTCCTTTAGAAAATGCATGCTAAGAGAAACACTATTATTCTAGCAACTTTCTAAGTCTATAAGAGCAATATTTTAAATATGTCCCTATTTTTGGGCCTTTGTCTTCCCATTATTTTAAGCTTTGTCTAGATTTCTTGTGCTAAGAGGTTGAGATATATGGAAACATGACTTAATTGTAGAAAACTGCAACTTAATAGTAGACTGTGTTTTATACTAGTTTTAGACTAACCTTGCTCACATAAAAACTCATGTCCTGTAGATTTGCTGCCTCAAATAGGAGTTCATATTCATGTCTGTTGACTGTTAACCATCCCTGTCAATATGAGTAAGTTAGACTAAATAAGACATTGGGTCAGATTCATGAATGGCTACACATCACGCTGCTAGCATGTGCAAGCTGCAAAACAAAGGTAAATGGCAGATTATGCTAATGAAAGCATAACTAGCTGACTTAGCTAATTAACCAGTCCTAGATGACAGTGCCATTCAGGAAGCTATAACGTAATTGTGTGCATTTGGTGTAGCTCTTTGTCATGAACTCTAACACCTATTGGAATACAGGCACCATTACACTTATTAAAAAGACAATGTTAGGGATGGTTTCTATTCTCTATGCTGCTGCTGACAGACTTCAGCCAAGGAGAAGAGGAGTGTTCAGACCCTGTTTAACATATCATGGATTGCACGATATTGAAGTATTAGATCAATACACGGTGGACAGGGAAACACTTCTGGAACTCTGCAACCTCTCCTGCCCCTACCTCAGACCCAGGGAAATCAAGGAGAACATACACCAGTGGAAACTAAGGTATGTGTAGTATTAAGGACATTAGCTACTGGTACATTCCAGAGACCCACAGGGGATACACTAGGGGTGTAAAAACCTCCAGAATATTACTGTTGACTATTCATTAGGCTGATGGATGTAAAGTTCATCTTATGACATTTTCACATTGTCGTTACTTTGCTGAAGGCTAATACCTACATACTCCCTTGCCTCAATGGGTTATCACTATGCCTTCAATTATGTGACTTCTACAAGTGAAGTAAGATTTCCTTTGTGGGTGCTGAGATAATGATCAACTCCATAAACTTCATTTTGCATCTTGTCAAGGCTTCTAATCCAGCAGCAGGTAAAACTCTTACTATCTGTTTTTTTAAGTCACTTTCATGAGTATGTGCTGCCAATATATCTATCTATCCACTTGTGTTTAATCATTTGTAGTCCTCAGCATTTGTGTGAAGTCTGGCAGCAAGCAAGCATACTATGTGATGCTAAATGGCATTTCAAGTGTTATTGCAATGTGTGTCAAGTTTTTGCCTTAGACTGCATTGGCACAGTTAGCTTAGTGTAAATACCAGTATGTCCCTTGCTCTATATTAAACCAGACTTGTGGTAATAAACCATGATGTACTAATTCTTCCATATGTATCAGGCTGCTGAATATCACATAAAGTGTGAGGGAAGCTACAATTGATATAGGTGTAATGAATACCGTTGCCTACCTAATAAGTTAATTGAATATGCTGTCTCTTACAATGTGTGATTGAAAGTTATTAAAGCATGAGCTCCTCTGTGGTGAGCTGAGATTATCAACCTATCTGTAAAGTTTTATTTTTACTGCCAAATGTTTGAATCTTGACATATGTTATACAGTAAAGTAATTTTTTCTCCATATTAATATTACTTGTGTAAGTGTGGGATACATACACCACCAATTTCTTACACCTTCTTCAACCAGTTGTATGTGGATGTATTGGTTATTGTCACTCTTCCACCTTCCTGTATCAAACACTTCATGGTACAGAGCAGGACACATTCTGAATGAGGAAACACCTAATATAAATGCACCTTAAAGATGTTCATAAATGTGTCTCCATCTCTGTGTCCCTTGCCAACTTTTCTGGCTCATCACATTACAATGTAATATATTCAGTAGACTGATGTATGAAATGTCCACATTATATCATTTGGCTACTACTGTCCTTACTGTGAGGAAGCATAGTGACCACACTTCACAAAACCTCCTGCTCTACAAGCATAGTTAAGATATGTCCTGATTCATAATAATTATTTCAAAATACATACCATCCTTGTCATGTTTAACAAACTGTACACCCAATTAACTTGTGATTTTCCTTGAAACATGGCTGATATATAGTAGGTATAAAAGTTTATTTCGTTAGGCATTGCTGACACAGTTTGGGCAATCAATATATTTGGGATAGTCATTCCTATGTAGTATTACAGTAATGATCATAATTAATTTTAATAATCACATTCTGACACCTTTTGTAAAATTATCTGCATACTGGACTCAAACCCTGCTTCACCTCTGCTTTTCATGTAGCTCACTGCACTTACACCTTGTGCCACAGACAAAGTTAAGTGACAGCTGGATTTTTTCCACTCAGTACTATCCAGAGTGCTGACAGCTATGCATCCCTGCTAAGCCTGTTTCTGCTACTGAAGGCTGACCAAATCAAAGTTTTCACTTTTTTTCTTTCAGCAGTGAATTTGCTCCCACCTGACATTGAGAAAAAGAGGAAGGCAAGCACAACAATTCATTTTTTACTTAAACTTTGCCCGTAACCTATCACTCAGAGTGCAGCATGCAAAGTGTATATCTGTGAGACACTAAGAAAGTACTGCCATGACAAATGTTGACATCATGACATGTTACACATTAACATAGGTTCATAGGTAGGTACTAGGCTATCTGCCCGAAGGCATTTATAAGCAAAAAACACCAAAGGCAAGTGAACACCAAAAAGGTTACTCGGCAGATTGTTGAGCGTTAAAAATTCCAATTTAATGAGCGCTTTCGAAGGGGTCAGTGCCCCAACTTCATCAGACAAGAAAAAACTTTTACATCACGTCTTTATGTACTCATGCATTCATTAACTGATTACTCAATTATCATCCTTAATTAACCTATTTGATCTATATCTTCTTTATAAGCCTAGCCAGAATGTGTTCGCTTTCGCCACCCCCTTAGATTAGTTCCCTGTGCCTCTGTCCAGCAGAGCCACTGAAGTGATCCCCAGGGTGAATTTTCTGTTTCCCATCCACTCGTCAAGATTTATTTTGAAGAGTGTTAGCGAGGAGCTCTGCCTAATGTAGATTGGAATCTTGTTCCAAAGCATGGGAAGTCTCTGGGACAGGAATCTATCCCTCCAGCATGTCCTATTTATTGTTGTGGTGAGGTTTAGATCCCTAGATTGTGTGGCTCATGGGGATAAGGTTTTCTTTAGGTGGAGCATGTCCATCAGTTCTGGGTTGTATATGGCCTTGTATGTCAGGCAGAGATCACCTCTGAGTAAGCGCTATGCAACCGGGTACAGCTGGAGTTTCTTCAGTCATTTGAGGCCAGTGATCCTCTTGGTG
This sequence comes from Protopterus annectens, assembly GCF_019279795.1. NCBI lineage: Eukaryota > Metazoa > Chordata > Ceratodontiformes > Protopteridae > Protopterus > Protopterus annectens. Next base: position 285,209,980 of record NC_056744.1, read on the forward strand.
AGGTACTTCTGTGGTCTTTCCAGCTGTTGCAGGTGTCTTGTAAGGTACATCCCAAATGAGGCGTTGTATTCTATAATGGGTCTAATAAGTGATGAGTAGAGGGGCACAATGACCTCTTTTGATCTGGTCTTTAGATCTGTTTTTACACTTAATCACAATCAGACCATTTTCTCTGTGCTCCTTATTTATGCAAAGGTTGGCATGGAGCACCACTAAACACTGCTACTTCACATGCCAAGTTCAACATCTCAGATTAGAATCACTAATACTTTGCCAACATCCGTGCAAATAAGGTTCTCCACATTGCACTTTAGTTAGAGATTTTGAACATGGATAAGTATTGTTTCTGCATGTTATTATGTCATTAAATGTAAATGGCTTATTGTACATAAGTGAACTGCACTGAACTGTGGGGTTGACTGAACAATTCATTCTGTATAGTTACATCTGCATTGCAGTACTTATACTTGCAAATGATATATACGACTAAGTAATGTTATTCCTACTGGACTGGAACATTAAGGACTGTTTTGCATTGATTGTGCACATTGCCCATGCATGAGCAGATACCATTGCTAATACCACTAGCATCCATTAAAGTTTACATACCATTATCCTATCCTGATGAGACACGAATGCTTCATTGTCCATCCTGTGTTTCACAAGTCTGTGTGTGTCTCAACTACACATTACGTAAAACATGTACATATCAGCCTCAGGTCTGCAATATACATTAATGACAGTATTGTTGACCTAAGTCAGCAATAAGTATTTATTATTGATCAGAATATTGCACTTACTCCTTCATATCAACAAATATGTCTTTACACAAACACTTCAACAGCACAATATCTTATCTAACACAGAATGAAAAACTAATCATATGTTCATCACACTGTCACACTGTAGGAGTCAGACATTATCTGTGGGGCTTGCATTAAGTACTGTGTCCACCAGATTGGGTAACTACATGGGTAGGGGGTTCTAATCTCATAGCATCACTGGATGATTAATTCAACATCTGTGCTCATTAGACTCCCACTCATGAGAAATATTTACATGGTCAGATGAATCCCACATCCCCTTTACTCTCTGTCCACAAACACATACTGTCTACAGCATACTGATGCAGTGGATTGTCCTTATTTCTGAAGATTCTAGTTTACTAGCTGAGTTTCGATACTGAGATATTCTGCATCTGTTTGGTTGATATCACTGAAACCTGTGGCAGGGATCTCTTTGACAAGTACTGGGTGCCCACCGTTATCTGTTTAGTTGATATCCCTGAAGATTGAGGGCACCCATCTCAGTAATTTCTTTTAACTTAGACTTTGTCTTTGAGTTCCTGTGAGTTTCAGTGATGCTAATGCACAGGACAGGGTAGAGCACCAAAGTAAAATAGTACACCATACTCATTCAAAGGCAAGGCAAGCTGCAGAAGAAGAAAAACTATGCTCATTTGACTCCCACTCATGAGAAACCTTTACATGGTCAGATGAATCCCACATCCCCCTTTTCCCTCTGTCCACAAATACATACTGTCTACAACACATTGATGCAGTGGATTGTCCTTATTTCTGAAGATTCTAGTTTAAGCTGATGCAGTGTCTCTCATGTCATTCTAGTAACAAAGGTCAGCTTGACCCTTTTAATACATTAACAGGCAGATGGTAAATGCTTTCTTCTAACCATGTAGACATTGCAAGATTTATGTATTCAGTTCTTTGCATGAAATGTACAAAGTCTGTTTAAAGTAAACACATAAAACATGTCTAGATAAGAACAGGTAAATTTTGTCAAAGTGTCCTCCTTTCCACATATTTTGCAGTATTTACTCTTTCCAGCCTTGAGAATGTGCACAAATAGATTTGTGACAGCATAAAAGTGTGTATGAGCCTAGTTAGTTTTTCTGTTAGAAAGGTATAAAAGAACTCATGACTGTGCAACTTGTTGAATCTCTCTATACTGAGATATTCTGTATCATGATACTGTTTTAATAAGTAATGTATTTGCTTCCAGAACCTTTGACAGTCTTAATATTGAACTTTATAGCTCCAAGAATTAGAAAGGAACAAATTTATGTTTCTGCAGGTGCCGTGACTCTGATTTCCAACCAGTTTTTAAAACAACTGTCTGTCTGGTTGATATCACTGAAGCTTGTGGCAGGGATCTTTTCGACAAATACTGGGTGCCCATCTCAGTAAGTGCGTTCAACTTACACCGGCTTTGATTTCCTTTGAGTTTCAGTTTCAGTGATGCTAATACAGCTTTGGATTGCATGTACATTATTTATTGTGTTGTTGAGTGCATTCTATGATTAGGTTAATATTCACAACTGTGTGGTTTGAATATAGCATATCTAATGTAAATTGATGGCGGGGGGGGGGGTCCGGCAGCAAGACTAAATTGGGTTTTAGTCTGAAATAAGGCAGTAACACTGAATTGGATTTCAGTTCAAAATAAATAGCAGGGAGGGGCCCTGCAGTGAGTGAATGTGTATGATGTGTATGAGTGCGTGCGTTCAGTGTTACTACAACTTCCGAAGGGGGGAATAGAAAAAAATACAAAACAGAAGGAGTGAAGTAAAATGGGTAAAGCAGACAACAAAACTATTGAACCATCAACTGGTTCTCCAGTTTATTATATGCATTGCAAATATGGGAAAAATTCCTGTGAGTATATAAAAGAATGGCATAAGCTAACTAAATCTAACCCAGACTTATGTTTTCCTGACAGCTACACTTTTGACAGAACTATAATACTGATCCTAAGAGTACTATTGGAAAAAGTGGTAAAAATATAAAATTTGATAAATGTAATCATTATAATGATTAGTGTATCAAAACCTTAAAGAGGGAAAAGGAATTCACACTAAAAGGTTTAAAAAATACAAATGAAAATATTATTTCAGCAAGTTAAGGAATTTAAAAGTACAGTAAAAGCATGTAACACTGCTCCTTTATACCCCGTGATTTCAAAAGATGAGACAATAGTTGGGGGGAAGCTTCAAGAGAAAATGATTAGCTTCCTTTTTTCCCACATTGTCCATCATGGCAGGTCAGGTCTCAGTCTGTAATCTAGACAACTCCATGGCGAACTCTACCTTTACATATTACATATATTCTGTATCTTCATGCACAGCATCACCCTCACCTAAACATGAAATTTTTAGCCCCCTTTACCCATTTTCCTGGGTTGCTTTCCAAATCAAACAGTGAGGAGAGCCCAGAAAAAATAGACAGGGCAGAGCAGCAAGGTAAAAAAGTACACCACACGTTTTCAAAGGGAATACAAGCCGCAGATGAAGAAAAAATTCTGATTCCTTATACCCCTCAGACAGATACCACATCCTGATGGTTACATGGTATTAGTCCATAGAACTTGGATGCTTACTGATTTACATACTATAGTCAAAGTCTTTCCAAAAACATTGCAAAACCCACAAAATTTCCAAGAGGAATTGAGAATTGTTATTCAAATATATGAACCAATCCTGGCAGATTTAAGGCAGTTGTTAAAATCCATAATTCATCCTGACATATATGAAAAATTAAAGGAAAAGGCCAGACTGGCCCCAGAAAAGGACCCCAATTGCTCAACTACTGCAGGAAGACATGAATTACTCAAGGTATGGAATAAGCTCTTAAAAGAAATTCTAGAAATAAGTCCCATTAAAGCAAATTGGGAGAAAATTACTACATGAAAACAAGGTAAGGAAGAAAAAACAGGTGACTATTTTGGGAGACTTTGGGAAGGATTTTCTGCACATTCTGGTATTATACCTATATATATAATATCTGATTGCAAATGCTAAGACAGCTTAAATTCTGACTTTGTGCATGGACTGTACCAAATGTACCAAACAACATTGTGTAACGTAGCAGGAAGAGGAGGTAGACAACTTAATAAAATATCCAGAGAACTAAATAGATCAAGTAGACAAAAAGAAAACAGATGCAGAAGAAAAAGCTCATGCAATTACGTAGTTTTGAAAGAAGGGCCAGAGGCAGAAATACAGGTAGACAATGTAGAGGAAGTGCAAGAAATCATGAACAAAATCAGGCTGGGAGGGAAGCTTGTTACAACTGTGGACAAATGGGACACTGAAAAGGAGAATGCCCTAATCAGCAGCAACAGCAGCAGCAGCAAACACAGCAGTGGAAAAAGCAAAATCCTTCCAATGCTTCCGTACCACCCCCAAATGTCAGGAGGCACATACTGACAACACTCAGGGAAAAGGATGAAGTAAGCATACAAGCATTAATGAAAGTAGATCAAGAAGGACCTTTTTAAGTTAAAAGTGGGACAAAGAGATGTTCCATTTCTGACTGATTCTGGTGTGACTCGGTCTGTGCTGAAAATAGGTGATTAGGATAAAATTCCAATATCATCTGAAAAGGTGTCAGCAGTGGGTATAACCAACATACCAACTATTTTCCTTTGTCTAAACCTATTCTGGTCTCTTTAGGACCAATTGAAAACAAACATGCTTTTTTGATAAGTACTTCAGCTCCAGTACATTTAATGGGTAGAGATCTATTTTGTAAATTAGAATGTACTATCATTTGCACTGCAGATGGCGTTTACTTCAATGTACCAGCTGAATTTGAAGAGGCAATTGCTGTACTTTGCGTTATTGTTGAAGGAAAGGGAAAGCAGTGTTCCAATGCATATGATAGATTATTACAAGTTCCTGACATTCTGTGGGTGAGACATTCTAATGAGGTAAGACTGTTAAAATCTGCTAAACCTGTGAAAATATGTGTTGATGCCGTGAAACCACTTCCTCGCATAGCACAGTACCCTTTAAAAACAGAAGCAGAGCAAGTAATCAAACCTGCGATTGAATCTTTGCTACAACGAGAAATTATAGCAAAAAACTTGTAGCTGCTGTAATACCCCATTTTTTCCAGTTAAAAAGCCAAAAAGAGATATGTATAGATCTGTGCAAGATTTAAGAGCAGTCAGTCAGATCATCATCCCTTCCTTCATACCCTGTAGTGCCAAATCCAGCAACCGTACTGAGTTGCATCCCACTTTGGATCACTTGTTTTTCTGCACTAGATTTATGTTTGTCTTTCTTCTCCATTCTTATTCGCCCTGATATCCAATATTTATTTACTTTCACATTTGGAGGGATTCAATATACATGGCTACAAATGCCACAAGGGTTGTTGACAGCCCACAATTTTTTTTACAGATTTTAAAGCAGGACCTTAAAGAAATTCGATTCCCATGCAATTCTGTACTGGTACAATATGTAGATGATTTACTTACAGTTTCAGATTCATTAACACATTGCCAGCAAGATACTCTACATTTACTAACTGAATTAGCAAACAATGGACAAGATGTATCAAAGGAAAACCTTAGTTGTGGTCACCTAAGGTGAGATATTTAGAGCACTTAATATCGCATGGTGGAAGGTACCTTTTGCTTTCATGTGTTGAACCCATCACAAAAGCACCCTGCCTGGTTACTCAAAAACAATTGCAAGCCTTTCCAGGTTTGGCGGGATACTGTAGACAATGGGTAATAAATTATGCAGAGCTTGCTAAACGTTTGACTCATATACTCAAACAAGACACACCAGGGCAATTTCCCTGGGGAGAAAAGAAAGAAAGTGTTTTTACCTTCCTAAAACAAGCCTTTGCTACAGCCTTCAGACTCCCAGATTATAAGAAGCCCTTCACTTTGCACTGTCATGAAAAGGGACGATATCCAGCAGGGGTACTAGTAAAAACATGGTGATGCATTTAGACCTATTGTATATTACATTTCATTCTTAGACCTGGTGGCTAGAGAATTACTAGGCTGCCTGAAGGCAGTAGCAGCAACTGCACCAATGGTGAAACAATCCATGGTATTAGTCCTAGGACACAAACTTACAACTGCAATTCCCCATACATTATTTCTACTGTTACCAAAATCTAAGATGCAGCACTTGTCAGCTTTCAGGTTGACAAAGTAAGAGCTGTTACTTATTTCAATCCCTTCAATCACTATTCAGCAGTGCCAGGTATTGAACCCTGTATCTCTTCTGCCCATGACATGAGATGGCGTATCACATGACTGTATAATCATGACTAACCATGTGTTTTCTCCTAGTCTTGACTTAAAGGATACCCATTGGACAATGCAGATATTGAACTGTCTATGGATGGATCATGTGGAAGACACAAAAATGGAAAGCCCACTGCTGGAATTGTTGTATGCAGTGAAACTACAGTATTGTGTCAAGAAAAACTGAAAGGGGTTACATCTGCACAAGTAACTGAACTTATTTCATTAACAATGGTGTTTAAAATAGCTAAAAACAACATTGTGAACATTTATACTGATAGCCATTATAGGTTTGGAATAGCCCATGACTTTGGGGAATTGTGAAAACAGAGAGGATTTTAAACATCATTAGGTACTGAAATAAGGAATGGAAAGTTTGTAAAAGATCTGTTGGATGCTTTACTGTTACCAAAAAGTTTAGCTGTAATTAAAGTTAAAGCTCATATGAGGGGAGACACTGTCACTGTGAGAGGTAACCAGTTAGCCAATCAGACAGCTAACCAAGCTGCTGGTTTAGATGTCTCTACAAATTTTGTTCTAACTGGAGAGGAGACATCCTCGAAGTCTGACAACCCTTTTAATTAAAAACAATGTGATTACTTTGTAGGATTAAGCTCCAGAAACAGAGAAAAAGAAGTGGATCAGTGTGGGTTGTAAAAAGTATGCTGATTTATTATGGAGACACCGTGATGGTAGGGTGGTAGCACCTTTGTCGGTGCTTCCCTGGTCAGTAAGGGCATATCACTTATCTAATCACAATAGAAAGCATGGACTTCTTAATCTTATCCAGTGTGACTGGTTTGCCCTTCTTTCTCAGTCTCTAGTTAGTCATTATGTAAATAATTGTGAAATCTGCTTGTCACATAACATAGCACCTCCTGCAAAAGATATGCTTTCTGCTCTCCCCCATCCTTGGGGGTGCCTTTTGTAAATATTCAAATTGGCTTTGTGCAAATGAAAAAAATATGCAACAGTTTCATATATTCTAGTCAGTGTCTGTTTTTTTTTTTCTGCATGGGTGGAAGCCTAGCCATGTGTTAACTGTGACGATGAGATGGTAGTGAAGAAATTGATAAAATAATTTATTCCTAGATTTGGAATTCCAAATAGCATTAATTCAGACAGGTGTACTCATTTCCTGCTGAAATTATTAAAAGACTGTGTCCTGTGTTTAAAAATCTCTTTGCAGTTACACTGCCACACCATCCTCAGTCATCTGGCCTTGTTGAAAGGTCTAACCAGATTCTTAAAACTAGAATCAGCAAAATTTGCAATGAAACAGGACTTAAATGGCCAGATGCTTTGTCCCTTGCTTTTATGCGAGGAACTGTAAATTGTACCATAACCTAAGTCAACATGAAAATCCTATGGACCATTCAGTGAGAATGTCACCTTCCCCACTAGTGAGAAACTGGTATTTACTGATGAAACTTTGCTAAACTATGGCTCAAAACTTGTTTCTATCTTACAGACTTTCCATAAGAGAACTTGAGAAGCCCTTCCACAACCTGCTACAGCTCCATCTCGTGACCTGCGACCTAAAGATTGAGTCTACATAAAAGTATTCCATTGTAAATCTTCTTTGAAGCCACTGTGGAAGGGGCCATATCTCATACTCCTAGCTATCTATACAGCAGCAAAGTGTACTGGGATACCGAATTGGGTCCACACTTCCCACTGTAAGAAAACCTGCCTGACATCCACTGAGTCGAATGATGATGGTGCCACACCTCTTTCTGATGTCATCATTAGGTTTTCCAATTTTACTGGTTCTGATCAACATGAGGGAAAAATCTGTTTCTTTCAACGCTGCACCAATATGCCAGTGACTTAAATGTTGCAAACGTGTGTGTGTGGAGTTGTGCTCCGTGACACCAAGAGAGGCATTCCAATGCTACCTGTTCCTGTTCAGCAGACTGAGTTTGAAGTGCAAATGACTATAGAAAATCAAACCTGGAGTAATATTATGGACTGGACTAAGAAAATATACTATCAGTTGGTGCCATCAACAAGAGGTGATACTTGTTACACCAGAAACAGAACTGTGTGGGTGGGTTACAGCCATTGTAGTTACACTCCCAATGAAACTATAATGGCAGCACTTAAACTGAACACACATGATTGGGGAGAAGGCATGGGAATGCTAGAAATCACCATTACATCTGCAGAGATTATGTCTACCTCTGGTTACCAAAAAAACTGGTCTGGTTGTTGTTATTTACTTTCCATTCCTTCTATACACCAGCCAAAAGGTTGTGAAATAAAAGAACTATACACCTAGCTGAGCAAACAGTAGCTGTCTTCTTTCCACAGTATGGCATATTTCGTACTATGAATGAAGTGAATCAGTTGTCACTTATATTAGCTGAAATAGATAGAAAAACATCAGAGCATATCCACCTGGCAAGTAAGGGTCTGACTGAGGTTTTAGCCACAGCACTACAAAATCAAGTACCCCTTGATTAGATACTAGCCATTTGACTGAAAAACAGTGTTGAACTTTCATTTCAGACTTTCATGATGAGCAAGAGAAGGTGGCTGATTTTATGGAACAACTGGCCAATAATATAACCAAATTTAAGTCTGGTTGGAACCTGTTTGGATGGTTGGATGCACTATTTGGAAGTGTTGATACTAGTATAATGCAAAGTTTGATTGCTTTTGTCATAACTGTACTTTTCATAGCTCTTGTATATTGTTATTAAAAACTTGCTAATATGCAGCTTTGTGGGAAAAGGTGCACATGCTATGGTTGTTATACCTGAACAAATACATCCTCAAACTTATATGTTTGATGACCAAAATAATGACAATATAATTCAAAATGATTTGGGATTGTCATGCTTTATAGCATCAAAGGGGGGAAACTGTACTGTAGTACATCAATTCCAAAATTGTGGTCCATGGACCCCTAGGGGTCTGTATAATGAATTCTAGCAGTCCACAGAGTTCCATTTTATTCTTCTGCAGTGACTGTAAAAAAATAAAAAAGAAAACAAACACAAACACACTTCCCTTCCGTGTCTTCCAGATTCACAGCTAAGCAGCCACCTTCCCTGCATTTTTAAACAGGGTAATAATAACTACTAATGGCTGACATGGAACGTGTGACTGCTTGCCCTATGTTGGATCTTGGAGGGAAAATTCAACCAACTGTTACTTTCCCTCCAGTCAGACAGTTAACAAAGTTGTGTGATGTTGGTCAGATTCCTTCTGCAGAGCTGATCGAGACGAGACTTTTAACGAGGTTTTTTTTGTTTGTTTTTTTTTTTTTTGTGAGGCTGCTTCATATCCATCAGTTGTACAAACATTTGCCTCATAGTTTTGGTGTACCTCCCATAAAACTGAGGTTTTCTGGCAAATTCCTAGCAAGTCATTGAGCACAGAAGTCAGAAAGTACTGTAATAGCAGACATTTCAGCTGTAGAGTTCGTATCCTTCAGAAAATTCATAGTAATGCAAAACCTGTCTTTCTATCAATTTTTGTAAGTCAGTAAGAGCAATATTTAAAAGGTGTTCCAATTTTTGGGACTATGTTCTCCACACGGCCTTGTGTGTGTGTGTTTCTCATAAAATTGTGCTTTTTCTGGCAAATCTCTGGCATTGAGCACTGAAGTAAGAAAATAATGGCAGACATTTCAGCTTTGCAATTCTTATCATTCAGAAAATTAGTACTAATGCAAAACTTGTTTTTCTATCAACTTTGCAAGTCTATAAGAGCAATATTTAACAGGTGTTCCTATTTTTGGGACTATGTTCTCCCATTATTTGTGGCTTTGTCCAGAACACATGGCCTTGTGTATGTTTCTGTGTGTATGTGTAAGTAACAGGGAGAGAGGTGTGTGTGTGTGTGTGTGTGTGTGTGTGTGTGTGTGTGTGTGTGTGTGTGTGTGTGTGTGTGTGTGTGTGTGTGTGTGTGTGTGTGTAAGAGGTAGGAAGTATATCCTTTAACTGTCCAGGTTTTTGGAGAATGTCCAGATTTTTGCCCCATGTTTTCATCTGTTCCTCAGAAAAGGATTGAAGTTACTAAGTAATGACACACATTTCAGTTTGACTTCATATCCTTTTGAATCAGATTACAGAAGTACATACTAACAGAAATCCTGTTAGTCTACCAATTTTCTAAGTTCATAAGAGCAATACTTATAATCTGTCCCTATTTATTTTAGGTTTTGTTCAGATTTCTTAAGATTCAGGTGTGTGTTAGAGAGTGAAATGCCCTACTTATGGTTAGCAGGTGGTTAGTAATTTGCTTAGGCTCAAACCCAGTACTTTATCTACAAGAAACACAAGCCTGAATCCTTTCTACCAAGCTGCATTTTTCAAGGAACTGAGTTTCATGTGCATTTTTCAAGGAATTTAGTTTCAGGTTCATTTTCAAGGAATTGTTAACTTCAAGGGAAGACAAGTTTATTGCTGGTCATGCTAAGTCGGTTTACATTGTGCAGCTCTTTTGTTTAGCTAGCTGCTAGCTAACAAATAGTATCACCATTGTGAATTTTAAAGCAGTGTTACTAGCACAGCAGGTAGTATATTTGCATTGTGATGCAAAAGACTGTGAGTTTTACTCCTACACCATGTACATGGATTGCTGATACTGTGTTGTATGTCAAGGGGGTGGGATGCTGCAGTACTGAATATGTCCTCTTTTGGATGAGATGCTGGTAACTTTAAACATGTTTTTAGTTTGCCATCCGTGCGATATTACCAGCTTACCATTTTTTACTGTAACACAGTAGGCAATTTATTATTCGAAAACAGCAGGCACTGAATTTGTAGATGAAACACTGAAATATACAGTTGTTTGCTAGCAGCAACCTTTTCATTAGTTACAGATCTATTTAAGGTGGAATTATTCAGGTGGCTTTTACTTCTGCAGAGAATGTGCATATTCACTGATATTGGTGGATTGTAATGACAGAAGCTTGAGTGGCCTTTTATGGTTGGAATGTTCTGAAATGGGCTGTTTTGTCATTATTGTTTCATATGGTTTGTTTCATTGCTTACTGGAAAATGTTCAAAAGTATAAATTTGAAACATGCTCTAACAAGTGGTGCTATATTATACAAGCCAAGGGATATAATTTAATAATTAATACAGCCAGGAAGGAGAATCCAAGAACTTTTGCATGGTCCTAACAATGTATGCAAGGGGCTATGATTTGAAAACAGTCCAAAGGTAAATTTAATCCGCCACTGGCCAGATGCATTTTCTTTGAATGTGGGTTTCAATGCTGTTTCAGTGAATCTGAGTTTGAAAGTCACATAATTTCTAATAAGTTCATAGGTTGGTACTAGGCTATCAGCCCTAGTGCCTATACAAGCCTAGCCATAACAATTCCCTGGCTATTTCTTCCCACAGTATTTACTTCCCTAAGTTCCCTAATGCTAAGTCTGTTTTCATTGTGAGACTGTTTTTTCTTTGTTTAGCAAGTGTCTATCAGTGTTTCTACTATAACATTTGAAGTAAAAGTTTTGCATGAAATCCAAATAGCTGTAGTCATTGTAGAAGTAAATTAGAAAACAGCATGCACACAGAGTTTTGAACTGTGTTTAGGGCAACTGGGGAGAAATAGCCAAGTAATGGGACACTGCAATGGCTACATGGTGGGGCTGACTGGGGCAGTGATCCAAACACAATGTATGCATACCACCATCTTTTTGTTTATAAAAAAAAGCACTGATAATACGTAATACAGTCTTTGTTTAACATTAATCCGACGACGGTCTGCAGTCAACTGCACTGAATGCAGTCTGTGCAGCTCTGCAACTACAGGAACACCTAGTTTTGCTACTGTGCATCCTGAGTTCACGTGACTTTGTAGCTGTTAAGGGACTATATATTTTGATTATATGTTGTGTTTATTTATATCACTATTGTCTGTATTACTACTGGGTTTCCTGGTATATCGGTAAGCATTGCAAAAGTGAGTGTAAGTTAACAGTTTAATTAGTCTCTTTTGGGATTGTGAAGTTTTACTGATATTTCAATATTGTTTAAATTATATTTTTAGATTCCAGAGAATGGATAATTGGTTGAAGAGAGGTACAGTAAAACATTTTGAGAACAATTCGGAATCATCTGAAGAAGATGACGTGCCTTGTTCAGCAGCAAAAAAATTAAAAACAATGCCAGTACTCAAGACAAGAAAATATTCAGCCGAGTACTTAAAATATGGATTTACAAGCACCTCTGTGTATAATGTTGATAAACATTTATGCGTCATTTGTTATGAAGTGTTATCGAATGAAGCTATGAAGCTGGCGAAGCTTAAGTGTCACCTTCAGTCAAAGCATAAACAGTATGCTAACAAGTCGATTGATTTTTTCCAAATTAAATTGAAAGAATTGGAAGCAAATAAAAAAGTTTTAAGAAAAAACACTAGTGGCAATAATGAGCAAGCCATTATTGTATCATATGAAGTATCTCTTATAATCGTGAAGTCAGGAAAACTACATACAAGTGACGAAAATTTAATTCTACCTGCCGCAAAAATAATGGTTATGTGAATGGTGGGAATAAGGCTGCCAAAGATTTAGTCAATTTCATTATCAGATACTTCAGCTGGTGATCGAATAACAGAAATGTCTAACAATATTTTACATCAATTGATTGGAAGCGTACAAAAGACTGAGCACTTTTCATTGCAACTTGATGAAAGCACGGATATTATTAACAATGCTAATTTACTTGCTTTCATTCAATACGAATTTGATGGTAAATTTCATGAAGATTTCTTATTTTGCAAGTCTCTTCCCACTCACACTACTGGGGAAGCACTTTTCACTTGCTTAAATGATTTTATAACAATGAATGAGTTAAGTTGGTCAAAATGTCTTGTAGTTTGCACAGATGGAGCTCGAGCTATGACTGGAACAATAAAAGGTATGATAACATCATCCATTGCACAGTTATCAAAGTAAACATAAATAATTATTGTTAACATTTTGTTTAATTGCAGTGTATTATGATTTGAAATCCTCTCTATGCTGCACCATGTAGAAACTTAAAAGCATTTTTGTCAATATTTCTGGAGAATGTAATCACACAATGACTTTTATGGTGGTAAATCCAAATACTGATTTTTCAGGACTATTTATGGACTTTGTATTTAATTGCTATAAATGCATGCTTTAAGTGGCAAGAAGTCATTCCCATGGAATCAATCACCTTTATAAAGACTAGTGGAGTTATATATATATATATATATATATATATATATATATATATATATATATATATATATATATATAGATATAGTGTTAACAAGTCATGACAGCCAAACTGTCTGCAGTAATGGACTACAGTTTGCCTTTAAAGAATTCAACACCTTCAAAAACAAATGGTAGGAAGCATTTCATATCTGTTTCTCTTCATCAAGACACAACAGACTGAATTTTGTTCAAATAGTCAAGAAAGATATTAAGTCTATCAGTTGTGATCACAAATCATTGTACCAGATAATAGGCAATGACCTTTTTGCCCACTGAAACGCAGTTCAAACAAAAGCTATTTTTTATGCCAACAGATTTCCTAAATTAGAACATAGGGTCCTTCTTGTACTTAGTGAAACTTTGTGTGTTACGACAATAAGATCTGCCCAAGCAACAGAGACCTGCAAAGCAGAAACGCAAGCAACTTCCACCCCTCAACACAACCCAAAAGACACATAAAACACAGACCCAGTGTGCCACTCAACCACAGCCCATAAGGCAAAACAACGTGCATAACACATTAGTCATAGGTGACTCTATAGTCAGGCACACTGATGTTCCACTCATCAGAATAGACAAAGAGAAGGTTACTGTTAGCTCCCTGTCAGGTGCCAGGATCTGCCACATAACCCATGCACTCAGGTCACTCCACAAGTACAAATATGAAAAGTGTATATATAAGCTATCCCAGCTGCTAAAGGAGACTCACAAACTAAAGCAGTAAATCCAAAAAATATATATGAGTGAGTCAACCACCACAGTCCAGCCAAATAAAAGTCCAAAAGATGTATAAAACGCAAACAATTTATTGGAAAAAAAGGTTAGTGCTTTTGCAGGGTTACCGCTTCATCAGACCAAATACAAAATAAAAGTAAAAACCACATATTTAAAAAAACACTCAACCAATCAGTAAGAAACAATTAAAACAGAACCAATTAAAAGCAAACATGATCTTACATCACCTTCTGCCAAATAAGGCAGGCTTAAGGGAAGTGCCACTGTTAATTCCTGGAAATTCATAGGCCCTCATAGAGATAATCCATTTCAGTTCACATAATTCAACAGTGTTGTTAAAATCACTTCTTTTGCTGAGATGCAGTACTTGCAAAACCCTAAACAAAAAGGTACTATGGCTTGGAAAAGATAAGGCATGATTAGCTAGGGCATTAGATATAACCTGATTGCGTATGTTCCCTAGATGCTCAAGAATCCTTTCCCTGAGCTGACGTGTGGTCTTACTAATGTAAAAACCATTACATGAACAGCATGTAGCGAGATAAACTATATTACTACTCCTACATGTTGCCACAAACCTAGGTGTAAAGATATGTCCTGTGACAGGGTGTGTAAAGCAGGGATCAGGAGAGATAGCAGAACAAGCCTTACAATTATGACAGGGAAGGGTACCCTTCCCTGTCATAATTGTAAGGCTTGTTCTGCTATTCATGCCTTATCTTTTCCAGGCCATAGTACCTTTTTGTTTAGGGTTTTGCAGGCACTGCATCCCAGCAAAAGAAGAGGTGATTTTAACAACATTGTTGAATTATGTGAACTGAAATGGATTATCTCTATGAGGGCCTATGAATTTACAGGACTTAACAGTGGCACTTCCCTTAAGACTGCCTTATTTGGCAGAAGGTGATGTAAGATCATGTTTGCTTTTAATTGGTTCTGTTTTAATTGTTTCTTACCGGTTGGTTGAGTGGTATTTTAAATATGTGGTTTTTACTTTTATTTTGCATTTGGTCTGATGAAGCAGTAACCCTGCAAAAGTGCTAACCTTTTTTTCCAATAAATTGTTTGCCTTTTATACATCTTTTGGACTTTTATTTGGCTGGACCGTGGTGTTTTTTTCAAAGTACAAATATGACTCAGTCATTGTCCATGTTGCTGTGAATGACCTGAGACATACCTCTCTGGACTACATGAAAAGAGATGTGGAGGAGCTCTCCAATCTTGCAATCTAGGCAGGTATGACCCCAGCCCTGAGTAGCATCCTACCTTCACCCAGAATGATACCACAGTACAAGGACAACATGATTGACTTCAACAATTGGCTAAGCTTCTGGTGTCATTCTAAGGTGATCCAGTATCTGTCTGCCTGGGAAGACATTGTCAACAGGCCATGATGCTTTGCCAGAGATTGCTTGCACCTGTCACCCCTGGGATTCCAGATACTGGCTACGGCTCTTGCCACCCCTATAGTGCCTTTTTAAGCATGGTTCAAATGACAAATCCACCACCATAACAGATACAGGCAAGCAGCAACTGAGGGTAATGCTACTCAACGGTAGAAGTTTAAACCTCAAAATGCACTCACTCAAGGCACTCCTTAAAATTGAGAACATCAATATCTGTGCAGGGAATGAAAGCTGGTTCAAGGGTCCAGAGAGCACCCCTGAATTACCAGGATATAACTCATACCATAACATTTGCTGATCTAACCAGGACCGGAATACCAAGGGCGGAGGTGTGTCCATATTCATTAAGGATATCCACACCGCCAGGCTAGTTGCCCAACATAATGCATCCAAAATTATCAAAGTGCAACTAACTCTGGGCAAGACTGCAATCCATATTGTAGCTTACTACAGATCCCCCACCATGCCCCAGGATTCCCATTCCTCCTTTCTTGATATACTGGAAAATAGTAGTGTTCAAGCAAACACCCTAATAATGGGCGATTTCAACTACCCCACCATTAACTGGGAAAACTACTCATGTACCAAGTCCTTCGCTCATCGCTTTCTAGAATTCATAAACTCCAATGCCCTGGATCAACTTATCCACACCCACACCAAGGGCAATAATACCCTAGACCTAGTCATTACCAACATGAGTTCCACACCTGTAGTCAGCTCCTCACTGGTCAGATCCGACCATAAGCTAACAACCATAGATATCCACATCCCACCCCCCAACCCCACCCCCCATTAAGAAAACCACTGTAAAAAATTTCTCCAAAGCCAATTTCATGCTTCTTAAGACAGAAGTGGCAAACTTCACGACACCCATGCAGATGGACAATACAGTTACGACTGCCGAATCTTATACAAATGCACTCTATATGCACTTACACAAGTGCATGGATCATGCTATCCCTAGCAGAACCAAGATGCCATCCTCCAAAAAAAAGGAAGCCAATCTGGTGGTCCCCTGCTATAAATAAACTCTACAACAGAAGGAAGAAACTGTTACAAAAGAGAGTAAAATCTCATGAGTGGAGGAGCTCCATAGTCAGCCTCAGTAAGAAGCTGAGATCCCTCATAAAATCCTCCAAAGCCAGCTATGAAAACAAGATTGCCACTGACTCTAAGGCCAACCACAAAGCATTCTATAGCTATGTGAAGAATCTCAGTATCAACACCCAGATCTGCTCTGCGTTACAGCCCAATGGCATGAAAATTACAGAACCAACTGATATCGCCAACATCCTGGATGATAGGTAAAGTGCCAACTTTACCCCTCCCTCACCCCCTAAAGGGCCCATACCCATACTGGATGAATGCAGTACCCCTGCAATCACAACTGAGCAGGTATAAACTGCGCTCTCCAAAGCCAAGAACACAGCATCCATGGGACCGGATAACATCCCAAGCTGAGTTCTGCACGAACTTTAGAACAAACTGTCCCCCCACCTAAGCACCATGTTCAATCATAGCCTCATGTCAGGCTTTGTACCCACTGAATGGTGCACAGCAACAGTTATACCACTTCACAAAGAGGGAGCCATCACAGACCCCAGGAACTATCGCCCTATTAGCCTGATGAGCCTGGTTTGCAAGACCATGGAACATATTATAATGGAACTCATAAACAAACACATTGGTAACCTCCAAACTCTGGTCCCCACCCATTTCGGGTTTGTGAAGGGCAGATCATGCCTCCTGAACCTGATCAACTTCTTTGAAACAGTCACCAAAGCTGTAGACGAGGGTAAGGCAGTTTACACAGCCTATCTTGACCTAGACAAGGCTTTCAACACCATCCCCCATTCTGTAATCATAGATAAACTCACTAAACTGGGTATAAATCCATACGTCACAAGATGGGTTGCCAGCTGGCTCACTGACAGAACCCACACTGTAGACGTTGCAGACTCCAAATCTGACTTCAAACCTGTGACAAGTGGAGTACCACAGGGTTCAGTCTTGGGTCCTCTTCTGTTTGGTATCTACTTTTCTGAAGTACAGGCTAACACAGAGGGCCTCTGTCTGGCAAAGTTTGTAGATGACTGCAAATTAGGTTCCATAGTCGAGTCCCTGAATGACGTGGACATCCTACAGAAGGGACTCACTGAGACTGATGCCAGGTGTCAGAGCCACGGCCTCAAGCTCAATGCCAAAAAGTGCATTGTCATCCCCTTTGGTAAAAACTCGGTACCCATGAACCACAACACTTAATGCTGAAGGTGTGATAAGAAACCTTGGGACTCAGGTGGACAGTAGTCTCTACTTTGATAATCACATCGCCACAGTAGTCAGGAAATCCTTCTAAGTGGCACATCTCATCACAAAAGGGTTCTCATCCAGGAAAAAATAGGTCATTGTTAGCCTCTACTCAGCTCACATTAGACGCATTATTGAGTACGAAGCCCCTTTTGGAATGTACCTCACAAGACATCTGCAACAGCTGGAAAGGCCACAAAAATACCTCCCAAAGAGGATTACAGGACTCAAACAGATGCCCTACACTGACCATCTTAAAAAAAACTCCAGCTTTACTCTGTAGCATATCGCCTACTCTGAGGTGATCTCTACCTAACATACAAAGCTATGTCAAACTCAGAGCTGTTGGACATGCTACACCTGAAGAAAACCTAATCTCTCTGAGCTACATGCTCCACATACCTAAACCTTGTCACCACAATAAAGAGAAACATCTATGTCAAGCAGAGTTCCTCATTAGCACTCTTCAAGAAAAATCTTGTTGAGTGGATGGAAAATAGGAAATTCACCCAGGGGATCACTTCTGTGGCTCTGCTCAACAGGGGCACAGAAAAATAACCTTCTTGGGGGATGAAAGCCAGGGAACCTTGTTGACTAGGCTTACATAGGCCCTTGGGCCGATAGCCTAGTACCTACCTATGAACCTATAGAGAAATAATTTATACACAGGAAAGAAAGTTATATAAAACATCCAGCTGTGGTCAGACCATGGTAGCTCGTACCTATTAGGTGAGCAAATGGCAGTTGGCCAAATTGCCTCAAGGCCAGGGTCCCTGATACACATACTTAATATGGCAGATGGCACATAACTGACAAGCAGACTAGATTCAGAGTGCCCACATAACTGAAGGTCTAACATTAACTATAAGATAATTAAAACATTGGGAGGACAGCAGATGATCAAAGTCATCCCACAATGAAGATAGATGAGCATATTCATATACCAAAAGAATAAACAGGCAAATCTGTACCCCAGTAAGGATGAAGACAAATGTCATAGACAAAGTCACATGTCAAACTCCAGATGTCTGCATGAATGACTGACCAGTGCCATGCAGAAAGAAAGACTGATGACCAAATTCCTACCTAAGATCTGATGATTTACAGGCTGATGAAGCAGAGGCCCAGGCAGAGTACTCCACATTGCAGGGGAATTTATCTGATGTGCCTGTCAACGCCACTACTCTATGTCCAGTGGGGCTTCAGAGATGTCATCATCCTGAGCACCTGAGGTGATCCTGCTCAGAAACTAGCCTGTGTTATGAAAAACTGCATGTGTGAGCTAAAAAATGCTCTGAAATATGACTAAAAAAATGGTTTTGTTTACACACTGAGAGAAGTATAGTGTGTTTCTTTGTTGCTGTATATTCTTTGCCCCATACATGTCACAGGATTTATATTCCAAAGGATTGTCAAGTGAAATAAGGGAAACATTAGTAAATGAGAACAACATGTCTGCCAGTTTGACTTTCTTAATACAACTAACCACTGTTAATACGGATAATGTTGTTAAAATCTTACATCAAGAATGAAATGTGAATGTGAATGTAGGGAAAATGGTGTAAAAGCAATGACTGTCAGTGAAAGAATTAAGGAAGAGAAGACAGCTATTGGTAAAATCAGTATGGAAACTAGTAGTAATCAAGCATATGCTGGTGTAGTAGCATGTAACTCCTCTAAATAAAGGGTGGATGTGACTGAATGTGATTCACCAAATTGTAGGTTAAACAAGTGATTTCAAGAAAAGTTTACAATGAATTGTTCAATGACTTCCACGAATGGAGAATCCTGTGAAACATTGAAGGAGAAAATATTTAAATTACAAAAAATATTAACGAAGTATAGAGGGTTTCAGCTGGACAATTTTTTTCAAGGATTGTTTCCAAGTGAGATGGGTCCCAAATGGACTGAGGGTATATAAGTTCCCAAACAGCTTGGCTCAAACTTCTTTGCATTACAAATACACGTACGTTTGAGAATCGCCTTGTGTCATATTGATTTCTAAGTGCTAGAGGGCAGTCATAATATTTAGCAAGGGTCCTACTCGGGATTTTTACTTTAAGTATGTTATCAGAACTCCATCTTTTATCACACTATTATTAACATATGTACAGCTCTTGTGTCTGTTTATCACACTGTTACAAACATATGAGGTAGACATTCCCCGGGATTCATGAAGCTAAAAAGTCCGTGCAGGAACAGTGTATCCATTCCTGCACGGAATATGGCCGGTAGCAATCCAGAAAACAGTTGATCTAATGTGCACGAGCATGCCTACAGTGTTCCTGTATGGACACAACTACAGAATGCTAATTACCTCATTTGCTGGTGCAAACCATGCAAATGAGGTCAATTAGTGATTCACCAAGCAGGCAGGTATCCGTGCAAGAACAGTGTCAGTTGCAGAAATGTATTCGGTGACTAACCGAATACATTTCTGCCAATAACAAAACGGAAGAATGACAGCTCCCAAAAAAGCATGTATTATACCCTTTAGGCAGGCCAGTGGTCAAATATATGACCATTGACATGGAAAACTGCTTTATTTTTATAAAAATCTAAAAATAATTTGGGCCAGTCTCAGCCGTTTAAGCATAGGGCAGAGGCACGCAAATGGGATTGTGCCAAAAATAAAAATAAAAATGTGAAAACTCAATTTTAGGGGAAATCTGCATTTTGCCATTGTAGTGTATGGCATGCATAATAAAAACAATACCATGGAACAGTGGTTTTCAAGGGGAAAGGTTCTGTGTTAATGCAGTAACTATCGACTAAGGCAGTGGAGTATGCAAATGAGGGCAAATTTACTGAATCACAAAAATCCTCTATGTGCCGAACTACACCTAATCATGTAGGGGCTATAGCATGATCATGTAACTAGGGGAGCAACAGACAGGAAAAGGGTGTGTGTCAGGCATGTTGTAAGCACACTGGAGGCCTATGGCACACAGATAAGCTTAGCTAAACACAGTTAAGCAAGGGGTGTGTCTGAAGGTGTATTGACTTATTCCATGAAATGAGGAGCATGTTCACATCCAGGGGAGGGCCATTTCTCTGTGTTTACTTAGCTAAATGGGTTTGTGTGGAGTGCACCGGGTCTAAAACAAACAAAAAAAAATGGAAATAGCAGGACTGTTTATATTTGGGCACTGGGTTTGCACAGTTTGCCTCATGGCTTAAAAGGGGAGGAAACGGGAAGGGAAAAAAGGAAAATAGCAGAATAAAAGCAATCAAGAACAAATTACATAGTTAGCAGGTGGAATGCATCGTAGTCAGCCAATCATACAGGCAGCATCTGCAGCACAACAGTATAAACTATGGCAACACCTTACAGTCTGTTTTTTCAAACAAACTCTGCACCATTGATGTAAACATGTGAGGGAATTTTAAATGGAAAAATGTTAAGGGCTGCCACTGCTTTGATCCATCAGTATGTGCTAGAGGCTGAGGGCAGAGAGGAGGATAATACTGAAAACTGCCACAGACTAAGGAGGAGAAGAGTGTTCAGACCCAGGGTAACCTACCAGGGGTTACATGATCTGGACATAGTAGAGCGCTACAGGGTGGGCAGAGACATACTTCGGCAAATCACTGAGCTGTGCCAGCCTCAACTCAGACCTCAAACCAACAGAGGGGAACCCATCCCAGTGGATACCAAGGTATGTGTAGCCTTAAGAATTCTAGGTACAGGTACTTTGCAAAGACCTACTGGGGACATCATGGGAGTCTCACAGGCATCTGCATCCAGGGTACTCCACCACTTCCTGGATGCCATGCTACCACATGCTGGAGAGCATATTTACTTCCCCAACACCTGTGAGGAGAGGACCAGCAATATGAATCTCTCTTCTACCGTGTATCGGAATACCCAGAAGTACTGGCTGCCATAGATTGCATGCACATCCACATCAAAGCACCACCCAGTGAACAGGGTAGGGTCTACATAAACCGCAAGGGATTCCCCTCCCTCAATTGCCAGGTCATGTGCAATTCTCAGGGCATTATCATGAATGTGTGTGCTGGCAGTGCTGGAAGATACCATAACTCCCACATCTAGCATTTGTCACAGCTAGTGAGGGCATCCCATATGGCCATCTGGTGGAGGATGCTGGCTATACACTGGAGCCGTGGATGATGACATCCATCAGAAATGCACACCCACACCCACAAGAACGCCATAATTAAGCACATGCACAAACCAGGATCATTATAGAGCGTGCATTTGGGATGCTCAAGTCACGGTCCCACTGCTTTGCCATATCTGGTGGAGCCTTGCAGTACTCTCCAGTCACATCGGCAGACATGTTCATAGTATGTGCCATGCTACACAATATGATGCTGTGGAAACAGCTGCAGCAGGAACAGTATGAGGAAGGGCCACACAGCCCACCACCATTCCCAAGGTTCCCACAGGCACAGAGGGAATCAGAGGAGGAAGCCATTGAGCCTGCTCCTGTAGGCAGATGGAGGCATGCCTTGCCAAAGAGGCAATGCATAGCACACACACTGACACTGTAGGAACCCCAGGGACTGACACCTCTCTCTGACTCACACACTCAGTAAAATGGATGACACACACATCACATTACCTGTAACTTACCATATATAGGCAGTGTACTGTGTGCATTCAACATAGGTGGCCCTCAAGCACTGTCCTCACAACTGCCGCAAACATAAAGTAAGTCAGTCTTCTTAACAATAAATTAATGGATTAGTATGTTTTGCTAGCATATCTATGGTAATGCTGCATGCATGCAAGGGAATGGGCTGGCCTACTGGGATAGCAGCACACAACTGACAGCTATGTGGGACACCAGGAAATGTCTGGTCAAAACTGGCCTCCACACACTATATAGTAGTACCCAAGGTGCCAAATCCCACTGGAGTATATGTGTGGGGGCAACTAACTTGGGGGGTCATAGGACACAGGCATGGATGTCAGTGTGGAGGTCCCATACCCACCCCTCACACCCACACAGCAAGTCATCTGTTGAAAATCACAGACAAATGTCTGGTAAAGGCACACAAATGGTGGCAATGTTGAATTACCCCCCTACAGACTCACACAGTGATAGCACAGCAGGATACGCAGTTGCAGTAAGGCTATGAAGGGTAAGAAGTCTGAAACTCAAATGTATGCCAGTACAATCTGGCCTGTGCTCTTTACTGATATGCCTCTAGTCCCCAAGACAGGGCACAATAGTATGGTAAATGGAACCAAAAGGTAAAGAAAATATCAGCACAGTCTGTGCAAATGTGTACAGTTGACAGGTGTGTCCACCCCATATACCCACACAAATGCAGTAACCTGTATGTTTGCAGGGGATATAGCAGCATAACATGCATTTGTAGGTCTGTACCAAAACACATGAAAACATGTTGCCTGTCCACAATATGCAGAAGTAAATGAGCTATGTGTATGTGGAGTTAATACTGTCAGGATCTGGCCAGGATATTCTCCTGGCATTCATCTTGTAGTGCCCTAGGTACAGTGCTGTCTTTGACAGGGCCACATGCAGATAACTGCAGTGCCAACTGTTATGCATGTCAGTGACACCCACTGCTCTGCCACTGACATACCTGGAAGTCACAGTGCTATGTAGAATATACTACACATGTAAGTGACATCTTGAAGAGTGTGTAGCTGAGGTGCCAAGGCTTTTGTGAATATAAATGCATTTTAGTATTGTTGCCAGTGGTTATTCTCAATAATCCTTTTGTCTTATGTTTTATTTTACATATAATGGACATGCCTGCACAGTAGAATGCACTCTGTATCCACACCCATAACTTCCAACCTCTGACAGCAAGATGTCTGGACAAGAATGGCAGGAATAAAAGTGGAACAAAGCCAATGAAAAGCATGTGTTACAAATATCGCCTTTACATACTGAGAAAGTTAGTAGGGTGAGGGGTTTGTAGTAGCGGGAATTGTCTGAAGGTCTGAAACAGTAATGTATGTCATTATTTTGTAACATCACTCTTCAATTATATGTAACTAACTTTCCAAAAAAACACAAGTTTATGTAGAAAGGATGGAACCTGTAGCCAAACACCTGGACAACCTTCCAAAAAATGTACAAGTGAGAGGTATGCCCACACAAGGATATGACATCTCAGGTTAGAAAGATAACACAGAAGCAGAAGATCCCCAGCCAGTATATCCCCAGACTATTTAAACAGAGCATCATTACTAAACTGGCTCTAGCAGCACCTCACAAATGGCCTTGTTGGGCAAGAATGTACATAGCTGCCCTCATAATATCGGTCTATGCATCATGCAATTAGTATTCCTCTGGTAAAGCACTGTGATGATCAGAGGATGTCTGGAACTAGGTAATGACAGAATACACTGCAGTGTCAGAGTACAGATATGTCAGAAAATATCTGCTAAACAAACCAAGTACCCTGAGGAAAGTCCTGTGTACTCCTGAGAGGTATGGCTGTAGTACACAAAATCCTGGACTGGAATACACCTATCTCTGGAATGGAGTCCCACTCTAACTATAGAAGGTCATACTGAGCATGCTCTTACACTTCAAGAATCACAAGACATGTTGAAATCCACATCGGAATATATTGGATCAGCAATAAAACATGAACAAATGCGAATAAAGCTTTGTAAGGAGTACTTTAGAAGGTTTAAATTAATCCTGAAAACAGCATTGACACCTAGGAATAAGATCCAAGCTATAAATCAATTTGCTCTTCCTGTCCTAACTTATAGTTTTGGAGTGATTGACTGGCCCCAAAAAGTGTTGGATAGATTGAATATTAAAACAAGAAGGATGCTTCATGATCACCAAATTACTTATAAAAATCAGTGTATACCAAGATTATATATTCCCTGTTCTGAAGGAGGGATGGGCCACCTTGAAATTGATTACATGTATAGATTTGCAATTGTGGGACTCTACACACCTACTGACATCACAAGATCCAAATGTGGTGAAAGTTTTGAATCACGAGGAGAAGAAATCTAAGATGATATCTCTGCTTAATTTAGCAGAAGCATATTGACATCAAGCAGGAATGGAAATCAAACCAGAAGTTGATAAAAACCAGGCAGCAACTGAATGTGCTAAAAAACAAAAGAAAGAATATAAGGTGAAGGACCAAATGAGAAGGCAAGAAATGTGGAAAAAACATAAATATAGTTGCAAGTACAGAAAACTTCTGGAAGAGCCTTGATCAAGAACGAAGGAATGGTTAAGGAGAGGTGAATTTACATCAAGAAATGAAAGGTTAATATTGGCAGCCCAAAACAGTGGGCTACGTACATGCTGGTTTACTAAGTCCATTGAACATGTGGGAGAAAAAGACATATGTAGGTGTTGTGGAACCAAATTGGAAACAGTCACACACCTTATTGCTGGTTGCGACTCTCTAATGACAGAGGGCCTGTATACTGAAAGGCATAATAATGTGGCGAGATTGTTACACTGGAGATTGTGCAAACATTATGGTATCAAAGTGGCTTAAAAACACTGGAAACATGAGCTACAGAGAATCATAGAAAATGATGAAGTTTACATCATGTGGGATCACCCAATACCAACAGTCCAAAAGATAGATGCTAGAAAACCAGATATAGTGGTCAAAGAAAAGAAGTCAAAAGTAGCATTGATCATTGAAATCGCCACACCTAGTGACTACAGTGTCTTGCATACAGAGAGACACAAAGTCATAAAATACCTCGATCTGCAGGCAATAATGAGAGAATGTGGAAGAAAGATACCCAGACAGTTCCAATAGTAGTAGGAGCAACTGGTTTTATAAAAAAGAATTTACAATCATATTTAGATATGTTACCAATTCATGTAACACCGTATGAATTGCAGGAGTCATTACTGGGCACATTGCGGGTGCCGCAAAGAGCACTTTTGGCTAACATCAAAGAGTGAAACAATACTAATTTCGTGAACTTTAATCGTACTTTGACTTAGGAATAGGGTCCATTGCCATCATTGTATTAGGATCCCAAAAGACTTCGGAGAAATTAAAAAGGGAGAGAATATATGACTGTATTGTGTATGTATGTCTGTGCATACAGACAGCTATGTACATCTCAACTGTCCCCACACACACATCAGACAGGATTACCCTCAGCTAGCTGTAGGGGGCCCATATGTGATATATCTGCATCTGTTGTGTGAGATACACACACACACACACACACACACACACACACACACACACACACACACACACACACACACATATGGGCAACAGATAATCATATGTCAAGCATACACACACATAGCTGTGGGACGTGAGATACAGACAGTGATAGAGAGAGAGAGACACAGGGGGACATAGGCAGAGTGAGTCACACACACGGATACCCTGAATGGCATACAGTGATGACCTGCTGTGGACAGTGACATGCCAGTTGTAAACAGTTGCAAGGGCCAGCATAAAAGGTGAACCCCATTGTGAAACAGTACTGAGGTTGGATTTATAATATCACATCACTTGCCTTTGTGTGTGTGTCCATAGGTCTAAGTATTAGGAGACTTTTCCACTCAGTACACCTCACATTGCCCTACATCACAAGATCTGCTGCTGTCATTCACCTTAGTAGTGCATGCAATAACTGTGTAACTCTACAGTACAAATGAATAGATAGCTAGGGGATCAAATCTCAATACTGGCAACTGTGTGCATGTGTGTGTGTGTGTGTGTGTGTGTGTGTGTGTGTGTGTGTGTGTGTGTGTGTGTGTGTGTGTGTGTGTGTGTGTGTGTTTCAATTGTTTATGCGAGAGTGAGGGAGTGTGTGTTTGTTTGTAGGTAAAACAGTTTTAGGCCATTCCCAGTGCCCTACTTTATCAGTTTTGCTGATGTCATTCCTCTTATCATCACCTTTGGCCAGTTATCAGCCGAGTAAGTTCTGTAGTGCATGCAATAACTGCATAACACTAGAGTACAAATAACTAGATAGTCAGGGGTCCTAATCTCAATACTGGCAAGTAAGTGTGTTTGTGTGAGAATCATATATTGTGTGGGTTATACCATTTTGAGTTATGTAACACCTTGTACACTTCCCCTCACCCTACTTTACTAGGCCTGTTGATGACATTCATCTTAGAAGTATCTTGAGATGAGGTGAAATCATATAAGATCCGTGGTGCTGCTGATAAGTGTGTAACACTATAGAACAAATAACTGGATAGGCAAATGTTCTAATTCTAATACTGGTAAGTGTATGTGCGTTTGTGTGAGAATCCTATACTGTGTGGGTTATACCATTTTGAGTTGTGTACCACCCTCTACACTTCCCCTCACCCTACTTTACTAGGCCTGTTGATGTCATTCACCTTAGACATACCCTGGGAGTAGGTGAAATCATATAAGCTCTATGGCATGTCTGATAAGTGCGTAACACTATAGTACAAATAACTAGATAGACAGGGGTTCTAATCCCAATACTGGCAAGTGTGTTTCTTTGAGAATCATATACTGGGTGTGTGATACCATTTAGAGTTATGTACTACCCTCTTCACTTTGCCGCACCCTATATTACTAGGCCTGTTGATGACCTATACCTTAGAAGTACCTTGGGAGTAGGTGAAATCATATAAGCTCCATGGCGCTTCTGATAACTGCATAACACTATAGTAGAAGTAACTAGATAGATAGGGGTTCTAATCTCAATACTGGCAATTGTATGTGTGTTTTTGTGAGAATTATATACTGTGTGGATTATACCATTTTGAGTTGTGTACCACCCTGTTCACTTCCCCTCAAACTACTTTACTAGGCCTGTTGATGTTATTCACTTTAGAAGTACCTTGGGACTAGGTGAAATCATATAACCTCCATGGTGCATCTGATAACAGCGTAACACTAAAGTAGTAATAGATAGGGGTTTATAATCTCAATACTGGCAATTGTGTGTGTGTGTATGTGTGTTTGTGTTTGGGTGAGGATCATATCCTGTTGGGCTTTTAACATTTTGATGTGTGTACCATCCAAGCCTGTTTACCACCTCCCAATGGCATTACTTTATATAGTGTGGTAATGGCATCTGCCTCATATGAAGCACATTAAGCTGTTGTACAGACCATACCAGTCCTCTGTACAGATGTCCATAGAATATCCAGATGTTTGCAAACTATATGTGGTCTGTGTCCCTTAACAATGCCCATGTATGTGATATTGTTGCAACATCGGTCACAGTGTGTGTAGTGACACACATGCCAGCATCAGGTATCATACCTGACTGAAACATCATGCTGATACAACATCTGCTACCCTATCACTTTTGCAGGCTTGTAGGAGCAATACATGACTCCAGATGCTATTTCTGGTGGGTTATCTCACCATCCATGAAGGCATTCACATAAAGTGTTGTAAGAGGTAGTGGGTTATGTCCCATGCATATAATCTATGTGGGGCATGTCATGTGTATGTAGTACTACAGTACATCATAGTGGATATGTAGGTTTACTAATCTGTCTACTGCCAGCTGTGATAGTGTCACTGTATGCACATCCCCTGTGTCAGTCCTTACTTTGTGTATGCAAAGGATATACCATTCTGTGTCCCTGTTCCGCCCTGTGAACTCAGGAATACATACCATAAACCTGTCAGACACTGTATCATGCATGCCCTCACCAACTGCATCAGGGTTGAGTGCATGGGAAAGCAATGGCAGGGCCAACAGATTTTGACAGGTGAATATTTTGCAGTTAATGTAATGGCTATG
>NC_056744.1:285243411-285418411 GCF_019279795.1 Protopterus annectens
ACTGTCGATTCATGACCGCAGTATTTTGATGTGTGGCCTCAACAAGGTCATGTATGTTGCCACATAAATCAGGAAGACTTGCATCCACCGCCCTGAGTATTTGGTGTTGATTCACTATGTGCCTGTGTGTCCATGACAGCCTGAAATGTGTGTCTGGTGACACCTGCTGTGGCACTTGTGACAGTTGCTTGACGAGCAGCACTCCTCCTGTGAGCACCTCTGTCCATCTGCCTGTGTGAGACCTCCCCTGCACTCTGGCATGGCCAGTGTCTACACTCACACCTGCCATAGTCACCACACTACTTGTTCCATGTCACCACCTGCCAGTTGTCCATCATCTGTGGCCACTGGTGACAGGGTATGTGTGGGCATTGTCACTGTGTGCGGGGATGGTGTGGAGAACAGTGGGTTGCCAACCAATGGCACAGATTAATTCCCTGACAACCCCACCTGCTCACTATTCCTATCATCATTGTCAGAGTCTGCATAGACACTAACATCAGTTCCCAAGTGGGAGGGACCCCGAACCCCATTGCCACCTGTGAGGGGAAGACAACATATGTACATTAATACCTGCACTTTAAGATTGGCTGGTACACACACGCACACATGCACACATGCATACACACACACACACACACACACACACACACACACACACACACACACACACACACACACACACACACACACACACACACTTACAGGTGAGGTGGCACATATCTGTTACACAGACCTCATATTACCCAAATGGTGACATGGATGACACACAGCCCTCAACATCATGCATTGCAGCCATTTTTACTCCATGTAACTAACAAGATAGAGCTTTGGGTGAGTAGTTTTTTTTCCTCAAAATACTTTTTATTAGATATATAAACAAGACATTAGGAGTTTTGTACAATTAAATAGGTTTGAATAAACATATTGCAACTCTGAATAACATTCAGGAACAAATAAAATTATAATAATGAAAACAATAACATTATACAATATATACACTATATACAAGTTAGGCAACCTGAGAAATAATGAAAAAAAAATCCAAAGTAAAATAGAGAATATTATGCATTTATATTTTCAATTAAGGGAATAATATGAGAAAATGAAAAAAGAAAAGAAAAAGAGAGAAGGAAAAAAAAATACCAGCACAAAACAGTAGAAGAATTAAAGGCATTAACTACTGATAACGTTTAAAACTTTTTCTAATACTAATTTTTTTAATGCCATTTTTTTAGGACTTCTAACTATGTTCTTCTGAGCATCAATATATAAATAAGCCATTTTCTGAAAAGTATCCCAATTTAGTTTGGTACGATCAAGCCAATTTTGAGTTATATAAAGTTTTAACAAAGAGCAAATAAAAATGATAACATGAGTATCAAATTTTGAAAGATGAATTAATGGAATATGAAGAATGGCAAATTCCCAGGACAACGTAGACTTATGGTACCCCATTCTCTGTAGTCTAACTTTCAAAGAGGTCCATAATCTATGAGAAAAATGACAATACCATAGAATATGTAGGAGATCTGCTTGGGGCTGATAACAACATGAACATGATGTGGATTTATTTGAATTAAATTTATTTAATTTATAAGGGGTATAGTAAGCATCATTGTTAATCATTAATTGTGTGTATAATATTTTTTTAAAAGGGGTAAATTCCTTAGTATATCTGATAGCCAAGAGTTTTTGATTCTCAGTTATTTGGGAATTATGATTTAACCAGACGTTAGACAAAAGACAGTTGTGGTCCATCACTAAACTCTTTATCAACTTATAGGAATTTGATAACATTTTATCTGATGAAGATAATGTTCTAATGATCGTGTTAAGATTATTTATTTGATGTTCTATAGGTTCTATAAATAGAAACTTATTTTTAATTACTTCTCTTAATTGACGTAGAATTGGCGAATAATTCCAATTAGCTTTCAAAATCTTACGCCAATCAGTTAGGGACAAGTCATTATGTTTCAAGATATCCCCAACTTTTAAACTTTTTATTAGAGGATAATTTGTTAAGTTAAAAGGAGTGTTATCTATCATTATATTTGGATTTAGATGAAGTGGTTGAAAAAAGTGAGAAATCTTATCTAGATTACATAGTTTAAGTAAAGTTTGAAAAGCTTTGATCTTTTGTTTAATGAAGATAGAAAGATTTTTGGTAGATATGATGTCCAAGGAGATAAAAGGAATAGCTTCTGGGTTTATATTTTTAGATATGATGTAATTATACCAAATTTTTATCCATAAAGAATGATTAGTATGAGTATTATTCTTGAAATTAGATATGGTGAAAAGTTTATTAGATGAAACAATCAAATAATAAAGATATAAGTTAGGTAGACCCAAATCACCTTTATCCTTAGAGATGGATAATCTAGAATAGGAAATTCTAACCGATTTGGGAGACCATAAAAATTTAGCCAACACTTTATTTACAGTCTCAAAGAAAGATTTAGGAATTATCTGATCAGAAGAAGAAAAATGGTAAAGAAATCTAGGTAAAATGTTCATTTTAATTATAGCAGCCTTTGATAAAAGTGAAAGATTTAGATGTTCCCATCTGGTTATATCAGATATGATTGAGTTCCAAACTTTATTTATGTTATTTTGAAAAGAAGATTTATTATTGTGTTCTATGTTGATACCTAGATATTTTATACTAAAAGTAAACTGAATTTGATGATCAGAAAACAAGAATGGTTTATGTACTATATGATTTAAAGGAAATATATAAGTTTTTGAGGAATTTATAAGATAGTTCGAAGCAGAAGAGAAATATTCAATAGAATTTGTTATTTTTTCTAAGGTCAGATAATGGAGTTTGAAAGTAAATTACTAGATCATCAGCAAAGGCTGAGAAATAAATTTTCGTGTTGAGAATTCTAGAGACATTATGAAAGGTGTTCTGAGTAATATACAACAATAAAGGTTCTAAATAAATATTAAAAAGAAAGAGAGACAGTGGACAGCCTTGCCTCGTTCCTCTGGTAATCTTTATAGAAGAAGAAAAGTGACCATTAATGTAGAGTCTGGTAAACATATCTTTGTACAATACTTTTAAAAAGTTTATAAAGAATAAAGGAATATTAAAACAAGACATAGTTTGAAAAAGAAAATTCCAACAGACTCTGTCAAAAGCATTTGATGCATCAATAATCAGAGCATACATTGGATTTGAATCTTTTTTTATAAGATGGATGATAGATTCTAAGGACAGTGTATTATCCCAAGCATGTCTATGGGACATAAAACCAGATTGGTCTTGAGAAATAATTGAGGGTAAAACCTGTTTCAATCTATTAGCCAAAATAGATGATAAAATCTTAATGTCTATGTTTATTAAAGAAATGGGTCTATAATTAGCTGGGTCTGATTTTTCTTTATTATTTTTCAAAATTAAGATAGTTTTAGATGTATTCCAATGAATGTCTGAAATATCCTTAGTTCTTATATGATTATATACTTTAAAAAGAAAAGGAAGAATTACCAATTTAAAAGATTTGAAAAATTCCGGTGTGAAACCATCTGGACCAGGAGATTTACCAGATTTAAGATTATCAATTGAATCCAAAATCTCCTGTAAATATATAGGAGCAGAAAGCAATCTTTGTTGATTATCATTTAACTTGGGAAAATTTAAAGAATTTAAGAAGGTTTTTATATAATTATCATTAACAGAATTAGAAGATTTTGAGTATAAGTCAGTATAAAGTAAAGTAAAGAGCTGAATAATTTCTTCATCTGTGTTATACAGTTTATTCTTGTGAAACAAAGATGTAATTTTTGGTCTGTCGAAATTAATTTGAATAAGTCTAGCTAATAATTTAGAAGGAACTTGGGCCCATTCTGAATATAATGCAAGTCATTTTTGCTCAGCTAAAGAAAGATTATTTTGATGAAGTAAAATTAAATCTTTCTGGCAATCAAGGGTTTGTTTTTCTATATTAGAGTCATGCTTCAATCTAAATTGATTTTCAAGAAATTGAATTCTAGATTTTAAGAACTCTTCTTTCTTAGAGTATTGTTTTTTGAGATAAGCAGCTTTACTGATAAACAATCCTCTTAATCTCGCTTTACATGCAGCCCATTGTATATCATAAGGGATATCCGATGACACTAGATCACCTTCCATTTTCTGTAAAATTTCAGAACATTGTTTACAAATTTCTTTATTTAATAGTAAATTATTGTTTAAAGACCATTTATTAGGATATATATTATTTTTAATATTGTAGCTCATATTTAGTTTTAATAAGATTCTTGAATGGTCTGAAAAAAATCTAGGTTCAATAATAAAATCCAAAATATATTTTGAGAAAGAATTGGAAATCAGAAAAAAATCCAATCTGGACCATGAACGATAACACTTAGAGTAATAGGTATAAATATCATTCTTATTTGAGATTTTAACAGAATGTAATGGATCAATTAAACTATGCTCCACCATTAAATCATTAAGAACCAGAGTAGCTTGATAGTTATAAGAAGCAGTGGAACTAGTACGATCAATTTCTGGATTTATCACTGCGTTCCAATCTCCACCTACTATGATATAGTGGTCTTTATATGAAGTGAGAATATTATAGATTTTTAAAATGAACAAATGCTGTTGACTACATGGGCCATATAGATTTAAAACTAAAAGAGGTTTATCAAGATTGTGAATAGAAGCGGTAAACAAACACCATCTACCCTCCGTATCAAATTTCTCATCAACAATGATCCCCATGAATTTTTGTTTAATGATTATAGCTACTCCTCTGGAATTAGATGAGTCCCCCGAAGCCACAATCCTCTTTTTCCATTTTTTATTTTTTTCCTTATCCCAATCAAGTCGAGGAATATGGGTCTCTTGAATAAAACAAATATTGGCCTGTGACTTAAAAATCAAATGGAACAATAATGATTTTTTTGCTTTGTTTTGGATTCCTCTAATATTCCAGGAATCCACTATTACATCATTTGACATATTTAAGGCAAACAATCAATATTGATGTCATAAAAAAAAACACAGAGTAAAGTCCTAACAACACATAAACCAATAACAAGAAGAAGAGAAAAAAAGAAACAAACTTATTCTGAACTGTGCTTGAATATACAATCAAATCAAAAAATATCCCTTGTAGAAGAAAAATAATATTAAATTTACATATTTCCTTCATCCTAACCCTAGTGCCTACCCACCAATCTCCTATTGATAAAGGAAGATCAGATATAAATAAAGTAGAAGTTGTAATTTTGGTTACTAATAGCATCAACATAGCATAATAAACTTTAAATGAAAGCCTAACAAAAAATAAAACCAGTACTATAAAACCGAACCTATATACAAGACTAACTAAATTCAAGATGTCCAACATACACAATCCCTACTCAAATACTTAAAATACAAGCTCCTATTATTAAGTAAAAATATATAACAATAAAATGAATTTTCCCTCAAATAATTCAAAAAAAAAAAAAAAAAAACAAATTATGATTAACAAAAAACAACTCCACATTTCGAGCATTATGATGAATCAAACATATATAAATTAACGTGTATGAAAAGTATAAGACAAATATATTTAACATTACTATATATATATATATTACCCTATGTGAAACTAATATTAACTGTTACATACATAAATGAATTTTAAATTATAAAAAGAAATAACTATAAATATGGTAAAGCAAGATAAACTAAACTTTATCAAATAACCACACAGTAAAATATAACAAAATTCTCAATAATGAGATAGAGAATGACTGTGACAATAATATCTAAATCACAGTATAAAGATATAGACATGGTCCAAAGACAGTAAGGTCTAACCCCCAGGAAACTCAAACTCTCCAATCAACCCCACATAAATAAATGTTAACTGCCAATATAGCTGTTGTACAACTACATCACTCAGTAGTTTACAATATATTGAGTAGATTTTGGCGCCATCTGGTGTTAAAAGATGAAAAAAGCTGCTGCACAGTTCCTTAACCTTCAGTACAATCATAGACCCGAAGATAAAGATTATAAGCACAATCATGTACATTTTATGATTAAAGAAATAATTCTTAAAGTGCTTTAGAATCAATAGCACTATTAGTTGTAAGGTTATAATACACATTTTGAGTTTAAAAGAGCAGTATACTAGCAGGAAATAAACTTCACAATTCCCCTTACACGCACTCATTAAATTACCTAAATAGAACAATTAAACCCGAATTGTAACTCAGAATTATCATACAAAATAAACATATACACATATAATATGCTTATAATACTAGGACATAACCCTATATAAGCTTTATTAACAATTTAACTGTATAATAATTTGTAAAAAGCAACTCGCGTTATAATAAGCCCATACTGCTTGTTACGAGTTGCGTGAACTCTATGAAAAAAAACAGTGTATCTAACCAGATACCTTAATAGTATGTTTTAACTGAAAATAAGATAAAAAAACACATCAAATATCAAATGTACTTTTTTAAAATAGATGAAACTAACCTATTCTGTAGATATAAAGGCGAATTCCGCCTTTCCATTCAAAAACGCAGATCCACATTAAAGCGAGAAAATAATGTGTAGTTCGCTGGTGGTTAAATGGAAATATACCCTGTTAGGTGCTGAAAACAACCATCGCTTAATCCCAGCAACAAGATAAAATGAAAGAAAGTATATCATTTAAATCCTAAAGGTGTACGAGTGCTGTAGACAAGCGCCAACATGAATGCGAATCCAACGAACATCCTCAGTGAATGATGACGTCACCAGCAGTCTCCGAAAGTCCATAAGAGGTGCGTGACCAAGTAAGAGAAGCAGCTGATGATAAAAGCAGAAGATTTTCACCCTGGTCAGTCTCGAGGAGCGTAGATTCTCCCTCCAAAATGCAGACAACTGACACAGGGCACTGAATTCTTGAAACCTAAGAAAAAATAACACACTACTTTGCAGTACAAAAGAAAAAAGTAACTACTAGGCTGTTAGAAATCAGAAACTGACACTATATTCCTGGGAAGCGATTACTATCACAATAAAGTCAATATTTTCCTATAAAGAAGAAAAAAATATATATATTTAACACATCTATTATTATAAAATAAAATTAGGTAATAATAGATAAATACATCCTAAAGAAATAAAACATTGACAGAAAAGCATCACATTTGAAACCAACTAAAAAGGTGGCATATTAGGACACAGAATCAGGAAGCTTTTTAAAAGTTTTAAAAAATATATCTTTTGCTTCCTTTGGATCAGAGCACATAAACCTTTTGTCATTTACTGTAAAAGATAAGGTATTTGGATAAGACATACGAAATCTTATCCCTCTTTTTATCAAGTCAGCACAATAGGGAGAAAGTTTTTGTCTATTTAGTTTTATTTGAGAAGGAAGATCTTGAGAAAATGACAGCTTGTGAGACTTCCATATAAACTGCTTTTTACTTTTAGCTGCTTCCAGGATCTGAAAAGTGTCTTGGAAGTTTAATAACTTAGTATATATAATCCTTGGTGAAGAAGAATCCTGACTTGCACATAATGCTCTATGTTCTCTCTCTACAATTATAGATTTTGAGGATGTTTCACAGTTTAACAGTGTTTCAAAGATGCTCTTAGTCACAGATAGCAAATTTTTATTATCATAAGATTCTGGCAAACCACGAATAATGATGTTATTTCTAGGACTCCTGGCTTCTAAGTCCAGCAATTTAGCTTGTATTTCAGAAATAATCTTATCTTTAGACTTTAGGTCACTTTCCAATGAATCAATTTTTATTTCTAAGGCTGAATTTCTATTTTCAATCATATCCATTCTGTTATTTATTTGCTTTAAAGTTTTACTAAAGTCAGCAAATTGTTCTGAGAAATTTTGGATAGCACTTTGGATAGGCTTTAATGCTACTTTTAGTTCGTCTAAATGAAAATTTGAATCATTTAAGTCTTTATTACTTACTTTGGAAGTTTCAGAAGATTGTTTAGATGTTCTTAATCTTTTTGAACTGGAATCTTTTTCAGGAGAGAGCATTGAAGAAAATTTGGCCTTCGTAGGCTGAGTCTCCATGGAGTCAGATTTAGTAGCCATGCCCAGAGATGAAGTGCAAATGACAGGATATCAGGTTCCAGGAAGATTCTGAAGCAGCAGATGACCAAATCAGATGAGACAACAAAACTGTTCTGAGGTAAAATATATCCCAGGATAAGATTTCCAAAGAAAAAAATAATCCAAATGCGTAGAAAAAGATTTATAAAATCTTTTTGTAAAAAAAACTGAGGAAAAAGATTGCTACAAAGTTGTAAAAAAAAAACAAATATTACATAACTGTGAGGAGCTCAAAGAATAGGGACTAGTCTAGTCGGCAGCCATCTTGGAATCCCAGCTTTGGGTGAGTAGTGTTAGTAGGTGATGACCCTTCCCCAGCACAGACTGCACTCATGTACACATCATTGCTGTTCACCTATATAGCACAGTGGCAACTACTACTGAACATACCTCACAACTGTACAGATCCTTGCAGACTGTGTAGATGTCTGGCTGATATGTTTGCTCTCTTTCTCATAGGTTCATAGGTTCATAGGTAGGTACTAGGCTATCAGCCCAAGGGCCTATGCAAGCCTAGCCAACAAGGTTCCCTGGCTTACGCCACCCAAGAAAGTTATTTTCCTGTGCCACTATCGAGCAGAGACACAGAAGTGATCCCTGGGGTGTATTTCCTATTTCCCATCCACTCATCAAGATTTTTCTTGAAGAGTGCTAATGAAGAACTTTGCTTGACATAGATGGGTAGCCTGTTCCAGAGTATGGGAAGTCTCTGGGATAGGAATCTATCCCTCCAGCATGTCCTGTTTATTGTGGTGACAAGGTTTAGGTCCCTAGAGCATGTAACTCGGAGGGATTGGGATTTCTTTAGGTGTAGCATGTCCAACAGCTCTGGGTTTGACATAGCTTTATATGTTAGGCAGAGATCACCTCTGAGTAGGCGATATGCTATGGAGTAAAGCTGGAGTTTTTTGAGGCAGTCAGTGTAGGGCATTTGTTTGCGTCCAGTAATCTTCTTTGTGAGGTACTTCTGTGGCTTTTCCAGCTGCTGCAGATGTCTTGTGAGGTACATTCCAAAAGGTGCGTTGTACTCTATAGTGGGTCTAATGAGTGTCGAGTAGAGGGGAACGATGACCTCTTTTTTCCTGGATGAGAACCCTTTTATCATGAGGTGTGCCACGTAGAAGGACTTCCTGACTACTGTGGCGATGTGACTATCAAAGGAGAGACTACTGTGCACCTGGGTCCCAAGGTCTCTTATCACGCATTTGGTGTTAAGTAGATTGCTGTCTATGAGGTAGTTCATGGGTACAGAGTTTTTACCAGAGGGGATGACACTGCACTTTTTGGCATTGAGCTTGAGGCCATGGCTCTGACACCAGGCATCTGTCTCAGAGAGGCCCTTCTGTAGGATGTTCACATCATTTGGGGACTTGACTATGGCTCCTAGTTTGCAGTCATCTGCAAACTTAGTTAGCCAGAGGGCCTTCTGTGTTAGCCTGTACTTCAGAGAAGTAGATACCAAACAGGAGCGGTCCCAGGATTGAACCCTGTGGTACTCCACTTGTCACTGGTTTGAGGTCAGATTTGGAGTCTGCAACTTTTACACTGTGGGTTCTGTCAGTGAGCCAGTTGGCAACCTGTCTTATGACGTAGGGATTTATGCCTAGTTTATTGAGTTTAGCTATAATTCCAGAATGGGGGATGGTGTCAAAAGCCTTGGCGAGGTCAAGATAGGCTGTGTGAACCACCTTACCCTCATCTACGGCTTTGGTGATTGCCTCAAAGAAGTTGATCAGGTTCAGGAGGCATGATCTGCCCTTCACAAACCTGAACTGGGTGGGATCCAGAGTTTGGAGGTTACCAATGTCTTTGTTTATGAGTTCCATGATGATACATTCATGGCTTTGCAAACCAGGCTTGTCAGGCTAATAGGTCTATAGTTCCCAGGATCAGTGGTGGCTCTCCTTTTGTGGAGTGGGATAACTGTTGCTGTGCACCATTCAGTGGGCACAAAGCCTGATGCGTGGCTATTATTGAACATGGTGCTTAAGTGGGGAGCCAGTTCATTCTGAAGTTCATGTAAAATGCAGCCTGGGATGTTGTCCGGTCCCATGGATGCTGTGTTTTTGGCTTTAGGGAGTGCAGCTTTCACCTGCGTAGCTGTGATTACAGGGACTCTGCATTCTTCCTGTATAGATATGGGCCCTTTAGGGGGTGAGGGGGGGGGTAAAGTTAGCACTGAACCTATCTGCCAGGATGTTGGCAATATCAGCTGGTTCTGTAATTTTTGTGCCTTTGTGCTGTAACTCAGAGCAGATCTGGGTGTTACCATTGAGATTCTTGACATAACTATAGAATGCTTTGTGGTTGTCCTTGGAATTAGTGGTGATTTTATTTTCATAGCTAGCTATGGAGGATCTTATAAGGGATCTCAGCTTCCTACTGAGGCTGACCAGGGAGCTCCTCCACTCATGGGATTTTACTCTCTTTTGCAACAGTTTCTTCCTTCTGTTGTACAGTTTGTTTATGGCAGAGGACCACCAGTTTGGCTTCCTTTTTTGGAGGATAGCGTCTTGGTTCTGTTTGGGTTAGCACGATCCTTGCACTCATGCAAGTGCTTATAGAGTGCATTTGTGTAGGATTCAGCAGTTGTAACTGTACTGTCCATCTGCATGGGTGTCATGAAGTTCACTACTTCTGTCTTAAGAAGCATGAAGTTGGCTTTGGAGAAATTTTTACTGTGGTTTCCTTAATGGGGGGTGGGATATGGATATCAAGGGTGATTAGCTTATGGTCGGATCGGACCAATGAGGAGTTGACTTCAGGTGTGGAACACCGGTCACTCATGTTGGTAATGACTAGGTCTAGGATATTGTTGCCCCTGGTGGGGGTGTGGATAAGTTGATCTAGGGCATTGGAGTTTATGAATTCCAGAAAGCGTTGCGATAAGGAGTTGGTACATGAGCAGTTTTCCCAGTTAATGGTGGGGTCACCCATTATTAGGGTGTTTGGTTGAACCCTATTATTTTCCAGTACATCAAGAAAAGAGGAGTGGGAATCCTGGGGCATGGTGGAGGATCTGTAGCAAGCTACAATTTGGATTGCAGTTTTGCCAAGAGTTAGTTACACTTGGATAACCTCGGATGCATTATGCTGAGCAACTAGCCTGGAGGTGTGGATATCCTTAATGAATATGGACACACCCCCACCTTTGGTGTTTCAGTCCAGGTTACATGGCCGAAAAGTGTGGTATGAGTTATAGCCTGGTAGTGCAGGGGTGCTCTCTGGAGCCTTGAACCAGGTCTCAGTCACTGCACAGATATCGATGTTCTCCATTTTAAGGAGTGCCTCGAGTGAGTGCATTTTGAAATTTAGACTTCTAGCATTGAGTAGCATTACCCTCAGTTTTTGCTTGCCTGTTCCTGTTATGGTGGTGAATTTGTTACTTGAACCCTGCCTAAAAAAGGCACTATAGGGGCAGCAAGAGCCTTAGCCAGTATCCGGAATCCCAGGGGCGACAGGTGCAGGCCATCTGTGGCAAAGAATCGTGGTCTGTCGACCATGTCATCCCAAGCAGACAGATGCTGGATCCCCTTAGAATGACACTAGAAGCTTAGCCAATTGTTGAAGTCAATCATTTTGTCCTTGTACTGTGGTATCATTATGGGCGATGGCAGAATGCTACTCAGGGCTAGGGTCATACCTGACTGGGCTACAAGATCACAGAGCTCTTCCATGTCTCTTTTCATGTAGTCCAGGGAGATACGTCTCAGGTCATTCACACCACCATGCACAATGACAGAGTCATATTTGTACTTGTTGTGGAGTGACCTCAGTGTGTGGGTTATGTGGCAGATCCCGGCACCCGACAGGCAGCTGACAGTAACCTTCTCCTTGTTTAGCCTGGTGAGTGGGACATCAGTGTGCCTGACTATAGAGTCACCTATGACTAGTGTGTTAGGTATGTTGTTTTGCCTTATTGGCTGTGTTTGAGTGGCACACTGAGTCTGTGGGCTATGTGTCATTTGGGTTGTGTTGGGGAATGGAAGTTGCTTGTGTTTCTGCTTTGGAGGTCTCTGTTGCTTAGGCAGATTATTATAGAGAGCCTCTGCGAATGTTTTTGAGTTTCTATGTGTGGATTTTGGTGGTGTAGATGTAGTGAGACTATGTGATGAGTGTGGTGTGGTGCAAATGTTTACCTTCTCCTCATGACTGTCAGGTTCAGTCTGTGTTCCATGGTGTATGCAATGGTGTGGCACCCTGTGTTTGTCTGATACATAACTGGGATGATCTGAGGAGTGACGTCACTAATTAATGACATACATTTGAGTTTCAGATCTCCAAACCAGCAGTAAATGTATGGTCACACAAATCCTGTTACACCACCAACCTTCTAAGCTTACAGTGAATATGATGTGTACACACCCCTGTTAACATGCCATGTCCTTGTAATATATAAAATGAGAGAGCAATAATGGATTCAAACATATTACCCACCTTTTGTGTGACATATGACCTGTGTATGACCTGTGCAATCCAATCGATAAACAAATGTGTTATGTGTAAAATATAATTAATGAAATATGTACAATATGGTGGTTGCATAAGTGTGCACAACCTTAAAATGATACTTTGCTGAAGCACCTTGTAAGTGACTTACAGCATTCACTCTTCTTGGGAAGGTGTCTATCAGCATGGCACATCTTGACTTGGCATTATTTGACCACTCTTCCTTGCAAAGGTCCCCCAACTCTGTCAGATTGTAAGGGCAGTTGGTAGAGAAAACCACTTTATAAAGCAAAGCTTTCGGGTAGAACCCTTCTTCAATACTAAAGGCAGCTCATGTGCACAGCCCTCGTCAGGTCACACTGGGGGGTGTCTATCTGATTTAGGCCTAGGTTCTGGCTGGGCCAATCCATAACCATGAGTGTGTTCAGGTAGAGCCATTCTTAGGTATCTTTGGATGTATGCTTTGGGTCTTTGTCATGTTGAAGGCTGACACCCCTCCCCATCCTCAGCATTCTTGCAGACACCTGATGGATTTGGGCCAGATGTAAGTGTTATTTGGAACTGTTCAGAATTCCCACCTCCGTGACTACAGGCCCAGTTCCAGATTTGGAACATCCCCACAGCAGGCCAATGCCACTAGTGTGATTCACCATGGGGATGGTGGTCTTCAGGTGAATAGAGGTGTTGCCTTTGAACCACACATACCTTTTAGTATTGTGGCTGTGAGGTCGATCCATAGTCTCATTACACCATAACACATGCCTTTGGGAGACTTAATGTGCTGTATTGCAAATTGTATCCACCCCTGGATGTTGTTTGGTGTTGGGAAATGTTCCCATCCTCTGTCCCTACACCATAGGCCAGACCTATGCAGA
Organism: Protopterus annectens; assembly: GCF_019279795.1. NCBI lineage: Eukaryota > Metazoa > Chordata > Ceratodontiformes > Protopteridae > Protopterus > Protopterus annectens. The sequence continues at coordinate 285,256,835 of NC_056744.1, forward strand.
ATACAGGCGATTGTTCTCACATGTAGTGCACAACACCAGTACTTGCAAGAGATTCCTGAAACTCCCAAATTGCTGCTGTATGTCTCCTGGCAGCCTCCCTGACCAGGTTTTGACATGTCTTTCCATCAGTTTTGGAGGGATGTTTTAACAGCACTGTAGTCCCATATTCAATCCACCTTTTGATGACTGTCTTCACTGTGTTCCGTGGTGTATGCAATGGTGTGGCAAAGTTGTTGTACACTACTCCTGACTGATATCTTTCAAATATGAGATCCCTTTGCTGCTTTGTAAGGTGTCTGCAAACCATGGCTGTTGCTGTTGCAGGCAACTAAGCAAATGTCATGAATATCCTACTTGGACAGCAGACTGTTATTTGGTGTTACTCAGAGTGCCTTTATTTGAAGGCTGGTGTGTACCCAAGCAGACTGAATGTTGTCAGTAAATCACAAGCTGCTGAAATAAAATATTATTTGAAGGGTGTGCACATGCATGCATCCAGCTTATTGTAAGGTTTGTATACTCCATATTTGGTGTCCAATGGATTGGTTGGTTTTACAATTGAATTGTTCATGTTATAGGTCACATTAAATTTTGGAAAAGGTGTGGACTGACATATTGTGGTCCCTATTTGTATATATCACAAACACCTGGGATCTCAACTGGAGTGTGCACACTGTTTATATCCACTGTATAAGTGTAATGTTTCACACATGTCCCTATCTTAGGCCGTTTGTCCCCCCCATTTTGTTGGTCTCTGTCCAGAATTCATGCACTGACAGGCTGTGAGGAATGCTACAGGAATGTTACATTATCTTCAGATAGGCTCCTGTGGTGACCACTGTGATGCAATGCAGTTAACCCCACCACAAGTGAATATGCACATAAAGCAATATGGCTATGAGTGACAGTTGTGTGCATGGAAAATTGCATGCCCTTCACATGCCTGGGGTATTGGCAAACCACAACAGAACAATTTCATACTCACCAGCTTCAGGCTGCTGTCCCACATGCAGACCAGAGGGACATCGGTAGTTGTGGGAGAGAGGTATTGTCAGCAGACTCACATGTGGCATTGGTACAGGATGGATACAGCATGTCTGCACATTTCCAGTACAACCCCCAATACTACACAATTTGATGTCCTTCTCCATAGATGTGCACTTCTGTGCATTATAAAACCCCATCCACAATTGCAATCTGACCTGACACATGCATGCAGTTACTCTACAGATACAAGTATGTCTGCTACACTAGTCTAGTAATCTCCACTGGGGCCTTACCTGCATGTTCCTCATCCATTGTCTGGGTGCCACCCACCTCCAGCATGTGGGGGTCTGTACCCTGATGTTGTACTGTGATGAGTGCCCCAAGTTGGTGAGTAGCTCCTCAGTGGGTGTCAGTGGGGCCTGCATGGCTGGGGCACCACCTGTGGTTGTGTGGTCCCTGGCCACAGCAGCATCCCTTTGCTGGGCATGGCATATGAGGTCGGTTGCACAATGCTGGACCTGCTCTTATGTACATGCATGCAGGCTGACATCGTTTACTCTGTGGACAAGGTCATCCCACAGTGTGGTCCTCTCCTGCAGATGTTGCTGGCTCCATCCACACATTATGGCATGGTTCTGTAGTATGGCTTCTATGATTATATTTGTCTCAGCCGCTGAGAAAGTTGCCCTTCAAAGATGCAACATTGTACCTGGAAGACATAAACAGGGAAATACATCACAGGACCTCATACATTTGGCAACAGTATGTACAGAGCCTTCACATCTATATGGAATACCAATAGCCACCACGCACAACCACACCATACCCATGTAATCTATCAGCACAGTATCATCTTGCATTGCACTCCTGGTCCTGATGTATCATATTCCTACCAGTGAGGGCCAGTTAATTGCATAATCCTCTATTCCTCATTCATGTCTGTGTAGAGGGATGACACTGGACATCTTCCATGTGGATAGGGTGTGGATGTTGCTGAGGCTTGGTGTGACTACAGTGTGTAATGGAGCTGGGAGCACATGCCTGAGTTCATGTAGGATGCAGACAGGGATGTTATCAGATCCCATGGATACTTACGTTTCTTGCCTTTCAATAGGCAATATGTACCTGCTCACTGGTGATGAGGGGAGGGGTGCGGGTGCTGTGCATATCTACCTATAGTGATGCTGAAGCAGGGGGGGTGATGTTTGCCCTATACCTATCTGCAGCAGGTTGGCTATAGCTATGTTGTGTGTATGTGGTCTGATTGACCACCATTACAGGGTGGGTTGGTTTGGTGCCTCTGAGATTGCAGACATATGTAAAGATGGCCTTGTTGGACGTGTCCAATTTGTACTCATAGTTAGTCTTAGAGTAATCCACCTGTAACCTTATATACTTGTTCAGACAAAGGCTGACGTGATGCCAAGTTGGTGCCTGCTCCTACTTTGCCCTGTACAGCCAATATAGGGGCTATGTTTGTGGTTTGTGTATTGCTGCTGTCCAGCAAAGGGGATTACTCTACTTTGGTGGAGGCAGGTTTTACAAGTAAGGTATCGCTGTGCCCATACAGCTATGTAGGTATACATATAGCTGTTTGTAGAAGACATAGACACAAAATCATAACACAGTTGGACACCTCTCCAATTTGAAACTGATAATCATGCTTATTGTAGTACCCAAGGCTGTGTCAGTGCAATGCAACAACCAGTAGCTGTGGAAGTGTCACTGTGTTGGATGCACGGTAACTCTGATTACACACGTGTACAACATGTACAACTTATTTAAATTACATTTTGTATCCCATGTCTGTTGTTATGAGGCAGCCAGAGTCACCTACCCATACATGTGCACAGGTGATACCTGATATACATTTCTATTCTATGTGAATATGACACACTTTTTTCACACTCTTGCTGGCCAGTCATCCCTCTCAACCCATTAGTGCAGGACATCTGTAGGATGCCATACATACATTGGGGGCAATGGGACACAATTAGTGACACTGTCTTAATATTGCTGTAACACACTTGAGTTATTCGATAGCACAGTAGCCTTTGCATTGACAGACATACCCTGAAGGATGTTCAACACTCATATGGCAGGAACAGAGTAGAAAGGCTAGGAGTGGGGTAGTGAGAGTAAGAACGTTTAATGTTGGCAGTATGACTAGTATAGGAACAGAGCTAGCTGTTATGATGGCCAGAGGAAGGTTGATATGTTGTGTGTGTGCAAGAGACCAGATGGAAGTGGAGTATGACTAAGTGTAGCGGAGGCAGGTCACAATTGTGCTATCATCATGTGGATGGGAGGGGAAAGGGCGTAGAGGTTATCCTGAAGGAACAGTATGCCAAGAGTGTTTTAGGAGGATGAAATGAGTGTCTGATAGAGTGAAGTTTATGAAGATAGAAATTGACGGTGTAATGATGAATGTTGTTGGTGCATATGCTACGCAAGTTGGTTGTGCGATGGATGAGAAAGAGAAATGTAAAGTCAGTTGGAAGTCATGGTGATGACTGTACCCAAGGGTGAGATAATGGTGATTACAGCAGATTTCAGTGGGCATACTGGTGAAGGGAACAGAGGGGACGAGGAAGTGATTGTTATGTGTGGTATTAAGCAAAGGAATGCAGACGGTGAGATGGTAGTGGATTTTGCAAAAAGGATGGACATGGCTGTGGTGAATGGTGAAATACATGAGTGGAGGATGCACACAGGTGGAATATATACAATGTAGTAGGGACATTCTGAAGGAGATTGGAGACTGTAAAGTGGTAATAGGGGAAAATGTAGTTGGGCAGCATAGATTGTTGGTCTGTAAGATGACATTGGTGATCAAGAAAAGGAGGAGTGTGAGGGCAACACCAAGGATCAAATGGTGGGAACTGGAAAAGGGTGATTGTGAGGTGGAGTTACGGGAAGAGTTAAAACAGGCACTGTGTGGCAGTGAAGATTTATCAAATATCTGGATAAGTACAGCAAAGCTAGTAAGGTAGGCAGCTAGAAAAATTGTGTGACATGTGGATGAAGGAAGGAGTACAGGGAGACCTGGTGATGGACTGAGGAAATACAGGACAGTATACAGAGAAAGAGCTTGGCTAAGAAGGAGTGGGATTGTCAGAGAGATGAGGAAAGTAGACAGGAGTATAAGGAGATGAGGTGCATGGCAAAGACAGGGGTGGCAAAGGCTAAGCATGAGGCATATGAAGAGTTGTATGACAGAGTGGACACTAATGGAGGATGAAAGGACTTGTACTGATTGGCTAGAAAGTGGGACTAAGCTAGGAAAGATGTGCAGCAGATAAGGGTGATAAAGGATAATGAGGGAAATGTACTAACAAGCGAGGAGAGTGTGTGAGCAGATGGACAGAGTACTTTGAGAAGTTGATGAATGAAGGGAATGAGAGAGAGGGAAGGTTGCATGATGTGGGTATGGTGAATCAGGAAATGCAACAGCTTACCAAGGAGGAAGTAAGGATAGCTATGAAGAGGATGAATACTGGAAAGCGTGTTGGTCCACATGACATACTTGTGGAAGCATGGATGTGTTTAGGGTAAATGACAGTGGTGTTTTTAAACACATTGTTTAATGATATCTTGGAAAGTAAGAGGTTGCATGAAGAGTAGAGAGAAAGTGTTTGTGTACCATTTTAAGAATAAGATTGAAGTGCAGAGCTATAGTAACTACAAAGGAATAACATTGATCAGTCACAGCATGACATTACGGGAAAGAGTAGTGGAAGGTAGGTTAAGCAGGGAGGTGATGAGTAGTGGTCAGCAGTATGTTTTCATGCCAGGAAAGAGCACTACAGATGTGATGTTTGCTCTGAGAGTGTTGATGGAGAAGTACAGAGAAGATCAGGAGTTGCTTTGCGTCTTTTGGGACTTAGAGAATGTATATGACAGGGTACCTAGAGAGGAGTTGTGGTATTGTATGAGGAAGTTATGAGTGACAGAGATATATGTATGAGTGGTACAGGATATGTACAAGGGTGGTGTGACAGTGGTGAGGTCTGTGGTGCGAGTGATGAATGCATTTAAGTGGAGGTGGGATGACATCAAGGATCAGCTGTTAGCCCTTTCTTACTTGCAATGGTGATGGTCAGATTGTCAGACAGGATCAGACAGGAGTCCACGTTGACTACAATGTTTGCAGATGACATTGTGATCTGTATTGAGAGTAGGGAACAGATTTATGAGACCCTGGAGAGGTGGATATATGCTCTAGAGATGAGAGGAATGAAGGTCAGCAGTGTGTGGATGAGAGGGAGGATAGCAGAATGTTGTGGATGAAGGGAGCAGAGTCGGCAAAGGTGGATGAGTTTAACTGATTGGGATCAACATTTTAGAGTGATGATGATTGTGGAGGACAGCTGAAGAATAGAGTACAGGCAGGATGGAGAGGGTTGAGAAGAGAGTCAGGAGTGAGTTGTGACAGATGAGTACCAGTAAAAGTGAAGGGGAAGGTCTACAAGAGGGTAGTAAGACCAGCTATATTATATGGGTTGGAGACAGTGGCATTGACAAAAAGTCAGGAGTCAGATCTGGATGTGGCAGAGTTACAGATGTTAGGATTTGCACTGGGTGTGACGAGGGTGGGCAGGATTAGCAATGTATATATGAGAGGGTCAGTCCATGTTGGACGGTTTTGAGACAAAGCCAGAGAGGCAAGATTACATTGGTTTGGACATGTGCTGAGGAGAGATGCTGAGTATATTGGGAAAAGGATGGTAAGGATGAAGCTGCCAGATAAGAGGAAGAGAGGAAGGCCTCAGATAAGGTTTCTGGATGTGGTGAGAGAGGACATGCAGGTGGTTGGTGTGATAGAGCAAGATGCAGAGGACAGGCAGAAATGGCAACAGATGATCCACTGTGGCGACCCCTAATGAGAACAGCCAAAAGAAAAAGATGGGGATGTCATAATGTCAGTCTTCACAGATTTGCCAATGATTAACCAGACATAACACAACTCTATGAGTAAATGACTACAAATATGAGGCGCGCATATGGTCAGTGTGCATAACACTGGACAGTTTAATGGTATGAGCTCAGTATATATATATATATATATATATATATATATATATATATATATATATATATAGGTCTCTCAAATTTCTGAGAGAAACAAGTATATCATAGTTGTATTCACAGGTAAGATATGGATATGTATGACATCCCACTAGCTGGCCTAGCATTGTCACAATCAGTATTGTTCAACACACACTGCAGTAGTAGTCATATGTGAACCATCCTTTCCAGGGGTGAATCAGGGGCCTGACCTATGATCTATGTCACTGCAGACAGACCCAGATGCTATGGCCATAGGTTCTGATCAGCAACATTTCAGTACAACAAGTCTTGTTGAAACATATATGTTAAACTTTCTATTTCTCATTCTTACATACCCCCTACTGCAGTCCATTACATGCTTACTTGTCTGTTTTTTTTTTTCTTTTCAAGTGTAGGTAGTTATATCCTGCTTGTTTTTTCTTTACATTGTTTCTCTTTCTCTCTCTCTCTCTCTCTCTCTCTCTGATGGCCTGTGCACCAATTGGTGTCCCCACTTGCTAATTGCATGCAGAAGAAATGTGTTGTTATTCATATAGCTAATGGCATGGCAACACACTCCTATAATTGAGTACTTTATGTGGGCATTGGCCCTTTTACTGGCCACTGAAGAGGACTTCATGGAGGTGTTTGAACAACAGCATCACAGAGGGTATTTGGAAATACCCCTTACAATCAAAATTGTGGAGACAGGCAAACAAAATGAAGGAGAATATTCCAGACATAGGGACAGAATGAAGGTATTGCTGGTACACATTTGGATTAATGCTAGTCTAACAGGGTTTGTTTCTATGTGATATTAACTCTGACAGAGTTATATGTTTGACATAACTCTTAACTGTAGGGCTATCCACAGAATGGCCAGAGTTTGGGTTCCTATGTTTGGTGTGCTCCTCAGACAGTTTTTGTCTTTGGAAAATCAGTAGCATACTCTGGTGATTGCAGTTGTAACTGCTAACATCCATTTGTGTTTCTGACCTCATATCCCTCAGGCAAGATATGTTACAACAAACCCTGTTACATCAGCAAATTTTTCAGTTTATAACAGCAATATTTCAAATATGCTCCTGTTTTGGGGCTTCTGTCCCACAATTATGTCAGGCTTTGTCCAGATTTCATGCAGTAAAAGGTTGATTGTTATGGTAGTGCCTACATTCCTGATATCATCTCAGTGATGTATCAGACTGCCAGACATGTCATGTGGAAGAGGCCTTATATATATGAGGGACAGCCTGGACATTCTGTGGCACTCTGTACAGTTGAGAGGTCTGTGTATTTGTGGCAACTGTTGACAGTCAGGATTGTATAGCAGTGTAGTGTGTCAATGTTATTTGACCTGTTTAGGGAGTGGGTGAATGTATGTGTTATGGCTCCTTTTCTATCTGCCTGTGCATGCTGCTCCTGTTTCTGGTGGTCTGTCGGCTGTATATGTTTGCAGGGGCAGACTGAGACATGTCTCGTACCACAGTCAGGCATCATACTATACTGTGAATTGGGCCAGTGTATGTAGGAGTAGTGTGTGAGTGGCAAACATGTTGAGATGTTTTTGTTCACGCAGTCCTTATACTGTACTGTTCCTTTGGCTTACCGGTATGTCATTGTGACTGTGGTGGAATTGGTTGTAGGTATCCACTTTCACACTACTGTCTGTTTTTCAGTGCTGTTACATCCCTGTAGTGCCTGATATATTTGCTAATACATGTATAATTCCCCATAGTGGATTATATTAGTGTTGTGTCAGTCTGACTGTAGTTTTGACAGTGCTTGGTAACATGCTTAGCAGCTAGGTTCCCTAATGTGATGTTATGTCCAGATATTTGAAGGATGAACTGATGCCTGGCCCCCATAAGTGTTGTGTATTTCTGACACATCAGTGGGATGATTTGAGGATTTCACTCACTAACTAGTGAGAAGTAATTAAGTGTTGGACTTGTACTATTTCAGTCAATATATGTTAGGACAGACATGAGGGGGTTAGTGCAGCAACTGTGTCAGCTTATCTACTCCAGTATTTCAGATATGTCCATATTTTCATAGCCTTCTCCCCCCACATTGTCAGGCTTAGTCCAGATTCATTGCACTAAGGGGTTCTCAGCTTACCTCTTGACTGTCTGGCTTGTTGCAGTTTGTCCAGGTTTATTGCTCATATTTCTGGTCTATTCCACAGATTCATTATTTTTATATCCCTGGTAAATCACTGTGATGATCTGAGGATTTCTGACAGTAAATAATGACATACATTTCAGTTGCAGGACTTACATCCTTCAGAACATGTATGCTGAAACAATCAAATATGTCCCAAGTTTGGGCCCATTGTACCCCCATTTGGACAGCCTGTGGCCAGATTTCTTACATTAAGAAGTTTATATATATATATATATATATATATATATATATATATATATATATATATATATATTTTTTTTTTTTTATATATGTATATCTCTATTTATATTATGTATATAATGTTCTGTGTGTGTGTATATATATATATATATATATATATATATATATATATATATATATATATGCATCTCTGTACATATATACATCTGTATATGTATAAATACAAAACCTGACTGATTCTACAGAATTTTTTCCCTACTGTTGAATGATTTTACTGCATGATATATTTGGAAAACCATCAGCAATCCTTACGACTCAAATGGTATAGTGGTACATTGCTCTGACTATGGTGAACAGGGCCCTGGGTTCAAGACTTGGCAGGGTTGATTATTTTGTTACTAGGCAGAACAGTGGTTTATGGAAACAGAGTGATTAAAGCAGTTGTAAGAGGGTTTGCATGATGCTAAATGACACCAACACATGGTTAAAAGTATAGATGCTTAATCTGTGTTGGCTTCACTTAGCATTGTGCAAACACACTTACTCCCGCTTAACCCCAAGTTAATTTCTTTAAAAGAAAAGAAAAAGGGGTGATAGGAAAGTGGTGAAAAAAGAGGCATCCAGCAGGACGTACAGTATGAAAGGTAGCTAGAGATGTGCAGGACGGGTTTAGGAAAGGTCCATAGCTGTCCATTTCTTCTACAACAACAGCTGTGAATTTCTACAGAATTTGGAGGTGAATTTGAACACTCAAACCCCTGAGAGAGGGGTGAGGACAACAGTAATGTGCTGTCAAGCCAATTGTATCAGATTGCATGTGTCCAGTGGACATGTGTATGAAATGGGCAGCTATGTATGGAGCATAATTTTTTTTGGGGGGACAGATGCCTTTTTTAAGGTGAGAGTGGGATATTGGGGAAGGATAGTAGGTATATTTGGAAGGGGTAAGTTGGGTAGGAAGACAGACAAGACAGCAGACAGGGGTAGTATATGATACATGTGGGGGGTAAACACCTTGGAGAGGGAGGGTGGTTGGGAATCAGATGCCCATGACCCCCCAAATGGGCACAGTAGGACTGAGGTTCCCACCCATGAGCAATCACCACTGCACCTTTATGGCCCCAAAGGTGGCTGTGCTGGGGACTGGACAGGAGGGGCAGGTTGGCCCTCAATCTGGTGCAGGTGTCCACCAAACTCCTTTTGGATGGCACTATGCACCAAACCCCAAATCTGGCTATAAGTGACAATTTCCTGTCCACGACCACTCTTGGGGGGTGGGCCCAATCCCCTGAGGTGGTTCCACTCGAAGGTGGTGCAGACCCAGCGGACGAGGAGGTGCCGGGTTGTGTCCCAGATGTGCTGGGGCCCGGTGCCATAGCCAGATGAGGCGGGACAGGTGGAGCTGCCAGAATCTGAATTCCCAGATGTGCTATGGTATTGAGGTTTTATAAAATATGTTGGTTAGTTATGAACAAAACATTTCAAAATTAGTTTTAACAGCATGCATGGGTGTTCTAATTAACCCAAAACAACAGATATGAAACAGTTGCATAGCAAACAGAACACATGCACATAGGTGCCGGAACCATAGAGCCAGGGGGAGAGGGAGCCTCCCCACTTTTACAGCTGCAAGATCTGTCAGGAAAAAATAATGAAGTGGAGTTTTCAGGTTAATGTGGATTCACATGTGGAAGTTAAACTAACTAAACTAGCTGATCTTGTTCTCTTATTGCTTTGTGTTACAGGAGTTATGCTGCTCCTGTTCCGTTGGTGCTGCCAGAGCCAGAGTCATGCTGGTAAGGAGAGTTTTGTTCTTTTTTTTGCAAGAGTTATGCTGATTGTGTGTATGTATGTGTGTGTGTGTGTGTGTGTGTGTGTGTGTGTGTGTGTGTGTGTGTGTGTGTGTGTGTGTGTGTGTGTGTGTGTAAAATGCCCCAGTTAGGTATACTTGGTGGTTAGTATTACTCAGGCTCAACCAAGAGCCTGAATTCTCTACCCATACTACCACTTGTGATTCAGGGAGATGAGTCCATAGCTCTTCACTGTCCAGATTTTCACAGAATATTTGGCTCATACTTTTGGTCTGTTCCTCTTAAACATTGTATGGCAAATCAGTGAAAATTGAATTCACTAAATAATGATAGCTCTTTAAGTTTCAGTCTTCATATCTTTCAAGAAACACATGGTAACACAAAACACTTTATTTTAGCAAATTTATTGGATTATACATGCAATATTTAAAATATTCCCTGGTTTGGGGCCTTTGCCCCCCAAATAAATGTTGGCTTTTTCCAGATTTCTTGTGCTGCAAAGTTAAGAGATTTAGTTGATTGTCAAGTGGATTTTACAAGGAGCTGAGAGCTTCAGGGGAAGAGAAGTTTAATGCTACTTATGCTAAGTTGTTTGCATTGTTAGTAGCACAACAGGTAGTATACTTGCTTTTGATGCAGAAGGTTGTGCGTACTACTCCCACAGTATGCAGATGGATCATAGATACTGTACTGTATTGTACTTCAATAGGAATGAATGCTGCAGTCCTATGAATATCCTCCTTTGGAGGAGTTACCTAGTAACTATGAACCCATTTTCAGTTTGCCATCCATTCACCATTGCAAAATTACTAGCTTATCATTTTTTAATGTAGCATAGGCAATTTATTCTTCGAGGGCAACAGGCACTTTATTTGTAGATGAAACAATGAAATATAAAGCTGTTTGCAAGCAACAACTTCATTAGTTATAGATCCCTTTAATTCATAATCATTTAGATGACTTACTTCTGCAGAGATTTTGCATATTTAGGGATATTGGTGGATTGTAATGACAGAAGTTTGAGTGGCCTTTTATGGCTTAAATTTTCTGAAATTTTGTTTCATTGCTTACTAGAAGACTGTTCCAAACTACAAATTTAAAACACATTCTAACAAGTGGTGTTGTATTATACAAGTAATATAATTTAATACAAGGAATATAATTTAATACAATCAGGAAGGTGAATCAAATAATGTGTACATATATGCTTGCTCACAGGATGCAGGAGATCAAAATAGGGGAAGAGACCAGTCACCAATGGTGTCCCCAGTGGTCAATGCTGAGACTTTTTCTGTTTGGCATTTACATCTCAAAAGTAAAAGGAAATACCAAAAGGCTTTGGCCTACTTAGTTTGAGATGCCTGCAAGCTAAGAGCAGTTATTGAATCCCCAAATGACTTAACCATCATGCAGAAAGGTTTGTTCCAAACAATAACTAGTGCCAGACTCATAAATTGAAACTAAACTCCAAGAAATACATTATCATACCCTTTGGGAAGTCATCTATTCCAGGGAACTGCCAAACTGACAATGCCCCATGAGAACTGACCCAGTTGTTTGGCATTTGGGAACTTGTGTGCACAGTGTCCTAATTTTGACCAACATGTGCCCAGTTATAAGAAAGTCTTTCTATATTGTACAGCTTATAAACAAATTGATTGTGACTAGATCAAGAGATGTTATTGTCCCACTTTACAAAGCCCTCATTAGGTCAATCATTTTGCATAATGCGCACTTTGGCATGTATGTGTCCAGACCCATGCAACAGTTGGAATACCCACAGAGATACCTTGCTAAAAGGATAAAAATCTTAAACAATAGGTCTTGCATGGACCACCTCAAAGATTTAGCACTATACTCATTATCCTACAGAATGCTTAGAGGTGACGTGTCTGGCATACAAGGCATCCTCCAACCTAATACAGATAGACCTACTGAATATCAGCAGATCAAATGGCATCAGAAATACTCAGTCCAGGTATCTAAACTGAATGTTGTGGAGAGATGGATATATATCCAGAACTGACTATCCATTCAAGTAAAACAAAGCTTATCCCTGCCCATATTCAAATGCAACTTGGATCTAAGGATGGGTAATAGAAAATGTACTCCAGGACTGCCCCTTGTGTCACTAATGGATAGAGGCACTTCCTAAATGCTGCATCCCTTGCATGGGCCCCTCAAATTATCTATAGTGTGCTCACATTTATTCTCACTAGGGCTAATATACAATTATCAGCCGTGGGATAGGTAAGACCAATCCAGACATGTTAATTTAAGCACCAAAATGGAAATTGGCTAAGCTTAAAATGTCCTCCAAGTGAACCTATGTTGTGGTAGTAAATAGTTTTTGAAAAATGCCCTTTTTAGATCATTAAGTGCCCCTGTCACTCTCCACCCCCCCCCCGCCCCCAGTCTTCAACAGCTTCTGGCACCTCTGCACATGCACAAATGGAACAACAGTAGGCATCATAATGACATGCAAGTTACATTGATAGCAACAGGCCAGCGATGATAATATTTGAATGGGGAACATTAATAATCAAATGGTTCAATATTTGTAGAACAATAGGACACATGTCCCAACAATAGGTTTAGAGAAAAACATTAATTATGTGTATGAATTGTTGGTGCAGATAGGGTGGGAGAGAGACAGATGTCAATTAATAACTGTATAGGCTTCGATTGTTCACAACTGTACTGATCATTACTCTACTCATTAATCTCTAGGTATGATCTCACTTTACATCTACCTATGGCCTGGGGTTGGGCAGTGGAATCTTTGTACACAGTGTATTACTAAAGCCTTCTTAAAACTAATACATACATTTCCTAACCTGACAGACCCATGGAGGGAATATCTGTTAATACTGCTTGACTGTTTCTACACATATTCACATATTCAAGGTTACATATGTGACACTGACAGGGGTGCCCGGCACTCATGCTGTGTATGTGTGTGTGTGTGTGTGTGTGTGTGTGTGTGTGTGTGTGTGTGTGTGTGTGTGTGTGTGTGTGTGTGTGTGTATATGCTACTGCCATACTCCACCTGGATTTCTATCTGTCACCCTGGGTATTGACAGAGGGACATTTATCGGAAGAAATCGCTTGGTGTATGTACTTATCTTGCTGCCACTTGCAGCCTTGGGTTGGGACAGTGAAAGTGCTGTACACAGTGTATTAGTACAGCCTTCTTACAGCTAATCAAAACATTTCCTAATCTGGCAGAACCTGTGGAGGAAATTTCTGTTAACACTACCTGAATGTTTCTACACATATTCTTGGGTGAAATTATGCATGCAGCTTACTACCACTCCCGGGATTCAAACCATGCCTGTTTGTGCAAAAAGGTACGACAAGGTTGTATTTCAACACAATGAGCTATTAAGGACCTGCTGTTTTGTGTTTGACTGTTTTCTGCCTAATACTCTCTTGGTTGGGCAATCTGACCTTGTAATTCTGACATTCATGCATGGCAGATAGTTCTTGTACTGTGCATTAATACTTTGACATATTACAATCTGGAAAGCAATGGATAACACTAAGAACTGCTGTAGGGGATATAGTATACTAGTTTACATATTACTATTCAGGGATCAGATCTTGGTGCATGGAACATTTCATATAGTTGATCTCCTGTTTTACAGCTCCACAATCTTTGACAGATGAGCCTCAATTAATTCATGCTGTCAGAGCCATAGTTGCTGTGCAGAACCTGTACACATTTAGATTCATACCACCACATACCAAAGTAAACACAACAGTTTGGGGTTTTTAGTTTTATTGAAGGGTACGGGCAGTTTTATTGATAGATATCCTGTACATCAGTATTAGTCTGCTAACATCTCATTTATTCATTACACACAGTACACATTTTAACCTACTGTATGTTGACATGCTACTCCTTTCTATTTAGTTGCCCTGAATACTGCAAGCTAGATTTGTACTCACCAGCCTCCCGGTCCAGCCTTAGTAACCTGCTGGCATGGGCGTCTATGTTCACAGCCCTCTCATCTGCAGCTGTACTGGAGATAAAGAAAAAATTATGCACACCTATCAATCACATACATAGGCTGGACTTTGGTAAACACTAATTGATACTGATACTTACACAATTCTGGGACATTCTGTACCCATCCGTCTCGGGTCCACTGGTCCAAGAGCTCCCTCTTCCTATGCTTGAGATCAGCAAAATGGTGCCTGACCTGCTCACCAGTTCGAGGGATACCAGTAGCACTGGTGAGATCACGTGCAAGCTGGTCCCAGGCTTCTACTTTGTATTGAGAACCCTGGTACTGGCCCAGCAGCAGTCTCTCCTCATGGTCTTTCACTAGGAGTTCAACCATGACCCTGGACTCCTGAATGCCCCACCATTGCACCCGAAATCGCAATCCCTCTCCTACACCAGCCATAGTGCCTGCACAGATGATCTACAACAGGGTCTGGCTGTATTCCCACCTGCAAGGTTTAAATAGAGCCAAACTCCACACTTTGCTGTCATTGGCCCATTTTGAACATGCTGAGCTAAGCTAAGTGATGTGCAAACCTGCTTAGCTAAGGTTGGCCTTAAAGGGTTAGATGTTGAGCACTATATACCAATGTGCACATCTCCTTAGCTGGGCTACCTATTGTTTAGCATTTACATTTAAGCACTGGTTACACCAGCTTAGCATAGCTGAGCCCTACTTAGCATTGCTCAGATTTCATTTTATAGAGTAGCAGGATTATAGGATTGATTCATTATTACTGACATATTACAATTTTATGTTTCCCTTCCATGACATCCCCCTATGCACTTTCATTAAATTATATTCTTGTGTGACTGCACTGTACTGGGCACTTGTGTTTATATGGGGGTTTCACATCTTTTTCAGACTGACATCTCACTTTTGGACCTGCTACACTACCCTGGTTGACAGAAAACAGTTCTTACATAATTTAAGTTTACAAAAATATTTTTAACGCTACTTTCCCATTGAAAAATAAGTTGCCTCTCTTAGTACTCGAACCGTGAATGCCTGCCAGGACTCTAACCACTATACTACCTCAGCTTGTAAATTTCACCTGTATATTTGCATTTATCCCCTATGGGATGTTTAAGCTATGGTAAGCAGAGGGATATAACGCACACACCTGCTTAGCTACGCTTAAACATTCCTTAGCCTAGGAAAAAAAGTATATTATTATTATTATTATTATTATTATTATATTATTATGTTATATAAGTGAGTTTTGTGGTGTTCTGACATCTCATTGAGGACTGCAATCATGAAATAATGACATACATTTGCTTTCAGACTTCTACCCTTCAGTAATTCATACTAATGCATGACCTGTTTTCTATCAACTTTGTAAGTTTCATGGCCAATATCTGTCTTGTGCCCCTTTTGAGGGATTTATCCCCCATTATTTGTGCATTGGCACTCATTTCCTGCCATACCTCGTAACTGTACAGGTTTTTGCAAAATGTCCAGATTTTTGCTTCATATTTTTGGTGTGTTCCTTCTAACATCTGTACTTTTCTGACAAATAGCTGAGAACTGAAGTCATTACATAATGACAAATATTTGAGTTTGACTCTCAGAAAATTCAGGCTAATGCAAAACCTATTATTCTATCAACTTTCTAAGTTTGTGAGAACAATATTTAAAATCTGTCCCTTTTTGTCTCCCCATCATTTTATGTTTTGTCCAGATATTTTGCTCTAACAGGTAGAGAGGTATATTTCCTGCTTTAGTAGATGTGGAGGTGTCATACTGCACGTTGGCAATGCAGGGGTTGTGTCACAGAACGTGTCACACACCCCCTGCATTGCTTTATTGCTGCCAATGTTTATTTCAGTGTCCGTGGACATTGAAATGATCATTATTTCATTTCAGTGTCCGGGGACACTGAAATACTGGCATAATATTAGAGTAGATCTCTAATATTATGCCAGTTTGTTTTAGAAAGTGCCGTACAGTACTTTCTGAGTGCAGGTGGTATGTTCAGTGTCCGTGCACTACTTGGACATGCCCCCTGCACTCATTCACAGTTCGTGTCCATATACATAGTACAGCAGCGTGCCTTCATGAATATGCAAGGTGCGCTGCTGTGCTATACAGACATGAACCATTCCGTGCAAGAATAACTTTATTCTTGCATGGAATTTGTTGAATCCCGGGGATTGTTTATTCATTTATTTGCTTGTTGTTACTATTTACCAGCTAAGTCTGTGGGCTTTTCATTTCATACATAAAATGCATCAAAAATGTTTAACATGCTAATGTTGAAGCATCCACTGTTTGATAACTTTTGATTTGGAAAAGTTAAAATGTTTCATGCAGTAAAAAACAATACAGTTATATACACTTAGTAAACTTAACCATAACAGTCAAGTACAGATGTCTGCATATAATAGCCTTATTTTAAAAAAGTATCACTCAGGGAGTGAAGAAATAGAGTGAGATTAAAGCATTTTTGGGATTATACTCTTGTCTGAATGGTGACTTTTTTGGAATTTGTAGGAGTATATATCACTGGGCTAGGTTACCTTTTTATTAATTCTTGTTAATATTTATTGTAATGCATGTTTTATATATCTGTATTTGTTGGAAAAGGCTGCAACTTTTTCTGTGTGGAAAATTTGCAGATAAAGGTAATGCAGTGGGAATCATTTGAGTTACTTCATTACTGGCAAAATGATGAATACCAGAAACTCTTTTCTTATTTCAGATTTGTGTTTCAATGAATATTAAATAACACTGCCATCATGTTGAAGTTATTTTCTTTTTGTTTGTATTTCTTAATTTTGAACAAAGCTCTTAGTAAACCAGATTTCATTCCCCTTTAACTGTATGCCACCACACCTAGCTCCTTACTCATAATATGGATTTGGCTGCATATTGCATTATTTATTGCTGCAGCTTCTTTCATGTACAAATATTGCAGAGAGGAGCAGTGGTACATTGGATCAAAGTAGAACTGACAATTCTTGTTAACTGAGCGTGTAACACTGTATATAGATTAATTAGTAATTTGTTTCAAATGAGGGAATTGCTTTGGTTGGTTAGATAGGTTTTTAATTAATAAATAAGCTTAAACATGTGATTTTATGACTAGGTCCAGAGGAAGTATGCTAACTATTTGATGTTTCTTATTTTTATTGTCCTGTTGAAATTGACTTTCATAATAGCTAGAACTCTTGGTATAGCTTTCAGTACAGCCCAGAAGACTGGAGTTCAGTTATTGGTCCTGGTGCCTGATTATGTGTTTTCAACAAAACTTATCAATACTCACAGAAATAATGACATTTAATAATATTTGGAAGTGCCTTAATGCACTGCTACTCATTCTAGAAATTAACTCAAGTGTATGTTTAGCTCATCAGACAGTGTTAGAAGCTGGAGTCTCTTTAAATTGTAATCTTTTACAAACAAAACGAATTTTTGCAATTCAAATATTGCTTTAATTGCAATTATTAATATTAACAGAATCCAATATAGGGGTCCGCGAAAAATATTTCCTTTATCAAAAGGAGTCCTCCAGCTTGCAAAGTTTTGGAACTACTGCTGTAGTGAATTGTCTGTATTTATGAAGCTTCTAGTTTAAGCTGCTACACTGTCTCTCATGTAATTCTTTTAGGAAAGGTCAGCTTGATCCTTTTAAGACATTAACAGGCAGATGCTGAATGTTTTCTTCAACTATGTAGATAATACAATATTTATGTATTAAGGTCTTTGCACAAAATATGCTCTGAGATAATCCTGTTTAAAGTAAACACATAAAACATGCCTAGATAAGAACATATAAAATTTGTCAACCTGTCTTCCTTTCTACATATTTTGCAATGTTTGCTCTTTCCAGCCATGAGAATGTGCACAAATGGATTTTGTCATCGTTGTGACAGACATAACTTTGTAACAACCCTAATTAGTTCCTTTTTCCGATAGAAAGGTATAAAAGAACACATGACTCTGCATATAGTTGAATCTCTCTGTACTAAGATATTCCATATCATGATCCTGTTTTAATAAATAATGTGTTTGCATCTAGAACCTTTGACAGTCTTTATACTGAACTTTATAGCTGCATGAATTAGAAAGCAACACATTTCCATTTGACTGATGAGATAATCCTTTCAGAAATGTACTCTAACACCACTAAAATCAGACCATGCAATACTCTTTCATGTAGATTGCGTCAGTAGATAGTTAGGGAGTGTGAATACAATAGTGAGAAACATCTGACTGTGTGTGTGTGTGTGTGTGTGTGTGTGTGTGTGTGTGTGTGTGTGTGTGTGTGTGTGTGTGTGTGTGTGTGAATGCAAATGGATGCAGCAGTGTCTTACATCTCTTAGTACTGACAACATTTAAAATCCCACATGGCTGCAGAAGACATTTTTGTACATGCATAGCCTTTACAAGACACAAATGATGTTATCCCTTCAAAGATGCAGTGTGACTCACGTGCAGTAATACTTCTTCAGTGGCACATTCCTATAATATACTTGCATGTAGAGTGTGTCAGTAGATAGGTACAGAGCATGAACACAGGATTGACTGTCTTCTGTAAGTGTGTGTTTCTTCCTCTTACTGTGCAGAACAGGCTGAAAATACATATATGATGTAAATCTATACAGTGTGCTTGTGCTGTGCAACCACTATTTAGCATAAACATCAATGTAAAGCACAATGGTGATGTCATCCATTGAAATGTGTAGGGTCACAAGTGCAAAATCAGTAGCTTGTGATGTTGGGTGTATAGTTCAAATCCCAAAATCACTGCTCAAACTCAGTGCACATGTTGTTAGCAGTGTTGTCATCCACATCTGCTATTATCATGTGTATATGTTGTTTCCTCTTACAGGTCTTTATTCTAATTTTCATTTTGAAACACTGTATTGAAGACTGATGCTGTCATTTGATTAGATTGTCCTTCCATAACAGTTGTAGTAAGACACCTCCTCGGGACTGAGGACATTAGACAATATAATGATTGCTGTTACTTAAATAAGGCATATGTTGCAATATAGGATTATATCCACATTGTACATAACTGTTGTACAATCACAGTGACAACAGCAGGAGGACACAGGTGTGTTTAGGTATGCCGAGCATCAGGCAATTCTGTCTGATGTACAGCAAGATTATGTCAAAGTAATTACAAGGACATATATTCCTTGATTCAATAACATGCTGTAATGCTTTCACATAACCCCACATATGACAACTGGTGATGCACTTATATCGTGGCACATTCAGTGATCCCACTAATGTGTTGATTTTCTCAACACTTAGTCAAGTGTTATAAATCAGCACTGAGTGCATTCTTAACTCTGCTGGAATGACATCCCCACATTCTAATGTGCATGTGTATGTATACATTGACAGAGGCCTCCTCCATTCATTTTATCAGATAAAAAAATATGGGCAATGTGACAATAGGAGGTACTGCCAGCAATGCCAGGAGGAGTGAGGAGTGGATGTGTAATATATGCCAGCACAGCTAGCTGGAATTTAGTAAAGAATTATATCTCATTTGTGTAGCAAACAGATTGTACAGATGCTTGTGTTTAAAAATGTATTTGTAAAGTTGCTTGTGTTAAAAAGTACCAACAGTGTGCCCTGCTGGAAAGAAAATAAATTTACATGTATTATTGTAACTGAATTAAATGTATATGTTTTGACAGAGGATACTGGAAGAGAAGAGAAGAGGTTAATCTCAAACTTCAAAAATAGTAAGAAAATTAAACTACTATGGGCCTAGGCCATAAAGATGTTATCTCACAGTTTTGAATGAAGCCAGAGATGCAATGTCTGTAAGAAGTATATTTTATTAACTCCTGTAGGAAGAAGGGAAGTGTTTATGGTTTTATGACTTCCAGTTGCTGCACCAGATCTTACCAATGCTCTTGTGTGTGTATTATTGACATGTAGGTGCTAAAATCCTGGCAGCTTCTAGTGTTGTTGATAGCATGGGAACCAGAAGTCAGATGACGAGATGTATGTGATGTCATTCTGTACATAAATAATCTTTTAGGGGAGACTGTGCTTGATGCAGATTCTCCCTATTAGGAAAGCCTGAAGTCTCAGGAATAGTGTGTTCTTGAAACCTACAAAGGAGGAAGACCATTCACCTACCTCCTCTTGCCTTGCACTAATAAGTGACCAGGAATAGTAATTCCCTAAATCGGTTAGGGAAATATTGTGAGAATAGTTAAGTATTGTTTTTTTCTGTAACTACCTTCTAGTCTGGGCAGAAGGGGGCATAGTTAGTAAACCTGTGCCAGCCTTTTCCAGCTGTGTGTGTGTGTGTGTGTGTGTGTGTGTGTGTGTGTGTGTGTGTATGGAGTAGTGGATTACTTGGCTTGGGCACTCAGCTGAGGACTTAACTCTGCAGCAGTACCAGTAGGGAGTTTATTAGGGACCTAGAGGGAGACAGAGAAAACCAGACCCAAGGCTGTGTGTTCCTTGTGTGTTCTTAAGGGAAAATGTGCCTGATGCAGAAAGGTCTGCATCTGGAAATACTGAAAGTATCTATTTGTATCCCAAGTTAATGTCCATCTCCATCATCAGTGGTGAAGAGTCATGCTCCTTGACTACTATTCCAGAGTGGGGACTTCACATATTGGTGATCAGTAGTGTGGATATTGAACTTCTATAACCTGTAAGCAGTTGTCACTAAAGGTGTTCATTGTCTCAGCAACCACAGGGTAGACATTCAGAGTTTCATATCACAACACTTTTTATTTATTGTTTTTTTAGTTTAGTTTAGTCATGGAAAGCAGGCAAAGATGTCAGCAGGGGATTATGATAAGCCGACAAAGAACTAGTTGCCCAAGATGTGTGAAGCCAAAGGACTAGTGTATGCCAACCTGACTAAAGAGGAAATTATTTCAGCCTTAGTTGCAGCTCAGACCAGCAGCCAGGAGGACAACCTGGTGATGGGAATTTCCAGCCCTCAAAACAGGACAGATCACCTTTTTCTCAGAGAACTTAAAAATCCATCTAGAGTTAAACAGACGTGAACTGCAGGCCAAACATATGGAATTAGAATCAGCTGAGGGACTGCAGCATATTGAGGCCAATGAAAATGAGAGACTGCACTGTTTGGAGGCTGACGTAGATGAGAAGCAGCATAAGAGTGAGATGCTGACTCTTCGCCAAGATCATGGAGGTAATGGGGAATGGAATAACTGAACCCCAGAAGCAATTAACGGTCAGTAAATTTCTTCCACAATTTACAGAGGGTGATAATTATGACAGTTCTATTCATATATTTGAAAGAGTATGTACACAGTATAATGTTGACCAAGGGCTCTGGGTATGGTTCCTGACCCCCTTACTCCATGGTAAAGCTGTAACTGATGTTTCTAAATTGTCTGATATTGAGTGTTTAAACTATGAAAAAGTAAAGACATGTTTACTTGAATATTTTAAGTTAATACCTGAAGCTTACAGAAAAAAGTTTTGTGAGCACAGACACAAAGCAGATGAAAGTGTGTGCGATTATATAGCTGAGTTAAGCACTTATTTTCAAAGGTGGGTGAGTGGGTGTCAGGTCACCACTTCTGAAGGGCTGGCAGTCCTTTTGGTGAGGGTACAAGCCCTTAGCACTTTGCCTGAGGAAATGAGAATCTGGTTGGCAGACTGAGATTGTAACTCTGCAGATGAGTTGGGGAAGTGAGGCGATCTCTACTTAGCAAGCAGGACATCACTGCACAGGAAAGGGATACCCAGTGCTGCACATGGATATAAAAGAACCCATGGTGGGAAGCCTAAACCACCCCAACATGGTCCACCAGTAATAGGGGAAGCTGCTAGTTCAGGAACACTGCCAAGATCAAGGGTTAAATGTTTTAAATGTAAACAGTGGGGCCATGTATCGTACATATGTCTATGGAGGCAAGGTAAGGAACAAAAGGTGGAGAGCCAGCAAGTTGGAATAACAGTATGCCAGTGGTAAGTTGTCTGGAGACAACAGGGGTACAAAACTATCACAAGAGGTTATATCCTATCTTAGTGAAGAGAACACAAGCTACTGCTAAGAGAGGCACAGCCTCTGACATAACCCATTGTGAAGCCTGCAGCAGTTAAATAAGAACATTACTTGTTTGGGAGGTCCACTCTAGTCAGAGCTTTAGGAGGAACTACATTCCAAATGCCTTTGGCCAGGGTTCACCTTGACTGGGAGGGTGGAAAAGGAAACAAGCAAGTATGTGTGTTTGAGAATATCCCTGCAGATGTCCTGATAGGGAATTATTTTGATAATGCAGTACCTTGTGTGCATGCAGTTACATGCAGTCAAGCATGGAGACATGCATGTGGGTCTGGTAGTGTGGGGACACCCAGACAGACATCACACCTGAAGCCAGGGCTGGTGAGGAGGCTATTTCAGGGAGGAAGGTGTCATGTATCAGTGAGCCTGAAGGTGAGCCACAGCTGCTGGTATGAACTGATGTTCCCTTGGACAAAATGACTGCAAGCGCAGAGGTGAGTGATAGTATCCAGGCTGATAGTAAGGTAGCACTGTCAGAGGATACCAAACTTCCTGTGGAAGACGTCTGGGAAGATCAGAAAGTAGAGCTGAGACAGGCTCAGCTCTCAGACCCTAGTCTAAAAGGCTTGAGGGCGGTAGCCAGGGAGTCATCTGATTTTCAAGGAAAAGTGGAGTTTGTAAACTGGAACAAAGGGTTACTATACAGAAAGTGGACCCCAGAGGGAGGGCTAGAGGGTGATGTAATACAGCAGTTGGTAGTGTCTAGATCCTACCATCTGGCATGTCCAGTCATAGCCCATGACATTCATTTTGCAGGTCATATGGGCATACAGTGTACCAAGTGACATATTATGCAGAACTTTTATTGTCCTGGGATTGCAAGGGATGTAACAGGGCACTGCAGGACCTGTGAGCAGTGCCAAAAAGTAGGTAAGGCAGAAGACAAAGTTGAAGCTCCTTTGACACCTTTGCCTGTGTTTGAGGAGCCATTTCATTGGGTATCTTTGAATATTGTGGGACCTCTGAATACCCCAAGTTCCACAGGGAAGACGTATATCCTAGTGGTAGTTGGTTATGCTACCAGCTACCCTGAAACAGTGGCTCTGTCCTCCATTAAAGAAGAGGAGGTAGCAAATCCTTTGCTAGAGATTTTCAGCAGGGTAGGTTTCCCAAGAGAAATACTGACTGACAGAGGTACCAATTTCATGTCAGACCTGTTGGCTTGTCTGTGGAAACACTGTGGGGTGAAGCACCTAAAAACCACCTCCTACCATCTCCAGACTAATGCTCTTGTGTTGGGGTTAAACCCTACACTAAAGACCATGCTATGGGTATTTGCAGACCAGTTTAAGAGAGAGTGGGACAAATATTTGCCCCATCTGCTGTTTGCATATAAAGAAGTACCACAGGAATCCACAGGTTTTTTCACCCTTTGAGTTGCTGTATGGACATAAGGTGAGGGGAGCTTTACATTTGATTTGTGATGAGTGGGGGGGTGAGTGTGAATCCCACAAACAGTCCTTTGTAGCATATGTCCTAAACCTCAGCACAAGGTTTAGGGAGCGCATGGGCTTGGTCAAGGAGAACCTAGCAGGAGCACAACAGAAGAATAAGGTCTAGTATGACAGTAATGCTTGAACCAGATAGTAAGCTGTGGGACAGCAGGTGATTGTTCTCATTCCTGTCAGACACGATAAGCTGCAGGCACCTTGGAAGGACCCTTCACAGTGGTAAGGAAGATCATCAATGTTAACTACATGGTAGAATTGCTAGGTAGGTGGTAGGGGCACAAATTGTACCATGTTAGTATGATGAAACCTTATATGCAGTAGGAGGCAAGAGGAGTCTGAGGGGGATCTATGGCTACAGAGAGAAAGCCAACAAAATCTCAAGTTACTATGGTGGAGCATAGGGTTACAGGCATATGATATGACAGTGCAGCACTGTAGTGGGTTCAGCAATGCCAAGACAGATGGGATCTCAAGACAGGGTATGGGGTAATGTATTCCAGATAGGGTTATTCCTCTCAAGCAACATTCTCAAGGGGCATTTGAAAAACTAGCTTGAGTCTTCAGAGGGGAAGAGATGTGATGATTTGAGGTACTGCCAGCGATGCCAGGAGAAACAGTGTAGTGGATGAGTAACATAAGCCAGCACAGCTAGCTGGAATTTAGTAAAGAATTACATGTTATTTGTGTATTAAATTGATGTATACATATGCTTGTATTTAACATGTATTTGTAAATTTGCTTGTGTTAAAATGTATCAACAGTGTATCATGCTGGAAAGAAAAGAAATGTACACGTATTACTGTAACTGAATTAAATGTATATGTTTTGACAGAGGATACTGGAAGAGAAGAGGTTAATCCCAAAGTTCAAACATAGTAAGAAAATCAAATTACTGGGTGTAGGCCATAAAGATGTTATCTCTCAGTTTTGAATGAAGCCAGAGATGCAATGTCTGTAAGAAGTACAGTTTATTAGCTCCTGTGAGAAGAAGGGAAGCGATTTATGTTTTTATGACTTCCAGCAGCTACACCAGATCTGAACAATGCTCTTGTGTGTGTATTATTGACATGTGGATGCTAAAATCCTGACAGTTCTAGTGTTGGTGATAGCATGGGAACCAGAAGTCAGATGATCAGATGTATGTGATGTCATTCTGTACAGAAATAATGTTTTAATATTAGAGGGGACTGAAGTCTCAGGAGCAGTCTGTTCTTGGAACCTGACAAAGGAGGAAGATCACTCACCTACTTCATCTTGTCTTGTGCTAGTACATGTCCAGGGATACTAATTCTCTAAAACAATTAGGAAAATATAGTGAGAATAGTTAAGTATTGTTTTTTCTGTAACTGTGTGAATCTTTCCAGCTGTGTTATTTTTCATATTTCCTGTGGTTGAAACTCTGGTGTTTACTGTAAATAGATATTTAGTATTTTCATGTTCTCTTATTATTTATTATTATATATAAATATATTTAAACTTCTCGCTGTGGCTGGTCCTTTTAGGAAAAATAGTTAAGTTTTGATAGTCTTTGCCTATATTTATTTGGTGATAACTCTGACTTGAAAGTCTTGCTGTTTGGCCAACATTACCATTTGTATTAATACTAATTAATTGGGTACCCTTGCAAGAGCCTTCGCTAGCTGGCTTTGTAGTGCCTGATAGCAATGATAACTACCTTATAGTCTGGGAATAAGGGGACATAGCTAGTAAACTTGTGCCAGACTTTCCCAAGTGTGTGTGTGTGTGTGTGTGTGTGTGTGTGTGTGTGTGTGTGTGTGTGTGTGTGTGTGTGTGTGTGTGTGTGTGTGCGTGTGTGCGTGTGCGCGTGTGTGCATGTGTGCGTGTGTGTGTGTGTGCGTGCGCGTGCGCGTGCGCGTGTGCGTGTGTGTGTGTGTGTGTGTGTGTGTGTGTGTGTGTGTGTGTGTGTGTGTGTGTGAGCAAATCAAATCTCAAAGTATGTGTGTGTGTGTCAGCTACTTGGAGAAGGGACATGAAGCATTGGTTTCATAGAGAGAGTGGCTTGGTCAGTCGGCTGAGGACTTAACTCTTCAGCTGTACCAGTGGGGAGTCTTACTGGGGACCTGGAGAGAGTCAGATAGAGAAATTCAGATCCTGGGCTGAGTGTTTTCCTTGTGTGCTATTAAGGGAAATTGTGTTGATGCAGAAAGGTCCACATCTGGAAATACTGAGTGTATTCATTTGTATCCTAAGTGCACATTCCTCTCCAGTGTCAGTGGTGAAGATTTAGTCTCCATGATTACTGGCCCAGAGTGAGGTTGTCATAGGCAAATAAAGTATGTCTGATTTAATGACTTGACAAAGGTAGAGTTCAACAGGTTGATAACAGCTACACTGTGGTGCATGTGTTTCATAGCCATTTTGTTTTCGGTTCTAGCATAGAGAATCATTTTGTGTGAATGTACTCAAGTCACACAAGAGCCATTAACCACATCAGTATTGTCCTTTGATATGTTACACAAACACATACATTTGGATTTCATGGCTGCAGAAACTTGTTCTGCCAATGTCATGGAGAGAGTACTACGGTGTTATATGCACTGAGTAGTGCATTATATATGAGTGACTCTGGTTCTTGGGTGGTATGTGTAGAAAAATACAGACAAACCTTCTTTGATCAAAGACCATTGATAAAGGACTGGTCACAGTTGTGTGTACATGAGCATAGTCAGTTAATTGCCATTAGCCTGACACACTGATATGACATTCATTATCGGGGATCCTTTCTTAATTCAGACATTAATTAAATTTGTTTGAGACAATATTCATTGTTATCTCCTGTGGCAGATGCTGCCAGTACACAGATCTGTGGAATAAATTGCATCATAGTGTGGTGTTTGTATCTGTTCTTATCTGTCTGTACAACAACTGTGTCAGGCAGTAATGCCTTAGGCAAGGGTATTACATATGTTATACTCTGTTCCCACATTTGTATGGTCACACACAACTACATATGGGATCTTTACCCAGTAGAATATAATAGTACATAATTCCCTTCAAGGGTGAGCCTCTTCATGCATGTGTTACGTCTATTTCTGTGGCACACACAATTAATATGTAGCTCAGTGGTAACACTGATGGCATGGGTTAGATTCTTGTAAAAGGTGATTGGGGCTTCTGAGCCATTCTTATTTTCCAGCATGTTATACTGATGAAATACATGCTATGCAAATATCACCTGATGTGTTTACTGTCCTTGCTAAATGTCATCTCAGCTCAGCATGTTAATCACATTTATATCCTATTTAATCCCCTGTGTTACAATGTTACTTTGCGTAACTGTCACATCCTACAGTATTATGTCTGTTTTTTTTACCTATATTTGCTCCGGATATGACCACCATTAATTATTATGACATATATATTGCACAATTATATTATTTCAAAATTGTCTTTGTGACATAAGCAGTTCTAAATCAATTATTTTAGTACAGTTGTAACATTTACCCACACTTCTTGTGCATTTCTCTAAACATATCTTGAATTTCTGTGCACATTGTCCACAGTACACTTTCCCTGCCTGCTAACCCTTTTATTATAGTTGACCTAGCCATTTCCTCTCTCCTCTTACTTATTTCTGTATTAATAAGTTTGATTTCTGTACATATTGCACTCAGTATACTTTCCCTGCCTGTTACAGCTTGCATCCCTGCCTACTAACAGCTTGCACGATTTGCCTTACGTAACTCTTTCTCCTGTTCGCACGAGCACTCTTAACAGATTGGTCCACAGGAAAGCTTGTTTGTTTACTGTGTGGGCTTGTGCTGTTTAACACATTTTTATGGCCATCAATACTGTTTCTGGCCATGGAAACATGCTTGCATTTGTGTACGTGTGATGAGAAGCATGACTATGCTATTAGAGCTGCTGCCATTGCGCTAACACGTAAACATCGTGCAGGCTTGACATGAAGCCTACACAATTGTTCATGCATCCCTGGGATTGTCTATAACCTAACAGAAGTAGTATGAGAGAAAGACACACACTACTTCAATTTAAAGAAAGTAATTTTTTCATCTAAGACAGGGCAGCACTTAACAAATCCATACTATTTGAAAGTAGTTCTGGTCTGCCACTTTATGCTTCAAAATAAACACTAAATACATTGTATTATCATTTCAACTAACTTCTCATCTTGGGAAAATGAATATAAAAGAGCATGACAAAGTGGATGAGGTGCAGAAGCATTCTGTTTTGAACATAGCAAAGGATTATTCTTTGATTTTGTAAATCTACAAGTGTGTGTCTACGTGTGCATTTGCTCATATACATTTGTATGCAAATCAGATGCATTTTCTGCAATGAGATCTGTTTAAAACAAATGAGTGAGTATGACAATTTGCATCATTAGCTTGCAATGTCATCAGCCTCAAAACAGATGCAGTGTCTTGCTTCTGTAAGAATTAATAATGCAAAATGAAATGCACTAATTAAATGATAAAAATGTAAATTATTTAAAATAATTTTAAATGAGTTCAAGCTTGGTTGGCCAAAGAAGCAACATAAAGTTAAATTTGATTTAAGTATTTTACTAGTAAATGAGGTTTTAATCCCATTTAGCTATTTTAAATAATTTTGTATTTAACATGATGGCTTAAAAGGCATGCCTGTTATTTTACAACAGTGATGAACAATAAAATATTAATCCAGAAGGAATACAGAAACCTCGTACAGAGATAGTAACATAACCAAGAGTGAACTAAAAAGAATGACATACACTTAAGAACTGACAAGAAGCATGTGCTATCCTCAAGTCTTTCTATGCTTCTTATCCACTATTGCCCTAAATAAGACTTACAATACACTACAGGCTCTGGAGGCTTCATCCTGCCAAGGAGTGCATGATATATTTCAGCTGAGGTAGAATACATATAGATTAGCTATAGATAAAGATATATATGAAGGCATGCACAGATGTGGCCATACCTCTCAATCTCTCAACTTTCAAAATCATAGCAGGGGAACATCAAACATTTTAGCAGGGGTCCAAAATCATGACACATAACATTTGTATATGAGTAAATTCATGACTGTGGGAGCAGAGGAATAGTGTATAATTTTTCCGGATCTATATTATATTGTCAAAATGGCATTACAGCAAATGCCTTCGATGGCAAATATAGATTGAAATCCCAAAACAGCAAAAGCTCATGTCAACGATTTCTTTCCTAGGGAAAAAAAATCACTTGGCTTGAGCCATGACATTACCTTTTACCCCACTGTAGTGCGATCTTGGAGTTGGTATATTTAGTTAGGGGGATTTGGGGGGCAAAGCCCCCCACTTTGAAATTTTTTCAATGGTGTGTTTTGTCCTGTTGGTCTACCAATATATTTCCCTAGCAAAAAAATCAGTGACCTGGGACTTCGCAGTTTTCAGATTTCGCTTTATATTTCTCATCGAAATGGCATCCGCTGTAATGCCAATGCTGTTTCGACAATATAATATACACCCAATTTTTCCTATCATGGGTTGGAGGAG
The DNA here is from genome assembly GCF_019279795.1 of Protopterus annectens. Lineage (NCBI taxonomy): Eukaryota > Metazoa > Chordata > Ceratodontiformes > Protopteridae > Protopterus > Protopterus annectens. Next base: position 285,286,033 of record NC_056744.1, read on the forward strand.
TACAAAAAGATATCTGTTTCAGTAAATACTTTTAATGATGCATGCAAGTATCCTTAGAACAAACATTTTGTCAGACAGATCACATGCTATGACAAATCCTGTAAATACATATGCAAAAAACAGCAAAAATAAAATATCTTAAAAAAATCACATAAAATATACACAGTATTGTAATAATAAAATAAATAATAAAAATAATCAAATGTCTGCCAATCCCAGAAACAAAGCACTGTGCTCCTCCAGTAGGTCAGATTACATGCATAAATATATCTGACATGGCTTAGTGGTAAATCACTTTGGCTATGGTGTGCAGGGTCCTGCGTTCGAGACTTGCAAAGGTTGATTATTTCCCTGCTAGACAGGGGTCCAGGGAAGTAAATACTGTGGGAAGAAATAGCCATGGAATTGTTATAGCTAGGCTTTTATAGGCCCTAAGGCCAATAGCCTAGTACCAACCTATGAACCTATAATATACATTCACCACAGGCTACACAATCAGATAATGGTACAGATTGTGTTATTAAGTGGAACTATACAACTACATTCAGATTTAGAACACAATGAAGGCTACACTGTTACTCCTGTAAGTTAAGTTTGCAGCTGACATACCTCTCACATTCTTTGTTCAAGAATTCTGGCCAAAGCCAAAAATAATGGTTATACAAAAGTCCAAAACAGCACTCCAATACACGTAAAAGTTAATAGGCAACAGGTCGTGCATCAATGTGCTTCAGAAGTACGAAATTCTACTCACACTCAAGTGTTTATTCACTTCATTAATTAATAGCTTTTTAAGCTAATTACTTTAATCTAGCACTGTTGTAATGATTTGGCCCTTTATTTACATGATATAATAAAACTATAATTTTGTTTTTTGTTTGAAGCATTGCTTTAAAATTAACTGATTTTTATTCTCTTGGATTTTTTTTTCTAAGTTTCATGCTCATTGCTAATATGGGACATAAAACTTAAAGAGATAAAATACCTTAATTTTGAATTGTAATGGTTTACATGTTCAAATCATCCTTACACTCTTTTTTCATAGCTCAAGCGCATATATGTACTCGAGCTTCTTTTATGTAGCTTTTAACAAACACAATCCCTCTATGTGCTTACAAAACAATTTCATTTCTTATTAATTCTACAAAGCAAAGCTAACTACTGTCACATTTCATTCCTCACAGATGTGTATTTTTTACTGTTTAAAATACACTATTTCCTGGATTGATTTTGTACTTTGCCTATATACATAGCGTGCATATTAGAATTAAAATAATTTCAATATTAAAGATAAAAATAAGAGTTGATATAGTCACCTTTTACAGCATTTCTTTCTAATCTAGGAGACATCACTAAACGATAGTACTCAACTCCATAGTTATGTAGCTACGGAAATATGCAAACTGTTTTGGAGTTCTTCTTAAAGGGGAAATACAATTTAAACTTTTTAGCTACAAAAGCTAGTTTTATTATTTCACTGACTGTTTTATCATCTGCTTGCTATGCCTAAAATAGCCCTTAATAAGTTAACAAGTATATAAACAGATGCTTACATATTTCTAAATGTAAAAAGATGTGTACTATGCCAATGCTTTTCAGATAGTGTATGACATTTCATATTGGAGAGAGTGCATGGACATAGATTTCTTTCTTTTCAACATCACGTACTGGGAATGGGGCTTGATTGTGACAACAAGGGATTGGGCACCATGTCAGTTGACTAGCTATTGAGATTAATTGTGTCTGTTGAGATCGATGGAGTGAATGGAATGTTGAAGTTTGTCTTCTGGGGGTGATGAAGGGTACATTTTCATTTCTTAATTTCATTGATTATTAATAAGACAACCACATGGGTGGAATGCAAGCACTCAATAGCTGACCCAGGGTTTGCTGAGAAAGGAAAAGTGAATATTCGGTGGATCGTTTTCATTGGATTGAAGGAGAGTTTTATGTGGTGATTTGTTGACTATAGATCATCCGATTTTGTGTGTGGTCAGCCTAAAATGTTGATATCCAAGGGAGAATGGTGCGCTTCACACAGCTATGTGTTGGCGAGGATGCACTCTTGGCTGGGGTGGTGCATTGCAGTGGATGCTGTAACTCTTAAACAGATCACTGTGTTGTGGAGCTGCTGGATGCATGTTGTGACATTGGGTGCTATATTCAATGGACATGGTGTAGTTGGCATGTCCAGCTTGTGGCATTCCTGTTCGGTTTGCTCTGTGATTTTGTTGGAGTTCAGCTGGCTTCCTTCTTATTGCCAGGATTCCTGGGTTCTGATTGGCGATTTTCTTGGGGGTGTGCTTGTTATGATGAGATGCTGCCGGTCATTTCAAGATTTCACAGAGAAACATGGAGGGGCTCTTTTGTGGTCCTCTTGTGGGTTGAGAGTGTGTGCAGGGGAATCCCTTGGACTGTGTGTCCTTCTAGAGAGTATTCTTGCTTTGCTTGTGAAAGCGGAGAGGAAGTGATTTGTAGGATGGGTTTTTGGATAGAGATGTTACTGTTGCTTATTTTGCTTGTTGTAGTGCTCAATTTGAGCAATCAATAAAATGCATAATACAAGCCCCACCATAAGCCATCCTTCACCTATTGTTTCAGACATTCCCCCTGGAAGTAGTACATGCAGAAGTAGTATGTAGGCAAGCTTCCGTTATTTATCATTTATTTTTTGATAACCAAATTCAAGGTTGCCAAAAAGCTTGATTCAATCTTTTCATTTAGTGAGCTCAATGTAGTAAAGGTAGTTTTGTGATAAAATAAATAAATAAATAAATAAATAAATAAAACTACCATTTGTTTGGCAACGTGTACTCAGAAGTAATAAATATATGCTGATCTGATATTTTTAGAATACTTATGCAAACATTATCCCGATCAACAAAATGAACACCTGACTAATGTTTTAAGGTTGTGGGGTAGTCTCCAGCAGCAAAAAAAATCTATAATACTGAATGTATTAAAACATAGTACATGTAAATCCATCTGATACGCATTATATTTCATTAATGACTGTGTTTTATATAGTTTTTGCTGCAGGATTTTCTGTTCATAATGCAGTGCACCTGGCTTTTAATTGCAGCACACTGGGCAAGGTGCTTGCATATTTATTTTCTAAAGGATGTAAATAAATTAAATAAATTATAGGTAATTGCATTCAGCACAGTTTATGCTTATGTTTTACCTTGTGAACAATATGACTGTCAAGGTCATGTCAAAGTCAATAATATATATGTTTATTTCTGATAGTCAAAAATCCTTTATCATTTGGACTGTCTGGGATCTTTTCGATTGGATTGAATGATTTGTGTTGTTTCTACTTAATTTTGGATTTTTGTGTTTCTTTCATGGCCTTCTCGTAGATATATAGTTCAATTAGAAATTTAACTGTTGAAATGAAGCAAATCTTTAACCTTGTTATTGGTCATAGACTACCTATACTATTTGTCCTCCTTCATTTACAGATATAAAGAGGTAAATTTAGCTTTGTAAATAATTTTTTGTTCCCTTCACTACATGTAATACATAAATGCTAATGAATATAATTAATAAATAGTCTGTTCAGTGCACATTCAGGGGATAGAGAGAAGGAAAAAAGGAAGGGGAAAAGAAAAAAAAGAAAATCTTGTGATTCACATATATGCATTTTCATAATAACTGTCAGAAATTCAGCATTTTCTGGCTTTTGTGATTTTTGGTTTATCTTAAAGTCTGGGTATATATGGAAATAGACAAGTTGTGTGGAATCTAGGTCCAGTTTTAAATATATTTCAGAGCTCTATTTGTATCCAAACACATATGTTGTTCCACATTTAACAGAAAATAAATTCACTACCCTCAAGCAGTACTCTTTTCAGACTCAATGCCTTGTTGCTATAATGCCCATATGTATATGGTGATTTTTGATGGTATTCAATCCTAAAAAATATTCTGGGGCACATTTAATTTCTTGGCTTTTGATGTCAAATTCAATGGGCATTGAAGTGTTAAATAGTACTTTAATTCCTTTAACATTTCGTAAGTGGTAAAAAATTGGAGACTTTCTGAAAATATATTTATCAGAACATTTTTTGTAGGTTCTGACACTCTACTTTCTAAGTAACTGTGTAATTATATTGTGTATTAAGAAATTAAGCAGATATCCTTTTTCTAATTCGAACAAAAGTCTAACAGATCTCATATTTTTGAAATAACTTTAGCTTTTTAACATTACAGCTGTAACATATGTCTATCTAACACATTACAATGGTCTAACTAATGTTTTTTAAACTGTTTTGTTGCATATTTTAAAAAGACACTAAAAACAAATTAATTGTGTAAAAATGTTACTAATATTGATTTATTTCTGATATCATCACATTAGCTCTCTACTTAGTTGGACAGTATAAAACCTTGTCCTATATCAAAGAAAAGTTTATAATATTATCTTATTAGTTCTCAAACTAAGAATACTTAACTGAATATTATATGTTGCTTTAATTTTCTATATGTTTCTGACTCGTACATATATTTTTTTGTTAACTATATGCGAAAACTTTAAATTAAAAAATAACCTGACAGATTGACACACTTTGATACAAAGGTGACAACTAGTATGAATCCTGTATTGCATCTTAGATATTGACAGTCATTTAAACTGTCATCAGGATTGATTGGATTAGTGAAAAAATGGTATGCTAGAAGATATATAGGTTGCTTTATTAATTATTATCGACTCCCTTGTCTTTTAGGGAAGTATCTTGAAATAAAATGTTTTTGTCCTGATTCAATGATATTATTAGTATATAACATTCCCTTTTTTAAGTTTCTTTAAGGTAAGATATAGTTACTTTATTATTGTATAAAGAGCTATACATATAAACTCTTTTTTCACATTCTTGCATAAAGAAAATGTGATATCAATCACTTCCTTCTATTCTTAACTTTAATTCAGTTAACTTATATTAATGTCTCTCTCCTGTATTCATATCAGAGCTCAAGCTCACTTTGATTTATCTTTTGGTTTGATGGATAATCTGATAGAGCAATTCACATCTATCAAATTAGGGGTGACTTTCCCTTCGTGTTTGAAAATTTTTTTTATGATTATTTCATTTCTTATAAAATGTGTATTTAATTATAGTTTCTTACTTTTTTTTTAGTCTGGCCTAAGATGATCTATCATTACCACTCTAACATAGGAAGAATATGCATAGTACTAATATCATTATCTATAATAATTACTAATAATAGTATACATTCTGTTTTTGTTAATACCATGATTAAATCTTATTCAAATGTAACATACTACATGAAATTAACATTACTATCTCTAAATGTTAATGGATTAAACAATCCAAGGAAAGGAGCCAATCTTTTAAAATACTTAAAAATCAACAAGATATTAGTAGTATTTTTACAAGAATCCCATTTTAAAGCTAATGATAAATTTGTGTGGAATCCCAAGGATTATACAATGCTATCTCACTCATCTTATAACAAAAAAAAACAAGAGGAACCATTATATTATGGAAAAAAGTATCACTATGCCTCAAATTATTTTTAAATATAAAGATAAGCAAGGACTACTAACAATAGTAATAATAAAATATAATAGAATTTTGACTCTAGCTAATATCTACTGGTTTCCAGGTATAGGAATGGCAACAGTGAGGAAGCATATACATCAAATTAATACAGTTAAAAACGGGGTCCTAATTTTGGGTAGAGATTTTAATTGCATTTTAGATAATTCTGATGCCACAAATAGTAGACCTACTTGTCTATCTCCAACAGGAAAAGCTCTTAAAAACTGGACAAATAGATTAAATTTGATTGACACCTTTGTGTATAAAAAAACACCTCTTTACTCTATTCACATAGAGATTATAGATTCGATACTCAGACTAGAAGTGGCAAACTTTACATATCACAAGATCTAAACATGCAAGTAATTAATTTTACAATTTTACCATGTTCTTTTTCGTACCATAATTCTCTTATTCTTAAAATGGAAACTGACTTTAAAAATTTAGTCTTAACAACTAGAATTCCTGCCTATATTATTAATTTAAAATTAATTCAAACCATGGCTACATTCAGAAATTATTTTTTTTAGAAACTAATAATTCAGAAGATAGAAATGTAGTCATTTTATGGGATACATTAAAGGCTTTTTTTATATGGCAAAATTCTTTCATGGTATAAAAATAAAACCAAAGAATGGGAATCAGAACTGCAGAATATACAAAAACAATTAACTGATTTAAATGATTCCATTGATGCTTCTACAAAGAAAAAAGGAATAGATCAGCGAAATAAAAAATATAATGAAATATTAACACATAAGACCGATTTAGCTTTAGAAAAACTGAAAATTAACTCATATTTGAAGTGTCCTAAACATTTACATAATTTATCAATGAGAATAAAAAACAGTCCACTGAAAATAGTATCACAAAAATTATACATGAGGGTAAACGTAGCAAAGTAGTTTCGGATATCAGTGATATTCTTGATGCTTTTAAGCATCATTATTTTGATCTTTAAAACAATATTCCTCTTAACTCAAATTTTTCAGATAGAGATGTAAACTTATCTAATATAAATAAATTACCAGAGAAAATAAAATTAGACTTACAGCAACAAATTTCATTAAAAGAGATAGTTGATAAAATTAAGCAAAGCAAAAACAATAAAGCTCCAGGAATAGATGGAATCATAAATGAAATATATAAATTATTACCAACTCCTGCCCTAACTTTATTTCACAATGCTCTAAATGTAATTCATTCTCAGCATTTAGTTCCTTCCTCTTAGAGATATTCTCTAATTACCCCCATTCTAAAAGAAAATAAAAACTCAGTTTTGTGTAGTTCATATAGTCCTATTGTACTTCTTAGCAATAATTATACAAGTTTTACAGCCATTCTAGTAAATAGGATCAAGAAATCCTTAATAAATATTATACATGAAGATCAAACAGGTTTCATTTATAACAGGCAAACACATGACAACATTCAAATGATTCTCACTCTTTATAGATGTTATTAAAAGAGATAATCAAGAGGCTATCTTAATTGCCCTTGATACCGAAAAAGTTTTTGATACTTTACAGTGGAACTAAGAAATCACTAGAAATTTTTGATTTTCCATCCCAATTTATACATCTGATAAAAGTCTATTTTGTAACAATCTTGCTTATGTAAAACATGGCCCATTCACTTTAGAAGCTATAAAAATTACCAAAAGACTAAACAAGGCTGTCCTTTGTCTCCTATTCTATTTGCCTTAGCCATTGAAATATTTGCAATCACTATTCGTCAATCACCAAAAATAACTGGTATCAAAATTCATGGGCAATTCAACTCTAAAATCATGCTTTTTGCAGATGACATTTTTCTAACTTTGGGAGTTTCAGAAGAATCTCTCAAAGAATTAGATTTACTAACTGCTAAATTTTATCTTAATTCAGGTTTATGAATAAGTAAAAAATCCAGATATATGATATTAAATAGAAAACATAACATACATTTTAACTCAAATCACATAACTGGCACATTAGTATAATCCATAAATTACTTAGGGATAACCTTATGTAAATAAATACAACCATAACTACATATTGTTCAAACACTTTATCTACTATAAAATCACTAATAGAAAAATGGAACAAATTATTTTTAAATTTTGAAGACAGACTACAATTAATAAAGATGACCTTACTCCCAAAGATAAATTATATTGTCCAAGCAATTCATATTTCTCCAAATAAAATTATATTAAATGACTTTAGCAAAATCTTACTAAATTTCTTATGGTTTCCAAAAAGAAATAGAATTGCATTTATCATCACATTAGACCATGGGAACAGGGGAGAATAAACCTTCCAGATCTTGATTCCTATATTAAGCTTCTATTCTCAAATTAGCCATTAATTGGCTAGATCTTAATTTTTCATCTGCATGAAAATCCCTTCATACAATCATTTTTTTAAATGAAAACAAATTAGCTGGTAATCTCTTAAAAGATAACCAAAATGGCAATCTATAGTATATTCTTGGAATTAATTTACAATAAAATATTGCAAATCCTACCAAAGTAAACATAATAAACAATATTTATAGTAATATTAGAACATTCATAAACTCAAACTTAGATGTAAACCTATGGTGGGATCTATTAATCCCCTTCAGGATTACTAAAAATTATACCAACAGTATTCACAAAAATGTCTTCAAAGATTGGGATTCAAAACAATTCATTTATTGGCAACACTGCATAAGAGATTTAACAGTATTACAGACTCATGAAATAAAAAATATTTATAATATTTCAGAATCTGATTGGATTATCTTAAATAGTATACTTTCACATGCTCAAAATCTTTGTAGAATAATAAATAACAATTCATTTAAAACTAAACCTAAGATGATTTTCCATATCCAAAATCTGATATACAACAATCTGAATTGGCCTAACTTAATTTCTAATCTTTACAAAATCCTAATAAACTATAAAACTATACCCAAACAAAATTTTGGGAAATTTATTGATAAAGACAAAATATTAAATGTATCTCCAGAAGTCAAATCTGACCTTCTATACTCTGTAAAATTAACTTCCAATCTACAAATGTGGAAAATCTTTACGTGGAAATTCTTACACAGAGCTTTTTATACTCCCAACAATGTAGCTAAAATACAGTCATCTGCTACTGTTGTTTGTTGGAGATGTTCTTTGGAATGTTTAACTGATTGGAAACATATTATTTATGGTTGTAATAATATTAATAACTATTGGATTGACATTGGGAAATTTTGTCAAGCTTTATTCTCAGATAAATTTATTTTATCCAAATCCCTAATACTATTGAATGTAAATGTTGTGAATAATACGATGAGAAACAATTTTTATCTTCTATTGACCATTTTAGCAGTGGCAAGAAAATGTTTAACTAGAAAATGGAAATCATCTGCATCACCCACCTTGGAAGAGTTTTCATTATTATTGGAAGAATCTGCTCTCTCACAGAAATAAAAGTCAAGGAAATAAGAATTTATCCCAGGGAATGGACTGATAATCCTTGGATCAAACTTCTTGGTTTAATAGAAACTCTTAAAGCAACTCATTCTTCATAATTTTGACTGAATGTTATTTAAATATTCAGAATGCATATTGGTAAATAAATAGTTCTATTATTATTTTTTTTTTTGTAAACACTACTCATATTAGGCCAAATGTAAATATTTTATATAATTATCTATTTGGAAATTACACTAAAATGTTTGTAAAATTTTCATGTGTTTAAATTTAATAAAAATATTTGAAAAAAAAGAAGTATGAAATTCTAATGCTTGGAATTAGTAGCTACAAGACACACTTTTTTGCAAGAAAATCAAAAATAGAAGGTGGGAAAGGGCAAAAAAGTGAGGGAAAACCAGGTAGTTATACAAAATTAAGGTTAGCTCAGCTGTACACGCTACACTTACCTGCAGACATAAGCAAAACAGCAAACCACCTTCTGTGCTGTTTAAACATATTTGTTCTCCTTTTATTTCTCATCACCATGTCTGTGTCACAACATTTCTTGCTTGTAATAAGATCCACCACCACCGGATTACAAAAAAGAAAATAAAACCCAAACCACAAGTTGGTTTTAAAATAGACCCGCCTTAATATTGCAGACTACTGGCTATTTAAAGAGAAAGTGTTAATGCTAAATTAAAATCACAGCTCTTACTAGTCCAATTTGACCATGCAAGTTTCAAGAATTCTTTCTTTCATTGGCTCTAAAATTAAACCAGTGAAAGAGCAAAATCAGAAATGTGTAAGTTTAAATCAGAACACGGGAACACACAATATAATTTGAGAGTGCAAACAAGGTGGTCCTGCAAATGTAGCGCAGTCAAGAATTATGCATGTGGACCTGCATAAGACATATTGTATGATACCTGATGTGAGCAGAAAGATGTGAAGTAAAGCCTATCAAAGCAGGATCCAAACTGACACAGATGATAGCTCACCACCACTCAGATCTCACCAGAAATGGAAGAAGTCTAGCTGATCAGAACAGGACAGTAAATGAGATAGACTGGGAGGTAAGGGGACACAATGGTTAAGAAAGGAGAAGAGAAAAAGGCAAACCACACCTTCAAAAGTTTAAAAATTGTCTCTAATTGCGCTATGAAAGAAAATTGTATTTATTCAGAGGGACTCAAAATGTAACTATAAATTATGAATACAATAAGCATGTCTTTCTTTTTCAGAGGGCAGTCCTAATAGGGTCTACATTAAATCAGCAAATGCTTAAAAAAGTGAATGCTGATTTATCAAACCTCTTTAAGTGAAAGCTTAAAATCCCGTACACTTGAAACAGCGATTATTTTCCCAGGGGAAAAAAACTTCAAAACAGTAAATAAAGGGGGGACTACACTCCCCACACACCCTACCAACTCCAAGATTGCACCACAGTGGAGGAAATGGCAAAGTCCCAAAAATGGCCCAGCAATTTTTTTGCCTGGGAAAAAAATCGCTGTTGTGAGTGTTCGGGATTTTAAGCTTTCCCTTAAAGAGGATCTATAAATCAGCATTCACTTTTTTAAGAATTTGCTTATTTAATATAGACCCTCCTAATATGAGTAAACATGTCCCTCGAGGAGGGCGACCAAGAAAATTATCAAATTCCCCAATGTTTTAGTAGAACATTAGTAAAGTAGAAATAAAAACTAAAAACACTGGTAAAATAAAATAAAAGACAATCAAAAGACTGCAATCCCACCTTTATTGAATAAAATATTGGGCACTTTCATCCCCACAACCAGGGGATTCCATTAGAATAAAATGCCTCTGCGTCAACTCACATTAAATATTCTGTCACATGAATGGATTGGCTAAAATTAACCAGTCACAACACAGTAAAACCTACACAGGAAAATGATAAAAAAAATAAATAAAATAATGCTTTTTTAAACATTCTAAGCAATGTAATGGTTTTACTAAGTTTATTTTTGGTATATTGGAAGGAATAAAATTGGATCCTAGAGGGGGGATTGGAAGAACATGCTCCAGGAAAAAGAAACATAATGGCAATTTAGATTAGTAGCCATGTATCTCCCCAGGACTGAACGATACAATTTCCATTGCACCTATATTGCATGTGCGAGCTAGAAAAATATAATCAATATTTTACTTCAATGTCTATGCTTACATTTTTATCTAATATTTATATAATGTTTAAGTTTTTAAATAAGGAAACTTGTTTAATTGGAATATTTTTTGATAAATGATTTTTGTTTAAAATAGGTGGTGATATCATTTCCTGCCCAATTTTCCTGTGTAAGTTTTACTGTGGTGTAACTGGTTAATTTCAGCCAATCCATTCATGTGATAGAATATTTAATGTGAGTTGATGCATTGATATTTTATTCTGATGAAGTCCCCTGGTTGTGGGGATGAACGCGCTCAATATCTTATTCAATAAAGGTGGGTTTGCAGTCCTTGGATCGCCTTTTATTTTGTTCTAGTAGAACATAATGACCTTTCCTCCCACTTGTGCAGCACATTAAATATGATTCCATAAAACACCTAAAACTGTATAATTGCAAGTTCTTATTCTGGTAACAAAATGAAATTTGCATGATTATAGGAAAATTAATCAATTATGACTGGCTAGCACATTGCTAAACAGTTAGTACTGCAGCCTCTCATCTTTTTTCACTGGTTCAGTTATCAGCTGGGGTGCTCCTATTTATAATATGCTCTTACTGTCTGTGTTCATGTGTGTTTTCATTGGGTACACCAGCTTCCTCCCACATCCCAAAGATGTGCACTAATAGAATCTGTGATTTTTTTAAATTGTGTGTGTGTGTGTGTGTGTGTGTGTGTGTGTGTGTGTGTGTGTGTGTGTGTGTGTGTGTGTGTGTGTGTGTGTGTGTGTGTGTGTGTGTGTGTGTGTGTGTGTGTGTGTGTGTGTGTGTGTGTGTGTACATGTGTGTATGTTATGTAATAATCCCCAGGATTCAATAAACCCCATGCAGGAATAGTGCTATTCCTGCATGGAGTGGTTCATGTCCCTGTAGCTCTAGCTTTAACAGCAACGCGCCTTGCATATTCATGAAGGTGCACTGCTGTTAAGGCTACACAGACACGAACAGTGAATGAGTGCAGGGGGCAGGTTTAAGTAGTGCACAGATATTGAACATGCCCTTGCACTCAAAAAGTGGGTATGGTGTATGGCACTTTCATACAGTATTGCAGTGTCCATGGAAACTGAAATTAAGTTAAAATAAGCCTTTCAGTAGCCAGGGGAGCAAGAAACAATGCAGGGGGTATGTGACAGTTTCTGTAAGACATACTCTGCATTGTTAAAGTCCCATATGGCACTAGCACTGACTAGTACTGACAGATATTTTATTAGCTGTCAGTGTCCGAGGACACTGACAGCACTTGCAAAGGACCAAACGGCACTTTAACAATGCATGTGGTGTGTGACAGAACCTGTCACACACCCCCTGCATTGTAAAAGTGCTGTACGGCCATAGCTATCAACTGTACAGGTTTCTGCAGAATGCCCAAACACCTTCCCTCACATACCTGTCAACCTCCTAGAGCAAGAAAGCTGTAGAAGGCCAGAAATAATATAATAAATATTTTTTCCATAATAAGGAATGTTTAAGTGTAGCTGAGCAGGTGTGCATGTTATGGCCCTCTATTCAGCATTGCTTACACATTCCACAAGAGATAAATGTACAAATAAATTCCTCAAACTAAGATAGTTTAGAGTCCTGACTTTGCACACGGGAGTTTACGGTTCAAGTACCAGGACAGGTTATTTATTTAATGATGGGAAAGTAGTGTTAAAATGATTAATTTCATCTTAAATTATGTAGTAATTGATTTTTGTCAACCAGGGAAGTTTAGCTGGTGTGAAATGGAAGTGTGAGTGCATATAACATGTGAAACCACCCATATATATACACGTGTCCCATACAGTACAGTCACACCCCTTGCTAATGTAATGAAAGCACATAGAGGGATGTCATGTAAAGTAAATCATATACACTTACTAAATGAAGTCATTATTCTGATATTTTTTTAAAAATGAAACATGAGCAATGGTTAGCAATGCTCAGCTATGCTTAGCTCAGGTTTAAGCATTGCTTAGGCGTAAATGCTAAGAAGCAGGTAGCTCAGCTAAACAGATTTGCTCAATGTTAAGAAGTGCTCAGCAGACACTCTTTTAAGCACTGTCCAACTCAGCTTATCAGATTTGCACACTGCTTAGCAGAGCTTAACATTTTCAAAATGGTCCAATGTTGGCAAAGGGCAGGAATATCGCCATATTGAAATGACGCAGGTGGAATTACAGCCAGAATCTGTTATAGTTCATCTGTGCAAGTACTATGGCAGGCATAGGTAAAGGAGCATGCTTTTGGGTGCAGCGCTGGGGCATTCAGGCATCCAGGGTCATGGCTGGACTCCTTGTAGAAAACCATGATAAGAGACTGCTGCAGGGCCAGTACCTGGGCTCACAATAGAAAGTGGAGGCCTGGGACTGTCTTGCACGTGATTTCACCCTTGATACTGGCATCCCCTGGACTGCTGAGCAGGTATGGCACCACTATGCCAACCTAAAGCGGAGTAAGGGGTTTTTGGCCCAGTGGATCCGAGACACACAGGCACAGAATGCTCCAGTAGTGAATAAGTATCACTATCAAGTAGTTTGTAGCAAATATTAGCCTGAGAATGTGATAGACAGGTATGCATAATGTTTGTTTTTCTCCCCTACAGCTGCAGTAGAGAGGGCTAGTAATGTTGAAGCCCATGCTGACAGACTGCTGAGGCTGTGCCCACAGGCTGGTGAGTACAAATCTATTTTGCAGTATATTGTGCAAATAGCTAAGAAGGAGTACATTGTTTACAGCTAGTAGGTATACTGTTACTGTGTTAACTGAATAAATAAAAAAGTTTGTCCGACTAATATTGATGTGTAATAAAGATTCCTATCAAAAACTCTTGTGTTTACTCTGGTATGTTGTTGTAGCAAATACTGCTGTGACAGCATACATTAACTGAGGTTGTTCTGTGAACCATCTGTTAAGAAAAACTGTTGATGGTGGAGCTGTAAAACAAGATATAAATGAAATGTGAAATATATACTGCAATAAGCTCTGAACCCTGAATAGTAATGTGTGATGTATCAAAGTGTGTTCTGGGCAGCATTGCCTTTTGTTAACCTTTGTTTTCCAGATTGTAGTAATCCAAAGTATTAATGCACAGTAGACTAACTATCTGTTATGCATGCATCACAGTATTACAAGTTCAGACTGTCTAACCAAGAGACTATTAGGTGGAAACCAGAGAAATAAGAACCAGCAGTTCCCCAGTAGCTCAGTGTGATGAAAAATATCTTAGTTGATAATTTTGCACACCCACACATGGTTCGAACCCAGGGAGTGGTACTAAAATGTGTGCATATCTACACACAAGGAATCAGGAATAAATGTAAACACAGTCAGGTAGTGTTAACAGATATTTTCTCTACAGGTTTACAGGTAAGGAAATGCTGGTAGTAGTTGTATGAAGGGTATACTAATAAACTGTGTACAACTGTCCCACCACATGCCTGCAAATGACAGCAGGATAGGTACATACAACATGCACTCTTCCTGATACATGTCTCTCAAGGTCACTCTGACATGGCTAGTGGTCACTGCTGCCAATAATGCTAGACACAGTCAGGAAACCAGTTGAAGTATGCTAGTAGCACACTCACATAATAGCAGTTCAGGGTACCCCTTCTGTGCCAGATATGTAACCCTGACATGTATGAATCCCCTCTAGTCATATACCCAGAGTTGTCACAGTTTGCCCCATATCATTCCACACTGACAGTTTAATAGGTATGTTTGTGCTACAGAAGCTATGGGCCATAGGTAGATGTAAAATGAGGGCTGACCCATAGAGTATTGAGCAGTACTGTTGTGGAAAATAGAAGCATAAACAGTTGTTAATGGACTTTTTGTCTCTCCCCGACCCCTCTTCTGCATTAATAATTATTATTCATATCCTATGGGTATGTTGTTCTCCAAACCTAATGTTGGGACTTGTGTTCTATTATTGTTCATATATTTGATTGGTTGCATGTTAACATACCTTGTTCAAATGCCGTTGTTGGTGGCCTGTTGCCGTCAATGTTACTGGCATGTTGTTATGATGCATACTGTTGTTCCATTTATGCATGTGTTCTGTTTGCTATGCAACTGTTTCAAATCTGTTTTATGGGATTAATTGGAACACCCATGCATGCTGTTATAACTAATCTTGAAATGTGTTGTGCATGACTAACCAACTTATTCTGTAAAACTTCAACACCATAGCACATTTGGAAGGCAGATCCTGGTGGATCTGCCTGTTCAACCTCATACAGCTGTGGCATCAGGTCCCAGCACATCTGGGACCCAGCCCAGGACTTTCTCATCCATTGGTTCTACACCAACTTTGGGTGGAACTGCCTCAGGGACAGGGTCCATCCCACCCCCTGGGAGTGTGCACAGACAGGAGCCTGTCACCCACGGTCATTTCCAAGGTTTGGTACGCAGTGCCATCTGAGTGGAGTTGGGTGGGCAGCTGCGCCAGATTCAGGGCCGCTTAGCACACCTCGAGGGGCAGGCCGCCCCTCCTGTCTAGCCACATTTGGGGCAGTGAAGGTGCAGTGATGACTGCCTATAGGTGGGGACCTCAGTCCCACTGTATCCATTTGAGGGTTCATGGGCTTCGGATTCCTAGCCACCCTCCCTATCAAAGGTGTTTAGCCCCCTCATGTGTCATGCATCACCCATGTCTGCTGTCTTGTCTATCTTGTCTGTCTGCAAATGCGACCTGTCCTACCCCACCTACCTCCTCAAACATACCTACAGCCCTTCCCCAACATCCCACTCTCACCTTAAAAAAAAGGCATCTGTCCCGCAAAAAAAAATTTCCCCATACATAGCTCTACATTTTGCCCTCATGTACAGTGAAATTAATCAATCAACCCCCCTGATTATTCTGCAGATGTCTGTCACCAACACCTCTCCCTGTGGGGTGTGAGGCTGTAAATTGCAAATTCTACACATTATTCACAGCTGTTGCTGCAGAAGAAATGTCGAGCCATGGTCCTTTCCTACACCAGTCCTGCACATCCCTAGTTGCTTTTCTTAATGTTTTACCCCCTGCTTGCCCCCATTTCACCACTTTCCTATCACCCTTTTTTCTTTTCTTTAATGAAAATTAGCATGGGTGAAAGTGGGAGTAAGCGGTGCTAAGCAAAGCTAACAGGGATTAAACATCTCTTAGCATCGCTTAGTTCTGTGCAAAACTGTGCAAACCTGCTTACAACTGCTTAAAAGTGCCTTAATCACTCTGTTTCCATTAGCCCTTTTTCTGCCCAGCAACAAAATAATCAGCCCTGCCAAGTCTCGAACCCAGGATGCTGTGCACTACAATCACAGCAATGTACCCATGGGCTAGGCTTGTAAAGGCTCTAGGGCCATTAGCTTAGTACACACCTATGAACTTATGAACCATCTGAGCTGTGGGAATTTGTAATGCTTTTACAAACATATCATTCATTCTGGTCATTTAATAGTAATGAAAAAAGTCATCACTTCCAAGACAGGAACCCAGGACCCTGTGCACTACAATCACAGCAACATACCTCTACACCATCTGAGCTCAGGAATTTGTAATGTTTTTACAAACATATCATGCACAACACTCATTTAACATAAGGAGAAATTATATATCCGTAGTACTCTTATACACATATATATGTATATCTAGATACCAATATGTATACATCTCTCTCTCTCTCTCTATATATATATATATATATATATATATGTAGATATATTCATACATACATATATATATATTATATATATATATATATATATATATAGAGAGAGAGAGAGAGAGAGATAACCAACCTCTTACTGCAAGACACCTGCAAAAAGCCCAACAAAGTGGGGGATAAAGGGCAAACAATAGTGACATCTTTGAAATAGGACTGTCATACAGATAGAAGTCTGCTAGAGTGGCATGGTTTGCTTTAACATACAATTCCAGGTAGATTCCAGGTCTGAAACACAAATGAATGTCATTAATTACTGATTTCAATGCTCACATCATCCCAGTGATTTCTCAGAAACCCACAACTGTTATGGGCAACAGACCGAACATATGAGTCACGCCTGTGGACAGTGTCTAGACATCTGGACAGTGGAGAGGTATGACCGCAGTCATGTAACAGAATAGAAAAACCCATGACAGCTACCAACCATGTCACCCAGCACCTTCTGAACCACAGTAAGACCAACACGACACTACTCCAAATCAGCTCTGAGCAATTACTCATGTATATCCAAATATATCATGTACTACAGGGATGGAACTGTAGGGAAAAGCAAATAGTGGTACAAAAATGCCCACCCACAACCATTTGCACCACTGTCACTGCAACATACAAGTACCCTAAATGAACTCTAGAGTAGAATGACTGCTTGAACAAACATATCCTGACTGCCAGTCACACACTACACTGACATATACTGGCCCAACTCACATTGTACTGGGAATCCAGAGGTGTTACAGGACATTTCTCAGTCTGCTCCTACAAACAAACACACTGGATAGACCACCAACAGCCATAGCAACATACACAGTCAGATAGAAAAAGGATCTGTGACACTGACATCTGCTACTCTCCCTACTCAGCCCCAACAAACATCTACACACAACACTGCTACACAATCTTGGCAGTCTGTTCACAATGGCCAGACATACAGAACTCTCATATGTACAAATTTCCACAGAATGTCCAGGGTGTGAGATCATATTCATGGCCACTGCTGCATACCACTTCCAGGAGTCTGTTAAGTCAATGGGATGATACCTGGAGAGAAGTCACTAAATAATGATATACCATACCTCTGAACCTGTTACTGCAAGACGTCTGGACAAAGCATGACAAACTTGGGGACAGGGGGCCAGAAAGAGGGACATATCTCATATAATGTTGTTACAAACTGAAACAGTTGCTGGTGTCACAGGCTTTCTTGTGACATAACATCCCTGAAGGATACGATGTCTGAAACACCAATGGATGTCAACAGTTACTGACTACAATCCTCACATTATCCTACTGATTCCACAAAAACAGATGTCTGAGGAACAGACCAGCCATAACAGGCAAACCTCTGGACAATCTGTGGACATCAGGACAGTTGAGAGGTATGTCAGAGACAGATCACTGTCAGACTTCAAGTCACGCAGAAAATGCATGTCCAGATGAACACTGTTAATCTCGCAACCCTCTATGTGTATAACAGCACTCCTGACTTACAATCTGTACCCAATTCTGGAGCTTTGTCCCCCATGTTGTTGGGCTGTCTCCACATGTCCTGGCCTGAGAGGTATCCCCCCTACTGTCTGTGAAGCTGTAGCCCCCACACCTCCATAATGTCCTCCACACAGGCAAGGAAAAGGGGCAAGGCCCACATGAAGGATGTAATTATAGCACTGTGCTGCTGTGGCACTGGCAAATGGAAAGACAACACAGCTGCTCTGGATGCACGTAGCAAGTGGGAGACACCAGTTGGTGCACAGGCCATCACCTGTTCTTGAGCAGTACCTACAAAAGGCAAGCTGCTGCCTATGCAACACGGGTCCCAACCCATCTACACAAAGACAGACTGCAACTACACAAACTTAACCATTTGTATTGTGAGGAAACTCTTCAGCACTATAACAGGTATGTCAATCATGTAAGCTTGTAATGGAATGCAAAAGGGGGGATGCATTGATGTCAAATGGACACAAAACACTAGGCCACAACAAGGCCTGCTGGATGCACATGCTGCTGTCTGGCACCTATGGTCATTCCCGCTTGCCCTGTCTGCATTGACATGGAGCACGTGTCTGGTCCCTGAGTCACCCCAGCAAAGCTCAGCTCATGTATGAGTACTACTGGAGTGTATGTTGTCCAATACTGATTGTGTCACTGCTAGGCCAGCTACCTGGGATGTTGTAATTATTCATATGTCACTTGTGAATTCTACTGTGATACATATGCTTGTCTTACAAATCTAAGAGACGTATATAGGGTATGTGCATACCACACAACAGGTGCAGATTTGTGTGTTGAATTCTATGTGATATACTGAGCCCATACCTGACAACTGTCCAGAGTTTTGCAGACTTGACCACATGTCTGCCTCATATTTGTAGTCAGTGCTTCAGACAGTTTTGTATTGTCTGGCACATCACTGGCAATCCATTAAAGACTGAAATCGTAACATAGCATACATTTGATTGTCAGATGTCATATCCTGTAGAGGAGGTCTGTAAATGTGACACCGTCTCTGCTGGCAACTAAGTGTGCTTCAGCTAGATCCATAAAGTGACACTATTTACTGGCCTTTGCCCACCACTGATGTGTGCCTTTCTGCAGATGTCTTGCTCTAACAGGAGCTAGGTGTCTTACCATGAAACCCATGTCAATGCAAGCGTACCTTGTCCTGTAAGATGCCGACATTTGTGCAGTCACTGACACCTGCTTTGTAGCTGTGGACAGCACACCAGTCTTGCCAGGTCACTCACCCCATCACACGTTTAGACCCTAAATGGAGGCCTACAAAGCCACAGGAGGTGGAGTGTTGAACATCAACATACACATACACACCTCCAGGCTGGCCAAACAGTATGACACACGGGTGACATCCCGAGTGCAGTTAGTTGATAAAACACCTACTGAAATCATAGCTAGCTACAGGCCTCCAACCACGACTATGGACATCCACCACACCTATTGGGACCTGCTGGAATCTGTCAGGATTCAATCGTTTGCCCTCCTCCTGGGTGACTTCAAAATACCCAACCATAGTTTGCATGACCTATGCCACCGAACATGAACGCACATAGATTCCTCGGCTTTTCAGAGGCAATGCATGGATCAGCCGGTCAACACTCCTACAATAGGTGGAAATATCCTGTACCTAGTCCTAACCAACATGAGTAGCCACTGTAGCACTCCTACAGTGCCATCCTCCTTGGTAATATCTGACCACATAGCCATCACTGTTCATGTCACCATTTCCCCTGTCCCCTCTTTACAGTGTCAAACAGAATGAACTGTACACAAATGACTATAAATCCCCTCAGAGCAGGTAGACGTAGCTGTACAGCCAATGTCCCATTTGTTGGAACTAGCAGCAGTGTCCAGGCCCACACCACAATATTATGTGGGCACCTACATAGCTGTATGGACTCAGCAATACCTAACAGGACAATACACAAATACCATAATAGGTGGAAACAATTGCTGGATGGGCCAAGAAGGAACAGGTGCCTCATTGGATGCAATGTCACCTTGGTCTGCACAAGCAAATAAGGTCACAGGTGATTTTCCTAAGGTTGTCTTTGAGTGCAAATTGGACACATCCACCAAAGCCAATCACTAGGCCTTCCACACATGTGTCTGCAATTCCAGAAACAACACACAAATCTGCTCTGTTGTGGTGGTCAATAGCACCACATACACATATGGCATAGATATAGGTAACCAACTGCAGACAGATGAAGTGCAAACATGATCCCTGTCCCCCATTTGTATACATGTGCATGTACAGCACCTGCCCCCCCCTCCCCCCATCATCAGAAAGCAGGTCCGTAATGCCCTCTCAAAGGCAACACAGACAGGTCTCCATAGGCCTGATACCATCTCTGGCTGCATCATACATGAACACAAGCATGGGCTCTCAGATCCATTCTGCAGTGTAGTCAACCACAGCCTGAGCACCGGTGTCATCCCACCTGCAAAGAAGACAGCCATTGTCATCCCTGGACACAAAGGCAGAACAATCCACTGACCTAGCCAATGTTATGCACATCAGCCTAACCTGCACTGCAAGGGATTGGAAGGCAATATCAAGGACATTATGAACAGGGACATTGGCAGCATTGAAATGCCTGAGCCCACACACAATGGTATTGTCAAAGGGATAATAGGGCTGTTAAACATGGTCAACCTTTCTGAAGTGTTCAACAAACACAGGGACAAGGGGAAGATGGTGAACAATGCCTACCTTCAGCTACCCCAATCCTCTCACATTAATCCCCAGGCAGCCACGATATATATGCTTACACAGATAGGCACCAACCTGTAGGCTACCAGATGGGTAGCTAACTGGCCCAATGATAGTACCCATTCAGTCAAAGTAGTGGAACCCACCTCTAGTAGTAGATTCTTCCACAATGGTGTAGCCCAAGGATCAGTCTGGGGGCCTCTACTATTTGAGATATATCTATCTGAGGTACAGGACAAAAGCAGTGGTCTGTGGCTGACCAGGTGTACAGATGCTTGCAAGCTGGCCATTGTTTTACATTTCCCTATTGATGTGAGCATCCCTCAAGAGGCATGATGTGAGCATCCCCCAAGAGGCACTCACCCAATTACTGACTGGTGCAAGAAGTATTACCACAAACTGAATGCCAGGAGAGGCATCATTCCCCTGCTGTGGCAGATGGCATCCACATTAAGTATGACAGTAATAATGTACTGAGCATGCAATCAGGTGTGAGATGACTTCTGCACAGAGGTTGGTAGCAACCTGACAGTTTCCCACTGTGTGGGCATCATTGTACGGAAGGCCATCTACATGGCCCAGCTCACAAATATGGGTATGTCATCCAGGAACCAGGAGGCCACAACATTCCTGTACTCCACCCTTACCAGACACACTACCAAGTACAAGGGCTCCTTTGGCATGTACCTTGCCAAGCAAATGCAGCAGTTGCAGAGACCACAGAGGTTCCTGACCAGGCAATTCCAGGGTCTGCAACACCTACCCTATACAGGTAGGCTAAAACCCCTGTCCATGTACTCAGTCTCATACAAACTGATTATAGGTCACTTGTGTCTGGCATACAAGGCCATGTCCAAACCAGCCTCGATGGTATTTCTGCATATCTGTAAGACATGTTGCACTCATGCATCACATATGCAAGGTCCTCACCTGTCTGTGACATGTATAGTACTTGTTGGCAGCATAGTGTGGTGCCCCACACAATACACTGTCTGTAAAATACACTCCCTCCCCATGTTTAGCAGAGTATGTGTATATCCCTCTGGAAGAGGAAGCTAGATGACTGCATGAGAAATGGATGAGACACCCCTTCCAAGCCAACACCTGTTTCCCTATCCATCTGGGACACACGCAGGAGCGTGGCCAAAAGTCTGGGCCAGGCTTATGAGGGCAACAGGGCCAATAGCCTGGCATCATCTTATGAGGCTATGCACCTAGTACTTTACATGTGTTCTGTATGTATTGCAGACTGTCCTGCAATGTTGTGTGAAATGAATCCCTGTGAGTCTGAACTGTGCATGTACTGCAGTGATTGTGTATAGTCCTGTCTCCTTATCAGTTATCATCACATACCGTTACACTTTGTCAGTATGTGTGGCCTTTATAGAAGTAAGTCAGCTCTTACAGTATGTGCATATGCACTTGGTGACACTGTATAGCTCACTCCAATAGGCTTGGTCTTGCCCAAAATTACCATTCTGCTACTAGGCTCATCACACAGTTGGATTTGTCACCCTTGGTTGTGGGCTGGACAGTAGCAGTGATAGAGATGGATTGCAGCAGGCAGAACTAACATAAGGTCTGCCCTGAAGGGCCCATAGGTGTCACAGTTGTGCCAGACTGTACCTGGAGTGTGTGTGTGTGTGTGTGTGTGTGTGTGTGTGTGTGTGTGTGTGTGTGTGTGTGTGTGTGTGTGTGTGTGTGTGTGTGTGTGTGCATGTGTGTGTGTGTGTGTGTGTGTGTGTGTAACTAGCTGAAACATCCCTAAATAGAAATATACAGCTAATATCCTCAGTGTGAGATAGCACAGTGGTTAGAGCTCATGCTTAGTATACAGCCATTCACAGATCAATCTCCAATGCAGTCTCTTCACTTTTACATGGAAATCCAGTATTAATAACATCATTTTTTTATTAAATGAGGTAGTAAATAATATCTGTCAACCAGGAGAGTATAGCAGGTCCAAAAGGGAAGTGTCAGTGTATAAGAAATGTGAAACCCCCATGTAAAGACAAGTGTCCCATACATCATAGTCACACACCAATGTAATGTAATGAAAGCACATAGGGGGATGTCATGGAAAGTTAACATATACACCTAGTAATATGTCAGTAATGATGAATTAAGCCATAATCCTGATTGCTAAAATGTACATGCTAAGCACTAGTTAGATTAACTAAGCTGATTTGCACACTGTTAAGCAGTGCTCAGCATCTACCCCTTTAAGCACTGCTCACCGTGCTAAACAAGCTATAAGCCATAGGTAGATGTGAAGTGAGGGCAGACCTCTAGAGTATTGACCAGTACTGTTGTGAAAAATAGAAGCCTATGCAGTTTTTAATGGATTTTTCTTCTCTCCCCCCACCCCTTATCTGCCTTACTAAGTATTATTCATATACTACGAGTATGTTTTTGCAAAACATAATGTTGGGACATGTGTCCCATTATTGTTCATATAATTAATTGGTTGCATGTTAACATACCTTGTTCAAATACCATTGTTGGTGGCCTGTTTCCATCATTGTTACTGGCATGCTGTTACAATGCTTACTGTTGTTCCATTTATGCATGTGTTCTGTTTGCTATGCAACTGTTTCACATCTGTTGTTTTGGGTTAACTGGAACATCCTTGCATGCTGTTAAAACTAATATTAATTTTTTTTTTCATGACTAACCAATATATCTTGGAAAATCTCAACACCATAACATGTTTGGGAAGGCCAGTCCCAGTGGATCCACCTGTCCCACCCCATCTGGCCATGGCACCATGCCCCAGCACGTCTGGGACCCACCCTGGAACTTCATCTTCTGTAGGCCCTGCACCACCGTCAGGTTAAACCACCTCATGAGATGGGGCCCACCCCCCAGGCACGAGCACGGAGATGACCCCATCATCCACCGTCAGTTCTGGGGTATGGTGCGCAGTGTCATCCACTCTGAGTTGGGTGTCCAGCTGTGCCAGATGGAGGGCAACCTGGCACACCTTGAGGAGCAGGCTACCCCTCCTGTACAGCCCTCAGAAAAGTCACTGTCAGGCAGTGAAGGTGCAGTGGTGACTGCCTGCAGGTGGGGATGTCAGTCCCACTGTATCCATATGGTGCTCATAGGCCTCTGATTCCCAACCACCCTCCCTGTACAAGGTGTTTACCCCCACATGTGTCATACACTGCCCCTGTCTACTGTCTTGTCTGTGTTTTCTCTCCCCCTACCCAACTTACCACCCCAGACGTACCTACAATCCTTCCCCAACATCCCACTCTCACCTTAAAAAAAAAACTAAAGGGCATCTGTCCCATAAAAAAAATCTCCCCATACATAGCAGTCCATTTCACACGTGTCCACTGGACACATGTAATCAGGTCCAATTGGCTTAACAACACATTTCTGTTGTTTTCACCCCTCTCTCTGGAGTTTGAGTGCCCAAATTCACCTCTAAATTCTATACAAATGCACAGCTGTTGCTGTATAAGAAATGGACAGCTATAGACCTTCCCTACACTACAGCTAATATCCTCAGTGTGAGATAGCACAGTGGTTAGAGCTCATGCTTAGTATACAGCCATTCACAGATCAATCTCCAATGCAGTCTCTTCACATTCATAACTAACTTTCATATTGTTTTTTCCCCATGCATGCCCCTTTTTCACCACTTTCCTATCACCCTTTTTTCTTTTCTTTTAAAGAAATTAGCATGGGAGTAAGCTGGAGTAAGCGAGTTTGCACGATGCTAAGTGAAGCCAAAATGGATTAAGCATCTCTACAGCTAACCATATCTTGGCATCGCTTAGTGTCACACAAACCCATGCAAAGCCTCTTAAAACTGCTTTAATCACTCTACCTCCATCAGCCACTGTTCTGCCTAGCAACAAAATAATCAGCCCTGCCAAGGCTCGAACCCCAGAACATGTACACTATACCCAGAGCAATATACTACTACACCTTTTGAGCTGTAGGAATTGCTGATGCTTTTGCAAACATATCATGCAGTAGAGTCATTCAACAGTAGGGAAAAAGCTCTGTGAAATCACTCAGGTCTTGTATATATACATATGCAGATATATATATATATATATATATATATATATATATATATATATATATATATATGTATGGAGATACATATATATGGAAATATATATATATATATATATATATATATATATATATATATATATATATATATATACACACACACACACACACACACACATACATAACATGTAGTGTAGTCATACCTCAGAACCATACCTCTCAATCTCTTAGTGCAAGACATCTGGGCAAAGGCTGTCAAAATGGGGAGACAATGGGCCAAAACTCGGGCCATATTTTAAATATTGCTATTATAAACATAGAAAGTTGCTAGAGTAACAGGGTTTGTTTCAGCATACATTTTCTGAAGGATATGAGGTCTGAAACTGAAATGTATGTCATTTACTGACAGAAATCCTAAGATCATCACAGTGATTTACCAGAGAAATACAAATAATTTGTGGAACAGACCAAAAATATGAGCAATAAACCTGGACATTCTGAAGCAATCCAGCCAGTTGACAGGTATGCTCAGAACCCCTTAGTGCAACAAATCTGGACCAAGCCTGACAAAGTGGGGGGAGAAAGCCATGAAAATAGGGACATAGCTGAAATACTAGAGTAAATAAGCTGAGACAGTTGCTGCAGTAACACTGTCTGTTCTAACATATATTGACTGAAATAGCACAAGTGCAAGACTCAGTTGCTTCTCATTAGTTAGTGACTTAAATCCTCACATCATCCCACTGATTTGTCAGAAATACACAACACTTATGGAGACCAGACCAAACACATCAGCCAGACAACTGGACATCCTATGCATAACTGGACATAACATGACATTAGAGAAACTACACTGAGCTGCTAAGCATGTCACCAAGGACCGTCCAAACTATAGTCAGTCTGACACAAAACTACCCCAAATCAGCTATGGGGAATTGCACATGCATTTGCATATATATCAGGCACTACGGGGATGTAACAGTAGTGAATAACAGGCAGCAGTGTGAAAGTACATACCCACAAACAAATCTCATATTTTTGAAATAACTTTACCTTTTTAACATTACAGCTGTAAGATATGTCTATCTAACACATTACAATGGTCTAACTAATGTTTTTTAAACTGTTTTGATGCATATTTTAAAAAGACACTAAAAACAAATTAATTGTGCAAAAATGTTACTAATATTGATTTATTTCTGATATTATCACATTAGCTCTCTACTTAGCTGGACAGTATAATACCTTGTCCTATATCAAATAAAAGTTTATCATATTATTTTATTAGTTCTCAAACTAAGAATACTTAACTGAATATTATATGTTGTTTTAATTTTCTATATGTTTCTGACATATTTTTTTTGTTGACTATATGTGAAAACTTTAAATTAAAAAATAACCTGACAGATTGACAGACTTTGATACAAAGGTGACAACTAGTATGAATCCTGTATTGCATCTTAGATATTGACAGTCATTTAAACTGTCATCAGGATTGATTGGATTAGTGAAAAAATGGTATGCTAGAAGATATATAGGTTGCTTTATTGATTATTATCTACTCCCTTGTCTTTTAGGGAAGTATCTTGAAATAAAATGTTTTTGTCCTGATTCAATGATATTATTAATATATAACATTCCCTTTTTTAAGTTTCTTTAAGGTAAGATATAGTTACTTTATTATTGTATAAAGAGCTATACATATAAACTCTTTTTTCACATTCTTGCATAAAGAAAATGTGATATCAATCACTTCCTTCTATTCTTAACTTTAATTCAGTTAACTTATATTAATGTCTCTCTCCTGTATTCATATCAGAGCTCAAGCTCACTTTGATTTATCTTTTGGTTTGATGGATAATCTGATAGAGCAATTCACATCTATCAAATTAGGGGTGACTTTCCCTTCGTGTTTGAATTTTTTTTTATGATTATTTCATTTCTTATAAAATGTGTATTTAATTATAGTTTCTTACTTTTTTTTTTTAGTCTGGCCCAAGATGATTTATCATTACTACTCTAACATAGGAAGAATATGCATAGTACTAATATCATTATCTATAATAATTACTAATAATAGTATACATTCTGTTTTGGTTAATACCATGATTCAATCTTATTCAAATGTAACATACTACATGGAATTAACATTACTATCTCTAAATATTAATGGATTAAACAATCCAAGGAAAGGAGCCAATCTTTTAAAATACTTAAAAATCAACAAGATATTAGTAGTATTTTTACAAGAATCCCATTTTAAAGCTAATGATAAATTTGTGTGGAATCCCAAGGATTATACAATGCTATCTCACTCATCTTATAACAAAAAAACAACAAGAGGAACCATTATATTATGGAAAAAAGTATCACTATGCCTCAAATTATTTTTAAATATAAAGATAAGCAAGGACTACTAACAATAGTAATAATAAAATATAATAATAGAATTTTGACTCTAGCTAATATCTACTGGTTTCCAGGTATAGGAATGGCAACAGTGAGGAAGCATATACATCAAATTAATACAGTTAAAAACGGGGTCCTAATTTTGGGTAGAGATTTTATTTGCATTTTAGATAATTCTGATGCCACAAATAGTAGACCTACTTGTCTATCTCCAATAGGAAAAGCTCTTAAAAACTGGACAAATAGCTTAAATTTGATTGACACCTTTGTGTATAAAGAAAACACCTCTTTACTCTATTCACATAGAGATTATAGATTCAATACTCAGACTAGAAGTGACAAACTTTACATATCCCAAGATCTAAACATGAAAGTAATTAATTTTACAATTTTACCATGTTCTTTTCGTACCATAATTCTTTTATTCTTAAAATGGAAACTGACTTTAAAAAAATTAGTCTCAACAACTAGAATTCCTGCCTATATTATTAATTTAAAGCAATTCAAACCATGGCTACATTCAGAAATTATTTTTTTTAGAAACTAATAATTCAGAAGATAGAAATGCAGTAATTTTATGGGATACATTAAAGGCTTTTATTATATGGCAAAATTCTTTCATGGTATAAAAATAAAACCAAAGAATGGGAATCAGAACTGCAGAATATACAAAAACAATTAACCGATTTAAATGATTCCATTGATGCTTCTACAAAGAAAAAAGGAATAGATCAGCGAAATAAAAAATATAATGAAATATTAACACATAAGACAGATTTAGCTTTAGAAAAACTGAAAATTAACTCATATTTGAAGTCTCCTAAACATTTACATAATTTATCAGTGAGAATAAAAAATAGTCCACTGAAAATAGTATCACAAAAATTATACATGAGGGTAAACGTAACAAAGTAGTTTCAGATATCAGTGATATTCTTGATGCTTTAAGCATCATTATTTTGATCTTTAAAACAATATTCCTCTTAACTCAAATTTTTTAGATAGAGATGTAAACTTATCTAATATAAATAAATTACCAGAGAAAATAAAATTAGACTTACAGCAACAAATTTCATTAAAAAAGATAGTTGATAAAATTAAGCAAAGCAAAAACAATAAAGCTCCAGGAATAGATGGAATCATAAATGAAATATATAAATTATTACCAACTCCTGCCCTAACTTTATTTCACAATGCTCTAAATGTAATTCATTCTCAACATTTAGTTCCTTCCTCTTAGAGATATTCTCTAATTACCCCCATTCTAAAAGAAAATAAAAACTCAGTTTTGTGTAGTTCATATAGACCTATTGTACTTCTTAGCAATGATTATAAAAGCTTTACAGCCATTCTAGTAAATAGGATCAAGAAATCCTTAATAAATATTATACATGAAGATCAAACAGATTTCATTTATAACAGGCAAACACATGACAACATTCAAAGGATTCTCACTCTTATAGATGTTATTAAAATAGATAATCAAGAGGCTATCTTAATTGCCCTTGATATCGAAAAAGTTTTTGATACTTTACAGTGGAACTAAGAAATCACTAGAAAGTTTTGATTTTCCATCCCAATTTATACATCTGATAAAAAGTCTATTTAGTAACAATCTTGCTTATGTAAAACATGGCCCATTCACTTTAGAAGCTATAAAAATTACCAAAAGACTAAACAAGGCTGTCCTTTGCCTCCTATTCTATTTGCCTTAGCCATTGAAATATTTGCAATCACTATTCGTCAATCACCAAAAATAACTGGTATTAAAATTCATGGGCAATTCAACTCTAAAATCATGCTTTTTGCAGATGACATTTTTCTAACTTTGGGAGTTTCAAAAGAATCTCTCAAAGAATTAGATTTACTAACTGCTAAATTGTATCTTAATTCAGGTTTTTGAATAAGTAACAAATCCAGATATATGATATTAAATAGAAAACATAACATACATTTTAACTCAAATCACATAATTGGCACATTAGTATCATCCATAAATTACTTAAGGATAACCTTATGGGATAATATAAATACAAACATAACCACATATTGTTCAAACACTTTATCTACTATAAAAGCACTAATAGAAAAATGGAACAAATTATTTTTAAATGTTGAAGACAGCCTACAATTAATAAAGATGACCTTACTCCCAAAGATAAATTATATTGTCCAAGCAATTCATATTTCTCCAAATAAAATGATATTAAATGATTTTAGCAAAATCTTACTAAATTTCTTATGGTTTCCAAAAAGAAATAATTGCATTTATCATCACATTAGACCATGGGAACAGGGGAGAATAAACTTTCCAGATCTTGATTCCTATATTAAGATTCTAACCTCAAATTAGCCATTAATTGGCTATATCCTAATTTCTCATCTGCATGGAAATCCCTTCATACAATTATTTTCTTAAATGAAAACAAATTAGCTGGTAATCTCTTAAAAGATAACCAAAATGTCAATCTATAGTTTATTCTTGGAATTAATTTACAATAAAATATTGCAAATCCTACCAAAGTAAACATAATAAACAATATTTATAGTAATATTAGAACATTTAAAAACTCAAACTTAGATGTAAACTTATGGTGGGATCTATTAATCCCCTTCAGGATTACTAAAAATTATACCAACAGTATTCACAAAAATGTCTTCAAATATTGGGATTCAAAACAATTCATTTATTGGGAACACTGCATAAGAGATTTAGCAGTATTACAGACAAATGAAATAAAAAATATTTGTAATATTTCAGAATCTGATTGGATTATCTTAAATAGTATACTTTCACATGCTCAAAATCTTTGTAGAATAATAAATAACTATTCATTTAAAACTAAACCTAAGATGATTTTCCATATCCAAAATCTAATATACAACAATCTGAATTGGCCTAACTTAAATTCTAATCTTTACAAAATCCTAATAAACTATAAAACTATACCCAAACAACATTTTTGGAAATTTATTGATAAAGACCAAATATTAAATGTATCTCCAGAAGTCAAATCTGACCTTCTATACTCTGTAAAATTAACTTCCAATCTATAAATGTGGAAAATCTTTACATGGAAATTCTTACACAGGGCTTTTTATACTCCCAACAATGTAGCTAAAATACAATCATCTGCTACTGTTGTTTGTTGGAGATGTTCTTTGGAATGTTTAACTGATTGGGAACACATTATTTATGGTTGTAATAAAATTAATAACTATTGGATTGACATTGGGAAATTTTGTCAAGCTTTATTCTCAGATAAATTTATTTTATCCAAATCCCTAATACTATTGAATGTAAATGTTGTGAATAATACGATGAGAAACAATTTTTATCTTCTATTGACCATTTTAGCAGTGGCAAGAAAATGTTTAACTAGAAAATGGAAATCATCTGCATCACCCACCTTGGAAGAGTTTTCATTATTACTGGAAGAATCTGCTCTCTCACAGAAATAAAAGTCAAGGAAATAAGAATTTATCCCAGGGAATGGACTGATAATCCTTGGATCAAACGTCTTGGTTTAATAGAAACTCTTAAAGCAACTCATTCTTCATAATTTTTACTGAATGTTATTTAAATATTCAGAATGCATATTGGTAAATAAATAGTTCTATTATTATTTTTTTTGTAAACACTACTCATATTAGGCCAAATGTAAATATTGTATATAATTATCTATTTGGAAATTACACTAAAATGTTTGTAAAATTTTCATGTGTTTAAATTTAATAAAAATATTTGAAAAAAAAAGTATGAAATTCTAATGCTTGGAACTAGTGGCTACAAGACACATTTTTTGCAAGAAAATTAAAAATAGAAGGTGGGAAAGGGCAAAAAAGTGAGGGAAAACCAGGTAGTTATACAAAATTAAGGTTAGCTCAGCTGTACACGCTACACTTACCTGCAGATGTAAGCAAAACAACAAACCACGTTCTGTGCTGTTTAAACATACTTGTTCTCCTTTTATTTCTCATCACCATGTCTGTGTCACAACATTTCTTGCTTGTAATAAGATCCACCACCAGATTACAAAAAATAAAATAAAACCCAAACCACAAGTTGGTTTTAAAACAGACCCGCCTTAATATTGCAGACTACTGGCTATTTAAAGAGAAAGTGTTAATGCTAAATTAAAATCACAGCTCTTACTAGTCCAATTTGACCATACAAGTTTCAAGAATTCTTTCTTTCATTGGCTCTAAAATTAAACCAGTGAAAGAGCAAAATCAGAAATGTGTAAGTTTAAATCAGAACACAGGAACACACAATATAATTTGAGTGTGCAATCAAGGTGGTCCTGCAAATGTAGCGCAGTCAAGAACTATGTATGTGGACCTGCAGAAGACATATTGTATGATACCTGATGTGAGCAGAAAGATGTGAAGTAAAGCCTATTAAAGCAGGACCCAAACTGCCACAGATGATAGCTCACCACCACTCAGATCTCATCAGAACTGGTAGAAGTCTAGCTGATCAGAACAGGACAGTAAATGAGAGAGGCTGGGAGGTAAGGGGACACAATGGTTAAGAAAGGAGAAGAGAAAAAGGCAAATGTGGCCTGTCCTACCCCAACAACCTCCTCAAACATACCTACAGCCCTTCCCCAACATCCCACTCTCACCTTAAAAAAAGGCATCTGTCCCACAAAAAAGCATTTCCCCATATATAGCTCTACATTTTGCCCTCATGTACAGTGAAATTAATCAATCAACCCACTGATTATTCTGCAGATGTCGGTCACCAATACCCTCCCTGTGGGGTGTGAGGCTGTAAATTGCAAATTCTACACATTATTCACAGCTGTTCCTGCAGAAGAAATGTAGAGCCATGGTCCTTTCCTACACCAATCCTGCACATCCCTAGTTTCTTTTCCTAATGTTTTACCCCCTGCTTGCCCCCATTTCACCACTTTCCTATTACCCTTTTTTCTTTTCTTTAATGAAAATTAGCGTGGGTGAAAGTGGGAGTAAGTGGTGCTAAGCGAAGCTAACAGGGATTAAACATCTCTTAGCATCGCTTAGTTCTGTGCAAAACTGTGCAAACCTGCTTACAACTGCTTAAAAGTGCCTTAATCACTCTGTTTCCATGAGCCCTTTTTCTACCCAGCAACAAAATAATCAGCCCTGCCAAGTCTCAAACCCAGGATGCTGTGCACTACAATCACAGCAATGTACCCATGGGCTAGGCTTGTAAAGGCTCTAGGGCCATTAGCCTAGTACACACCTATGAACTTATGAACCATCTGAGCTGTGGGAATTTGTAATGCTTTTACAAACATATCATTCATTCTGGTCATTTAATAGTAATGAAAAAAGTCATCACTTCCAAGACTGGAACCCAGGACCCTGTACACTACAATTACAACAACATACCTCTACACCATCTGAGCTCAGGAATTTGTAATGTTTTTACAAACATTTCATGCACAACACTCATTTAACATAAGGAGAAATGATATATCCGTAGTACTCTTATACACACATATATGTATTTCTAGATAACAATATGTATACATCTCTCTCTCTCTCTATGTATGTATATATATATATATATATATATATATATATATATATATAGATATATTCGTACATATATATAGATATATATATATATATATATATATATATATATATATATATATATATATATATATATATATACAGAGAGAGAAAGAGGGAGAGATAACCAACCTCTTACTGCAAGACATCTGCAAAAAGCCAAACAAAGTGGGGGGATAAAGGGCAAACAATAGTGACATCTTTGAAATATGACTGTCATACAAATAGAAGTCTGCTAGAGTGGCATGGTTTGCTTTAACATACAATTCCAGGTAGATTCCAGGTCTGAAACACAAATGAATGTCATTAATTACTGATTTCAATGCTCACATCATCCCAGTGATTTCTTAGAAACCCACAACTGTTATGGGCAACAGACCGAACATATGATTCACGCATGTGGACAGTGTCTAGACATCTGGACAGTGGAGAGGTATGACCACAGTCATGTAACAGAATAGAAAAACCCATGACAGCTACCAACCATGTCACCCAGCACCTTCTGAACCACAGTAAGACCAACACGACACTACTCCAAATCAGCTCTGAGCAATTACTCATGTATATCCAAATATATCATGTACTACAGGGATGGAACTGTAGGGAAAAGCAAATAGTAGTACAAAAATGCCCACCCTCAACCATTTGCACCACTGTCACAGCAACATACAAGTACCCTAAATGAACTCTAGAGTAGAATGACTGCTTGAACAAACATATCCTGACTGCCAGTCACACAGTACACTGACATATACTGACCCAACTCACATTGTACTGGGAATCCAGAGGTGTTACAGGACATTTCTCAGTCTGCTCCTACAAACAAACACACTGGATAGACCACCAACAGCCATAGCAACATACACAGTCAGATAGAAAAAGGAACTGTGACACTTACATCTGCTACTCTCTCTACTCAGCCCCAACAAACATCTACACACAACACTGCTACACAATCTTGGCAGTCTGTTCACAATGGTCAGACATACAGAACTCTCATATGTACTGATTTCCACAGAATGTCCAGGGTGTGAGATCATATTCATGGCCACTGCTGCATACCACTTCCAGGAGTCTGTTAAGTCAATGGGATGATACCTGGAGTGTAGTCACTAAATAATAATATACCATACCTCTGACCCTCTTACTGCAAGACGTCTGGACAAAGCATGACACACTTGGGGACAGGGGGCCAGAAAGAGGGACATATCTCACATAATGTTGTTACAAACTCAAACAGTTGCAGGTGTCACAGGGTTTGTTGTGACATAACATCCCTGAAGGATACGATGTCTAAAACACCAATGGGTGACAACAGTTACTGACTACAATCCTCACATTATCCTACTCATTCCAGAAAAACAGACATCTGAGGAACAGACCAGCCATAATAGGCAAACCTCTGGACAATCTGTGGACATCAGAACAGTTGAGAGGTATGTCAGAGACAGATCACTGTCAGACATCAAGTCACGCAGAAAATGCATGTCCAGATGAACACTGTTAATCTCGCAACCCTCTATGTGTATAACAGCACTTCTGACTTACAATCTGTACCCAATTCTGGAGCTTTGGCCCCCATGTTGTTGGGCTGTCTCCACATGTCCTGGCCTGAGAGGTATCCCCCCTACTGTCTGTGAAGCTGCAGCCCCCACACCTCCATAATGTCCTCCACACAGGCAAAGAAAAGGGACAAGGCCCACATGAAGGATGTAATTATAGCACTGTGTTGCTGTGGCACTGGCAAATGGAAAGACAACACAGCTGCTCTGGATGCACGTAGCAAGTGGGAGACACCAGTTGGTGCATAGGCCATCACCTGTTCATGAGCAGAACCTACAAAAGGCAAGCTGCTGCCTATGCAACACGGGTCTCAACCCATCTACACAAAGACAGACTGCAACTACACAAACTTAACCATTTGTATTGTGAGGAAACTCTTCAGCACTATAACAGGTATGTCAATCATGTAAGCTTGTAATGGAATGCAAAAGGGGTATGCAATGATGTCAAATGGACACTAAACACTAGGCCACAACAAGGCCTGCTGGATGCACATGCTGCTGTCTGGCACCTATGGTCATTCCCACTTGCCCTGTCTGCATTGACATGGAGCATGTGTCTGGTCCCTGAGTCACCCCAGCAAAGCTTAGCTCATGTATAAGTATTACTGGAGTGTCTGTTGTACAATACTGAGTGTGGCACTGCTAGGCCAGATACCTGGGATGTTATAATTATTCATATGTCACCTGTGAATTCTACTGTGATACATATGCTTGTCTTACAAACCTAAGAGATGTATATAGGGTATGTGCATACCACACAACAGGTGCAGATGTGTGTGTTGAACTCTATGTGATATACTGAGCCCATACCTGACAACTGTCCAGAGTTTTGCAGACTTGACCACATGTCTGCTTCATATTTGTAGTCAGTACTTCGGACAGTTTTGTATTGTCTGGCACATCACTGGCAATCCATTAAAGACTGAAGTCATAACATAGCATACATTTGATTGTCAGATGTCATATCCTGCAGAGTAGGTCTGTAAATGTGACACTGTCTCTGATGGCAACTAAGTGTGTTTCAGCTAGATCCATAAAGTGACACTATTTACTGGCCTTGGCCCACCACTGATGTGTGCCTTTCTGCAGATGTCTTGCTCTAACAGGAGCTAGGTGTCTTACCATGAAACCCATGTCAATGCAAGCGTACCTTGTCCTGTAAGATGCCGACATTTGTGCAGTCACTGACACCTGCTTTGTAGCTGTGGACAGCACACCAGTCTTGACAGGTCACTCACCCCATCATACGTTTAGACCCCAAATGGAGGCCTACAAAGCCACAGGAGGTGGAGTGTTGAACATTAACATACACACCTCCAGGATGGCCAAACAGTATGACGCACGGGTGACATCCCGAGTGCAGTTAACAGTTGACAAAACACCTACTCAAATCATAGTTAGCTACAGGCCTCCAACCACGACTATGGACATCCACCACACCTATTGGGACCTGGTGGAATCTGTCAGGATTCAATCATTTGCCCTCCTCCTGGGTGACTTCAAAATACCCAACCATAGTTTGCATGACCTATGCCACCGAACATGAACGCACATAGATTCCTCTGCCTTTTCAATGGCAATGCATGGATCAGCCGGTCAACCCTCCTACAACAGGTGAAAATATCCTGTACCTAGTCCTAACCAACATGAGTAGCCACTGTAGCACTCCTACAGTGCCATCCTCCTTGGTAATATCTGACCACATAGCCATCACTGTTCATGTCACCATTTCCCCTGTCCCCTCTTTACAGTCTCAAACAGAATGAACTGTACACAAATGACTATAAATCCCCTCAGAGCAGGTAGACGTAGCTGTACAGCCAATGTCTCATTTGTTGGAACTAGCAGCAGTGTCCAGGCCCACACCACAATATTATGTGGGCACCTACATAGCTGTATGGACTCAGCAATACCTGACAGGACAATACACAAATACCATAATAGGTGGAAACAATTGCTGGATGGGCCAAGAAGGAACAGGTGCCTCATTGGATGCAATGTCACCTTGGTCTGCACAAGCAAATAAGGTCACAGGTGATTTTCCTAAGGTTGTCTTTGAGTGCAAATTGGACACATCCACCAAAGCCAATCACTAGGCCTTCCACACATGTGTCTGCAATTCCAGAAGCAACACACAAATCTGCTCTGTTGCGGTGGTCAGTAGCACCACATACACATATGGCATAGATACAGGTAACCAACTGCAGACAGATGAAGTGTAAACATCATCCCCGTCCCCCATTTGTATACATGTGCATGTACAGCATCTGCCCCCCCTCCCCTCATCATCAGAAAGCAGGTCTGTAATGCCCTCGCAAAGGCAACAGAGAGGTCTCCATAGGCCTGATACCATCTCTGGCTGCATCATACATGAACACAAGCATGGGCTCTCAGATCCATTCTGCAGTGTAGTCAACCACAGCCTGAGCACCGGTGTCATCCCACCTGCAAAGAAGACAGCCATTGTCATCCCTAGACACAAAGTCAGAACAATCCACCGACCTAGCCAATATTATGCACATCAGCCTAACTTGCCTGCTCTGCAAGGGATTGGAAGGCAATATCAAGGACATTATGAACAGGGACATTGGCAGCATTGAAATGCCTGAGCCTACACACAATGGTATTGTCAAAGGGATAATAGGGCTGTTAAACATAGCCAACCTTTCTGAAGTGTTCAACAAACACAGGGACAAGGGGAAGATGGTGAACAATGCCTACCTTCAGCTACCCCAATCCTCTCCCATTAATCCCCAGGCAGCCAGGATATATATGCTTACACAGCTAGGCACCAATCTGTAGGCTACCAATTGGGTAGCTAACTGGACCAATGATAGTACCCATTCAGTCAAAGTAGTGGAACCCACCTCTAGTAGTAGATTATTCCACAATGGTGTAGCCCAAGGATCAGTCTGGGGGCCTCTACTATTTGAGATATATCTATCTGAGGTACAGGACAAAAGCAGTGGTCTGTGGCTGACCAGGTGTACAGATGTTTGCAAGCTGGCCATTGTTTTACATTTCCCTACTGATGTGAGCATCCCTCAAGAGGCATGATGTGAGCATCCCCCAACAGGCACTCACCCAGTTACAATCCCTCCCCATGTTTAGCAGAGTATGTGTATAGCCCTCTGGAAGAGGAAGCTGGATGACTGCATGGGAAATGGATGAGACACCCCTGGGATCCTGCGTGTGTCCCAGATGGACAGGGAAACAGGTGCTGGCTTGGAAGGGGCGTGGCCAAAAGTCTGGGCCAGGCTTATGAGGGCAACAGGGCCAATAGCCTGGTATCATCTTATGAGGCTATGCACCTAGTACTTTACATGTGTCCTGTATGTATTGCAGACTGTCCTGCAATGTTGTGTGAAATGAATCCCTGTGAGTCTGAACTGTGTATGTACTGCAGTGATTGTGTATAGTCCTGTCTCCTTATCAGTTATCATCACATACTGTTACACTTTGTCAGTATGTGCTGTCTTCATAGAAGTAAGTCAGCTTTTACAGTATGTGCATATACACTTGGTGACACTGTATAGCTCACTCCAATAGGCTTGGTCTTGCCCAAAATTAACATTCTGCTCCTTGGCTCATCACACAGTTTGATTTGTCACCCTTTGTTGTGGGCCGGACATTAGCAGTGATAGAGATGGATTGCAGCAGGCAGTACTACCATAAGGTCTGCCCTGAAGGGCCCATAGGTGTCACAGCTGTGCCAGACTGTACCAGGAGTGTGTGTGTGTGTGTGTGTGTGTGTGTGTGTGTGTGTGTGTGTGTGTGTGTGTGTGTGCGTGCGTGTGTGTGTGTGTGTGTGTGTGTGTGTGTG
Organism: Protopterus annectens; assembly: GCF_019279795.1. NCBI lineage: Eukaryota > Metazoa > Chordata > Ceratodontiformes > Protopteridae > Protopterus > Protopterus annectens. The sequence goes on from NC_056744.1 coordinate 285,324,531, forward strand.
TGTGTGTGTGTGTAAATAGCTGAAACATCCCTAAAGAGCTAAATAGAAATATACAGCTAATATCCTCAGTGTGAGATAGCACAGTGGTTAGAGCTCATGCTTAGTATACAGCCATTCACGGATCAACCTCCACTGCAGTCTCTTCACTTTTACATGGAAAACCAATATTAATAACATCATTTTTTTATTAAAAGAGGTAGTAAATAATATCTATCAACCAGGAGAGTATAGCAGGTCCAAAAGGGAAGTGTCAGTGTATAAGAAATGTGAAACCCCCATGTAAAGACAAGTGTCCCATACATCATAGTCACACACCAATGTAATGTAATGAAAGCACATAGGGGGATGTCATGGAAAGTTAACATATACACCTAGTAATATGTCAATAATGATGAATTAAGCCATAATCCTGATTGCTAAAATGTACATGCTAATCACTAGTTAGCTTAACTAAGCTGATTTGCACACTGTTAAGCAGTGCTCAGCATCTACCTCTTTAAGCACTGCTCACCGTGCTAAACAAACTATAAGCCATAGGTAGATGTGAAGTGAGGGCAGACCTCTAGAGTATTGACCAGTACTGTTGTGAAAAATAGAAGCCTATGCAGTTGTTAATGGATTTTTCTTCTCTCCCCCCACCCCTTATCTGCCTCACTAAGTATTATTCATATACTACGGATATGTTTTTGCAAAACATAATGTTGGGACATGTGTCCCATTATTGTTCATATAATTAGTTGGTTGCATGTTAACATACCTTGTTCAAATACCATTGTTGGTGGCCTGTTTCCATCATTGTTACTGGCATGCTGTTACAATGCTTACTGTTGTTCCATTTATGCATGTGTTCTGTTTGCTATGCAACTGTTTCACATCTGTTGTTTTGGGTTAACTGGAACATCCATGCATGCTGTTAAAACTAATATTGAAATTTTTTTTCATGACTAACCAATATATCTTGGAAAATCTCAACACCATAACATGTTTGGGAAGGCCAATCCCAGTGGATCCACCTGTCCTACCCCATCTGGCCATGGCACCATGCCCCAGCAGGTCTGGGACCCACCCTGGAACTTCATCTTCTGTAGGCCCTGCACCACCCTCAGGTTAAACCACCTCATGAGATGGGGCCCAGCCCCCCCCAGGCATGAGCGCAGAGATGACCCCGTCATCCACCGTCAGTTCTGGGGTATGGTGCGCAGTGTCATCCGCTCTGAGTTGGGTGTCCAGCTGTGCCAGATGGAGGGCAACCTGGCACACCTTGAGGAGCAGGCTACCCCTCCTGTACAGCCCCTAGAAAAGTCACTGTCAGGCAGTGAAGTGTAGTGGTGACTGCCTGCAGGTGGGGATGTCAGTCCCACTGTATCCATATGGGGCACATAGGCCTCTGATTCCCAACCACCCTCCCTGTCCAAGGTGTTTACCCCCACATGTGTCATACACCACCCCTGTCTACTGTCTTGTCTGTGTTTTCTCTCCCCCTATCCAACTTACCTCCCCAGACGTACCTACAATCCTTCCCCAACATCCCACTCTCACCTTAAAAAAAAAACTAAAGGGCATCTGTCCCAAAAAAAAAATCTCCCCATACATAGCAGTCCATTTCACACTTGTCCACTGGACACATGTAATCAGGTCCAATTGGCTTGACAACACATTTCTGTTGTTTTCACCCCTCTCTCTGAAGTTTGAGTGCCCAAATTCACCTCTAAATTCTATACAAATGCACAGCTGTTGCTGTATAAGAAATGGACAGCTATAGACCTTCCCTACACCCGTCCTGCACATTCATAGCTAACTTTCATATTGTTTTTTCCCCATGCATGCCCCTTTTTCACCACTTTCCTATCACCCTTTTTTCTTTTCTTTTAAAGAAATTAGCATGGGAGTAAGCTGGAGTAAGCAAGTTTGCACGATGCTAAGTGAAGCCAAAATGGATTAAGCATCTCTGCAGCTAACCGTATCTTGACATCACTTACCATCGCACAAACCCATGCAAAGCCTCTTAAAACTGCTTTAATCACTCTATCTCCATCAGCCACTGTTCTGCCTAGCAACAAAATAATCAGCCCTGCCAAGGTTCGATCCCCAGAACATGTACACTATACCCAGAGCAATATACTACTACACCTTTTGAGCTGTAGGAATTGCTGATGCTTTTGCAAACATATCATGCAGTAGAGTCATTCAACAGTAGGGAAAAAGCTCTGTGAAATCACTCAGGTCTTGTATATATACATATGCAGATATATATATATATATATATATATATATATATATATATATATATATATATAGATATATATATATATATATATATATATATATATATATATATATATATATATATATATATATATATATATATGTATGGAGATACATATATATATATATATATATATATATATATATATATATATATATATATATATATATATATATACACACACATACATAACATGTAGTGTAGTCATACCTCAGAACCATACCTCTCAATCTCTTAGTGCAAGATATCTGTGCAAGGGCTGTCAAAATGGGGAGACAATGGGCCAAAACTTGGGCCGTATTTTAAATATTGCTATTATAAACGTAGAAAGTTGCTAGAGTAACAGGGTTTGTTTTAGCATACTTTTTCTGAAGGATATGAGGTCTGAAACTGAAACATATGTCATTTACTGACAAAAATCCTAAGATCATCACAGTGATTTACCAGAGAAATACAAATAATTTGTGGAATAGACCAAAAATATGAGCAATAAACCTGGACATTCTGAAACAATCCAGCCAGTTGACAGGTATGGTCAGAACCCCTTAGTGCAACGAATCTGGACCAAGCCTGACAAAGTGGGGGGAGAAAGCCATGAAAATAGGGACATAGCTGAAATACTTGAGTAAATAAGCTGAGACAGTTGCTGCAGTAACACTGTCTGTTCTAACATATATTGACTGAAATAGCACAAGTGCAAGACTCAGTTGCTTCTCATTAGTTAGTGACTTAAATCCTCACATCATCCCACTGATTTGTCAGAAATACACAACACTTATGGAGACCAGACCAAAGATATGAGCCAGACAACTGGACATCCTATGTATAACTGGACATAACATGACATTAGAGAAACTACACTGAGCTGCTAAGCATGTCACCAAAGACTGTCCAAACTATAGTCAGTCTGACACAAAACTACCCCAAATCAGCTATGGGGAATTGCACATGCATTTGCATATATATCAGGCACTACGGGGATGTAACAGTAGTGAAAAACAGACACCAATGTGAAAGTACATACCCACAACCAAATTCACCCCAGTCAAAGTGACATACTGATAAGCCAGATGAACACTAACTACTGTGTGAACAAAAATATCATGTTTGCCACTCATACACTACCCCTACATATAGTGCCCCAAGTCACAGTGTAGTAGGAATACTGAGGTATTACAAGACATGTCTCAGTCTGCCCCTACAAACATATACAGCCGATAGACCAACAGAAACTGGAGCAGCATGCACAGTCAGATAGAAAAGAAGCCATGATACTTACATCTATCCCACTCCCTACACAGCTCAACTAACATTTACATACTACACTGCTACACAATCCTGACAGTCTAACAATCACCAGACATGCACAGCCCTCTCAACTGTACAGATTCCCACAGAATGTCCTGGCCTTGTCCTCATATATATGGCCTCTTCCTCATAACTTGTCTGGCATTCTGCTACATCACTGGGATGATATCAGGAATGAAGGCACTAAATAATGATATACCATAACTATCAACCTCTTAATGCATGACATCTGGACAAATCCTGACATCATTGGGGGACAGAGGCCAGAAAACGGGCATATTTGAAATATTGCTATTATAAACTGAAAATGTTGCTGGTGCTACAGGGTTTGTTGCAGCATATCTTTTCTGAGGGATATGAATTCAGAAACACTAATGGATGTTAGCATTTACTGACTGCAATTCCAAGTGTATGCTGATTTGCCAAGGAAAAAAACTGTTGAATAGACCAAACATAAGAGTCAAGCCTCTGGCCATTCTGTGGATAGCCCTACAGTTGAGAGTTATGTCAACCACATAACACCATCAGACTTAAAATCACACAGAATATCCATGTCCACACAAACCCGGTTAACCTAGCATTAATCCAAATGTAAAACAATACTTACATTCTGTCCCTAAGGCTGGAACCTTCTCCTCCATTTTCTTGGACTGTCTCCACATATTTTGTTGTAAGAGGTATTTCCAACTACCCTCTGTGATGCTGTTGTCCACACATCTCCATGATGTCTACCTCACAGTCGAGGAAAATGGGCAACGCCCATATGAAGTACTAAATTATAGGATTGTGTGGCCATGCCATTGGCTATAGGAATAACAACACAGCTGTTCTTCATGCAGTTAGCAAGTGGTGTACACCAATTGGTGCACAGGCTATTACCTGCTCATGAGCATTAACTACAAATGGCAAGCTGCTCCCTATGCAAAACAGGTCTATACCTCCATATGTGTAGACAGAGACAGACAGACAGAAACAGAAACAGAAATATAAACCAACAATACTTGGGGAAAAAGTATGTCAAACAAGTAAGCATGTAGTAGAATGCAGTAGGGGTATGCAATAATGGGAAGTATGATGTTAATGGGAAGTAGGATGTTAAACAAATATGTCTCAATAAGACTTGCTGTACTAATATATTGCTGATCAGCACCTATGGCTATAGCATCTGGGTCTGTCTGTAGTGACATAGATCACAACTCAGGCCCCTGAGTCACCCCAGGAAAGGACGTCTCACATATGACTACTACTGGAGTATCTGTTGAACAATACTGACTGTAACACTGTTAGGCCAGCTAATGGGATGTCATAAATATCCACATTACATGTGAATACAACTATGATACACATTTGTCTCACAAATCTAAGAGACTTATACAGGGTATGCGCATAGTAAACTACTGTCGCAGACATGTCTGTTGAACCACATATGATATACTGAGCTCATACCATTCAACTGTCCAGTGTTATGCACACTGACCATATGTGTGCCTCATATTTGTAGTCATTTACTCATAGAGTTGTGTTATGTCTGGCAAATCATTGGCAAATCTGTGAAGACTGACATTAGAACATAATAGCATACATATGTGTGTCAGACATCCTCCAGGGTATTTCTGTGAATGCAAAGCCTACTGTGCTATCAACTGACTTGTGTGTTAGAGCAATATTAATAAAGTGTCACTAATTTTGGGCCATTGCCCCCCATTTATGTGTGCCATCCTCCAGATGTCCTGATCTAACAGGTTGAGAGGTATGACTGAGCAGCAAGAGTGTAAATACAGTGTACCATACTGACATAGAACAGAAATGTATATCAGGTATTACCTGTGCACATGTATGTATGAGTAGGTGTAGCTGGAAGCCTCAAAACAACAAACATGAGATGCAAAGCATCAGGTAAATAAACTGTACATGTTGTACATGTGTGTTATCTTAGTTTGTGTGCATTCAACAGACATAAACATCTACAGCTACTGGTTGCTGCAGTCCCCTGACACAGACATGGGTATTAGAATAAGTATTATTATCAGGTTGAAAATAGAGAGGAGTCCAACTGTGTTATGACTTTGTGTCCATGCCTACTACAAACAGCTATATGAGCACCTACATAGCTCAATGGACTCAGCAATACCTGACTCGTAAAACCTGCCTCCACCAAAGTAGAGTAATCCCCATTGCTGGACAGCAGCAATACACAAACTGCATAATCGGTCACTATATTGGATGTACAGGGCCAAGTAGGAGCAGGCACCAACTTGGAAGCAAGTCAAACTGTGTCTGAACAAGCATATAGGGTTACAGGTGAATTACTGTAAGGCTAACTATGAGTACAAATTGGACACATCCATCAAGACCAGTCACAAGACTGTCTTCTCATATGTCTTCAGTCTCAGAGCCAACAACCCAATCCTCCCTGTACTGGTGATCAAGCACACTACATACACACAGAGCATAGCTTTAGCCAACCCGCTGCAGATAAGTTAAGGGAAAACATCACCCTCCTGCCCCACCATCAATATAGGTGGATATGCACAGCACCCACACCCCTCCCTTCATCATCAGGGAGCAGGTCCATAATGCCTAACCAAAGGCAACAAAAGTAAGTTTCCAGGGAACCTGATAACATCCCTATCTGCATCCTACATGAACTCATGCATATGCTACCAGCTCCATTACACACTGTACACAAGCAAAGCCTGAGCACCATTGACATCCCATCTGCAAGGAAGGCGGCCACTATCATCCCTCTACACAAAGGTGAATGATGAATGGTGGACTATGCAATTTACTCGCCTTCACTGGGGGAAACATGACACATCAGCACCAGGAGTGCAATGGAAGCTCATACTGTGCTGATAGATGACAGGGGTATGATGTAGTCATAAGTGGTGGCTAATGTTAGTCAGTGTTGATGTGCAGGTTATGTAAATAACATTGACCAATGTATGAGGTCCTGTGATATGTTTCCCTGTTATTGTCTTCCAGGTGAAATGGGGTGTGCAAGACAGCCAGCATACACTGGATCTGAAACTGTGGCCATTACTGATATGATAATCCAGCACCATGGGGGTGATGTTTGGCCATAGCCAACAGAATATGTGCAAGCAGACCAGCCTATGGGATGAGCTTGTCCATAGAGTAAACAACTTAGGCCACTATGGATGCATATACGATCAAGCCAGGCATTGGGCAACTGACCTGATATGCCATGCCCAGCAAAAGGCTGATGCCGTGGCCAGGGACTATACCACCACAGGTGGGGTTCCTGTTATGCAGGCCCCACTTACACCAATGGAGGAGCTCCTTGCCATCCTTGGGCAGCCACCACATGCCAGCAAAGTCAACACACACACAAGTTGTGGAGGTGGGTAGCACCCAGACAACAGGTGAGGAGTGTCCAGGTAAGGCCCCAGTGCACATCAATTCAATACTGTAGTAGTCATACTGGCTTCTGTAGAGTATCTAGATGCATATGTCAGGTCAAACTGCATTTGTAGGTGGAGTTTTGTAATGCACACAAGTGCACATCTATGGTGAAGGACAGTAAATTGTGTAGTATCAGAGCTTCTACTGTACATGTGCAGAAAAGTAGCATTCATCTTGTACCAATGCCACATGTGAGTCTGCTGACAACACCTCTCCCCCACAACTACAGAGGTACCACTGGTCTAGATGTGGGACACCAGCCTGAAGCTGGTGAGTATGGTGTTGTCCTGTTGTGGCTCACCAATACCCCAAGCATGTTAAGGTCATGCATTTTACCATGCACACAACTGTTACTCTTAGCCATATTGTGATATGTGCATGTTCACTTGTGGTGGGCTTAACTGCATTGCATTAAAGTGGTCATCACAGGGGCCTATTTGCAGGAGATGCAACATATCCGTAGCATACCTCACAAAATGTCAGTGCAAGAGATCTGGACAAAGACTGACAAAATGGGGGGACAAAGACCCAAAACTAGGGACATATTTTAAAAGTACTCATACAGTGCATATAAAAAGTGTACACACCCGTTAAAATGCCAGGTATTTGTGATATACAAAAATGAGACCACGATAAAACATTTCACAACTCTTCCCACCTTTAATGTGACCTATAACCTGTACAATTCAATTGAAAAACAAATAAATCTGTTAGGGGAACAAGTATGAAAAATAATAAGCGTACAGTAAGCTAGATGCATAAGTGTGCACAGCCTGAACCTAATACTTTGTTGAAGCAGCTTTTGATTTAATTACAGAATTAAGTCTTCTTGAGTACACACCAGCCATCAATTACAGAGACTCTTTGATTAACAAGTAATGGTCAACTGTCCTACTAGGCTTTTCCTGACATTTACTCAGTTGCTTGCTACAGCAACAGCCATGGTTTGCAGAGAGCTTACAAAGCATCAAAGGGATCTCATTGTTGAAAGATATTCAGCCCAGAGAAGGGTACAAAAACATTTCCACAGCATTGCATATACCATGGAACATGGTGAAGACAGCCATCAAAAGGTGGAGAAAATATGGACAACGGTGACAATGCAAAGAAGTGGATGTCCCTCCAATCTAGATGAAAAGACAAGACCAAAATTGGTCAGGGAGGCTGCCAGGAGACCTACAGCAACACTAAGGGAGTTTCAGAAATCTCTGGCAAGTGCTGGTTGTGTACTACATGTGACAACAATCTCCCATATTCTCCATATGTCATGCCTATGGGGTAGGGATGGAAGGTGGAAGCCTTTTCTCACACAGAACAACATCCAGGCATGGCTAAATTCTGAAAAAGAATACATCAAGTCTCCCAAAAGCATGTGGGAAAATGTGTTATAGTCTAATGAGACCAAGGTTGAAATTTTTGCCACAATTCCAAAAGGTTTGTTTGGCGCAATAACAAAACTGCGCATCACCAAAAGAACACCATCCCCATGGAGAAGCTTGGTGATGGCAGTGTCCTGCTTTCGGGTTGCTGTTCATAAGCTGGAACTGGGGCTTTAGGCAAAGTTGGGGGATTATGAACATTTCCAAAATACCATTTTCTTTTTGCCCAGAATCTTCAGGTGTCTGCTAGATAGCTGTAGATGGAGAGGAATTTCACCTTTCCTCACAACAATGATCCAAACTATACATCCAAATCAAAAAAAGAATGGCTTCACTAGAAGACATTTAATGTTTTGTAATGGCCCAGCCAGAGCCCACACCTACATCCAATAAAAAATCTGTGGGGTGACCTGAAGAGGGCTGTGCACAAGAGGTGCCCTCGCAATCTGACAGAGTTGGAGGGCTTTTGCAAGGGAGAGTGTGCAAATATTGCCAAGTCAAGATGGGCCATCCTGATAGACTCCTTCCCAAGAGGACTGAATGCTGTAATTAAATCAAAAGGTGCTTTAACAAAGTTAGTTTAAGGGTGTGTACACTCATGCAACCAGCCTATTGTACATATTTCATTTACTATATGTTACTATTAACCAATGTGTATGCTCTTCAATTGGATTGCACAGGTTATAGGTCACATTAAAGGTGGAAAAAGTTATGACATGATTTCTGTAGTCTCATGTTATATATATCACAAAAACCTGGCATGTTAACAGAGATGTGTACACTTATTATGTCCACTGTAAGCTTAGAAAGTTGTTAGAGTAACCAGATTTGTTTTAACATACATTTACTACAGGTTTTGAAGTCTGCGACTCAAATTTTGTCATTAATTAGTGATGCCAATTCTTAGATCATCCCAGTAATATGTCAGACAAACACAGGACTTATGGGGAATAGACCAAAAATATGAGCCACACATCTAGACACTCAGCGAAACTCTGTACAGTAGAGAGGTATGTTCTATAGGAGTTGCCTCTGTGCTATATGGGTGGACAGCAATAATGTGTACATGGGTGCAGTGTATGCTAGGTGAAGGCCCATCACCTACTAACACTACTCACATATCCCAGAGGTGTATAGATGTATATCAGTAGTAACATTACGTTGAAAGGGCTGCACTGCATGATGTTGAGGGCCTGTCCAGAGTGTGTATGTTGTGTTCTGACTGTGTGTCATGAATGTCACCATTTGGCTGTTTTGAGGTCTGTGTAATGCCTTTGTGCCACCTCACCTATATGTGATGTGTCCGTGTGTGTGTACGTGTGTGCATGTGTGTGTGTGTGTGTGTGTGTGTGTGTGTGTGTGTGTGTGTGTGTGTATGTGTATATGTGTGTGTGTGTGTGTGTGTAACAACAAACCTTATAGTGCAAGTATTAATTTCCATATGTTGTCTTCCCCTCACAGGTGGAAATGGTGGTCATGGTCCCTCCCGCTCAGAATCTGATGTCAGTGTCTCTGCAGACTCTGACAATGATGGTTGTCCTAGTGAGGCACAGGTAGGGTTGTCAAGGGCTGAATCTGTGCCATCAGTTGGCATCCCACTGTTGTCCACAATGTCCCCGCACACAGTCACAATGCCCACACATACCCCGCCCCCAGCAGCCACAGATAATGAACAGTTGATGGGTGGTGGCATGGAACAGGCTAGTGTGGTGACTATGGCAGGCTGCAGATGAGGACCCACACAGGCGGATGGACAGGGGTGCTCAAAGGAGGACTGCTGCCCATCAAGCCACTGTCACAAGTGCCACAGCAGGTGTCACCAGACATTTCAGGCTGTCATGGATGCACAGGTAAGTAGTGAACACAACACCAGACAAATACTCATGGTCTTGGATGCAACTCTTCCTGGCTTGCATGACAACATACATGATCATGTTGAGGCCACACATCAAAATAATGAGGTCATGAATAGATGGTGGGGTTAGTCCTTGGCAATCCTTGACTGTGGAATGTCTGTGCTGCAGCATGTGGTGGGAGATGGGCATTGGCCATGTGGACGTAGGGCAGCACCAACATCAGCTGAAGGTCTATGTGGCCATGCAACTTCACACTCCCATAGTGGCAGCACCACTGGCACTACCAAAGTTGGGTGCTGTCCACACCACAATAGAACAGGCTATGGGCACGTGGCCCTGGTCAGTGCCATCAGGGACACGGATCCAGCAGACAGCAGTCACCATCGGGGAATAATACTGCATCTGGCCTTGGGCCTGGTGGTGCCAGTGATACCCCGGCAGGACCAGTACCGGAAGACGGTGAACTGTACACCCTGCCTTGTATTGTCCACAGCTGTCCAACATACCCCTGTGTAGGGCAGCCACATGGCATGATTCTGTGCATACAAACACACACACATCACTATCACAGCCGGGTCACCTCCAGACACACACACCACCTCTGCATGGCCCATTCATAGAACACCCCTCCAAACACACACACATGATGGCAACCATATGGCCCAGCATAGGCCTCTAGCAAACCCACACAACACCCTGTGCAGATGATGATACCTGTGCCACATCCCTGTCATCCATACCACTGATGCAGGGACATACTAATATGGTTCTGATGTACAGGGTGAATTAAGTACAGTTTAGCTATGTCATGCTGTGTAAGGTGCTGTCAGCTGGCATTTGTAACGGGTACACTTCAGAGTGTGTGTACCTTTTCAGCCATGATGCATTATTGGTGTTAGTAATGCTGACTGAAAGTAGTCCCACATGCTGTATTCTGTTTGTGTTCTAGGTGTCTGTGTGTCAGCAGGATGTGGCCCTACAGACATTGCCAACGAGGGGTATGGCAGACTGGTAACACATTGACTGTGTCATAGCCAATGTATAGCTGTATATGTACACATTTACCAGGTCTGTGTAAAAGTTATTGTATGTGCCACAGAGCTTATAGGGATGAGGGGTGTATACAGGTATGTTTATGGTGGTTGACATCAGCAGCTCTTGTAAATTGGACAATGGTAAGTGTAGTGGGTGGAACACACCTCAGATTGGTAAAACTCACACCCTCAGAGGGTATTGTGTCGACCAAATACACAGAGAATACTGTTCCCAGATACACAGTCACACACACACACACACACACACACACACACACACACACACACACACACACACACACACACACATAGACACACTCACACATTCACAGGATCACAGGTGCCAGTGTTGGGTTTGGAACCCCTACCCATGTAATTAGTGGTACTACAGTGTTATGCAGTTATCAAAGGTGGCACGGAACTAATAGTATGATGACTGTTCCAAGGTACCTGTAAAGTGAATAACATCATGTGCTCTTGTGAGGTATTGCAATGGGGTATGTACTAAGTGGGAAAGGACTCATTATACTGTCACCTACAAGTCTACACACTCACAAACACTGCTATACACACCAATGCACATACACACACAATTGCCAGTACTGACATTAGCAGCTCTGCCTATCATGTTATTCATTCCATACAGTTACATAGATGCTGCACATGGCAGGGGGCTTGTAGGGCTAAAGAATATCTACAGATACCTCTATGGTACATATAAACAGTGTGTTTTGTAAAGTGGACCTTGGGACATGTACTGGGAGTACCATGGTCTTAAATTGTAAACCATGGGTTCCCAATGGTTATAGTTCTCATTCAAACACGCAGAATACTGTTCGTGTACACACACACACACACACACACACACACACACACACACACACACACACACACACACATGCACACACACACATGCACACACACACATGTGCACACACACACACACACACACACACACACACACACACACACACACACACACACACACACACACACACACACACACACACACACTTGCCAGGACTGAGATTAGAACCCCTACCTATCTAGTTATTGCTACTACAGTTTTATGCATTTATCACACTCGCAACAAAGCTTACAGGGTGAGAAGTGTCCCAAGGCAATTCTAAGGTAACAAAATCACCAAGCCTTGCAAAGCATGGCAATGGGAGATGTAATGGGTGAGAATGGACTCAAAATACATTAACCCACAGGTATACACACTTACAAACTCAAATACACTCATACACACATTTGCCAGGACTAAGATTAGCAGCCCTGCCCATCTTGTTAGTCAGTCTATATTGTTACATAGTTCCTGCACACAGCACGGGACTTATTGGTCTGAAGAGTGTCAACAGATATCTCTACAGCTGAGGAAGACAGAGGGCCTTGTAAAGTGGACCTTGGGACATGTTCTGGGAGTACCATGGCCTAAAAATGTAAAACCCACCCCTCAATGGATATAGTTCTCACAGAAACACATACACAGGATACAGTCCTTGCACACGCACACTCACACACACACACACACACACACACACACACACACACACACACACACAAACACACATTTTTTCAGAACTGAGATTAGAACCCATTCCTATCTAGTTATTGCTACTACAGTGTTATACATTTATTGCATGTCATGGAGCGTATAGGGTGAAAAGTCTCCCACAGTTATTCTAAGGTGAACAACATCACCAGCCCTTGTAAAGTATGGCAATGGGCAGTGTACTATGAGAGTGAGGCTTCAAAATGCTGTATCCTACATATATACACACACACACACACACACACACACACACACACACACACACACACACACACACACACACACACACATTCTCACATTTGCCAGGACTCAGATGAAAACCCCTACCTATCTAGGTTATTGGCACTATAGTATTATGCAGGTACCGCACACACCACAGGGCTCATAGGGTGAAGAGTATCCCAAGGTACCTGTAAAATGAATAACATCACCAGCCCTTGTAATGTATGGCAATGGGAGGTGTACTGGGTGAGAAGGGCCTCAAACTACTTTCACCTACATGTTTACACACTCACAAACACTTTTATACACACTAATGCATACACATATGCCAGCACTGAAATCCATAGGTTCATAGGTATGTACTAGGCGAATGGCCATGGAGCCTTTATAAGCCTATCCCATAGGATTACCCAGGCATCATGCCACCTGACATTACTCTCCAGCATGTCTATCAAGTATAGCCACTTGAATGATCCATGAGGTGAGATTTCTATTCTCTATCCACTCATCCAGATTTCTCTTGCAGAGGTCCAGTGAGGTGCTCTGCTTGACATGTATGTAAAGTCTATTCCATAGTGTGGCCAGTCTCTGGGTTATGAACCTGTCCCTCCAGCATGCTCTGTTGATTGTGGAAATGGGGTTGAGGTCTCTGGGGCATGTGGTGCAGACGGATTGGGTTTCTTTAGATTTAGCATACCTAACAGAGTTGGTCAGACATGGCTTTGTAAGTCAAGCATAGATCACCTCTAAGTAGCCAATATGAAACAGAGAATATTTGGAGTTATTGGAATCTTTCCATATAGGATAACTGTTTAAGGTCTAGGATCCTCTTTGTGAGGTACCTTAGCAGTCTCTCCAGTTGTTGCAAGTGTCTAGTGAGGTACATGCCAAATGGGCCACTGTACTTTGTGATTGGCCTAATAAGGGAAGAGTAGAGGGAGACAATGACCTCTTTCTTCCTGGATGCAACATCCTTAGTAATGAAATGTGCTACACAGAAGGACTTTCTGACCACAGTGGCACTGGTGGACAACAGAGAGGTCGCTGTCAACCTGTATTCCCAGTTCTCTTATAACTTCTGTGTTCAGTGGACTACCATCAATGTGGTGATTCATGGGAACCAAGTTGTTCTCAAAGGGGATAGCAACACATTTTCTGGCATTGAGGTTAAGTCCAGGGTTCTGACAACAGTAGTAGGTTTCAGTGAGGCCTTTCTGCAGGATGTCAACATCACTTGGGGAGGTGAAAATAGCACCCACCTTGCAGTCATCTGCAAACATTGTCAGCCAGAGTCCCTTTGTGTTGGGCTGGACTTCAGAGGTGTGGATACCAAACATGAGGGGTCCCAGGACGAGACCCTGTGGTATTCCACTCATGACTGGTCAGCAGTCTGACATGGAGTCCACTGCTTTCACACTGTGGGTTCTATCTATGAGCCGGTTTGCAACCCACCTAGTGATGTAGGGGTTGATGCCTAGCTGAGTGTGTTTGTCTATGATTCCTGAGTGAGGAATGATATCAAAGGATTTGAATCCCCAACTATCTTGTTATTTATTCTATACTGTTACATAGTTATTTCACATGCCACAGAGCTTATAGGGCTGCAGAGTGTCTACAGCTACCTCTACAATAGATGACAACAGTGGACCTTGTAAAGTGGACATTGGGATGTGTAATGGGTGGACCACAACAAAAATTGCAAAACCCACCCTCCCAATGGATATGGTTCCTAACCTAACACACATACAGGCACACACACACACACACACACACACACACACACACACACACACATACAGACACACACACACACACACACACACATTCTACTGGTCTCACACACTCTCACACACACTTGCTAGGACTGAGATTAGAACCCTTTCCCAAATATGTATTACAACTACAGTGTTATGCATTTATTGCACGTGCCACAGAGCTTATAGGGGGAAATGGTGTCCCAAGGTACTTCTAAGGTGAGGGACATCACCAGGCCTTGTAAAGTATGGCAATGGGAAATGTACTTGGTGAGAAAGGCCACAAAATACTTTAACCAACAGATATACACACAAATACACTCACACACACATTTGCCAGGACTGAGATTAAAAACCTTATCTAACTAGTTATTTGTACTATAGTGTTCATTTGTACTATATCACACATCCCACAGAGCTTATAGGACTGAGGACTGCCCAAAGGTACTTCTAAGGTGACTGACATCAGCAGGACTGCTAAAGTAGGGAAATGGGAAGTGTATTGGGTGTGAATGGGATCAGAAACTTTAACCCCATAAACACACACACTTTTACATTTGTCAGGACTGAGATTAGAACCGTACCTAACTAGTTATTTGTCCAAGAGTGTTCCGCAGTTATTTCATGTGACACAGAGCTTATAGGGCTGAAGGCTGCCCAAAGGTACTTCTAAGTTGACTGACATCAGCAGGACTGCTAAAGTAGTGCAATGGGAAGTGTACTGGGTGTAAATGGGCTCAAAATCTTTAACCTACAAACACACACACTTTTACATTTGCCAGGACTGTGATTAGAACCCCTACCTAACTAGTTACTTGTACTATAGTGTTACGCAGTTATTACATGAGCTTATAAGGCTGAGACCTGCCCAAAGGTATTTCTAAGGTGACTGACATCAGCAGGACTGCTAAAGTAGGGCAATGGGAAGTGTACTGGGTGTGAATGGGCTCAAAATCTTTAACCTACAAACACACATACTTTTACATTTGCCAGAACTGAGATTAGATCCCCTAGCTAACTAGTTATTTGTATTATAGTGTTACACAGTTATCGCATGTGCCATACAGCTTATAGGGCTGAGAGTTGCCCAAAGGTACTTCTAAGGTGATGGACATCAGCAGGACTGCTAAAGTAGGGCAATGGGAAGTCTACTGGATGAGAAAGGACTAAAACAATTATTCCTACATGCGCACACACCCTTACATATGCCAGGACTGGACTATGATTAGAACCCATATCTATCTAGTTATTTGTATTATAGTGTTACACAGTTATCACATGTGCTATAGAGCCTACAGGACTAAAGCCAGTCCAAAGGTACTTCTAAGGTGAATGACATCAGCAGATTTTGTAAAGTAGGGCAATGGGAAGTGTACTGGGTGGATAAGGCATCATAATAATTAGACCTACAGACACACACACACACACACACACACACACACACACACACACACACACACACACACACACACAAAGGTAGGTGATGTGATATTACAACCCCCACCTCAGTACCATCAGACCATGATTCTCATCTTCATGCTGGCATATGCCAGTGGTTACAAATGGTATGCAAATGGTTGCAGCAAGACATCACTCTCTGCCATTCAGGGTATCCCTGTGTATGACTCCCTCTCTGTGTGTGTCTACCTGTGTGTCTCACTCTATCACTGTCTGTCTCTCTCTTCCCCATGTCTATGTGTGTGTATGCTTGACATATTGTAATATGTTGCCCATATATATGTGTGTATCGCATGCAACAGATGCAGATATACCACATATGGGCCACCTAAAGCTGGTTGTGGGTAATCCTGTCTGATGGGGGTGTGTGGAGACAGTTAGGTGTACATAGCTGTGTGTATGCAAAGACATCGCACAATACAGATATATATATATATATATATATATATATATATATATATATATATATATATATATATATATTTATATATATATATAGCCCGTTGTGGTTTCAGACATGGGCTTTATTTCTGTAAGTGTTTAGCATGCCCAGTATGTCCTTCTATAGTAAGTGTGGGAATCCATTCCAGGAATAGCTGTAACTCCAGTCCAGGGAGTTGTGTGCTACATACCTTGTGACCTGTTTGTGCAAGATATCTGGAGATAGGCTGCCAATATGGGTAAACAGTGGCCCAAACACAGGGGGATAGTGTCACTATAGCTCTTAGTAATGTATGAGTTGCTTGAGTCACAGGGTTTGTTTTAGCAGACATTTTCTGACTTTTATAATGTTTGACACTGTAATGTATTGCATCATTACCTACTGACAGATATCATCAGATTATCACAGTTATTTACCAGAGAAATACAAGATGGATGATACACAGACCAATATTATGAGGCAAAGGCTAGAACTTCATGCACAATCCAGCCAGTTGGGAGGTGTGGTTATAGCTGATTGACTGATGAAGCTGTGTAAAAGGTCCAGCACCTTTGTGATATACTGGCTGGGAATCTCCTGGTTGGGCGGTACTCCTCTTACCTGAAAGGTCATATCCTGGTGTGGCCATACCTCTCAACTGTACAGATTCTCACAGATTATTCAGATTCATGCCTCACATATCTGGTCACTTCCCCTTCACATTGTGATTTTCTAGCAAGTTTGTTGGAAATCACTCAGGGTTGCAGTAAGGGAATAACAAACGGACATTAGAGTTTCAGACTTCACACCCCCCATTACATCTATGCTACTACACACACCCTCTGTTATTCTATCACCATTCTAACATTATGAGAGCATTATTTCAAAAATGTCCCTATAGTTGGGCCTTTATCCCACCATCATGTATGGCTTTGTCCAGATTTCTTGCTGTACGAGGTTGAGAGGTATGCTACTAGCATTTAGTGGCATGGCCTTTCATTTGCATTTTGTTGTCTGTGTTATGTTGGTAGTATGGACCCCATGACATTCCCTACAATGGCACTATGGGTGAGGCATGGGCCTTTGCCAGAGGCCTGTAGGCCATGTGAGACTGCTGCAGGCCATCTGTAGAAAGGCAGTGCACTCTGTCACTCATATGTGCCCAACCTGCCAGGCAGTGGATCCCCTGGGGTGACAATGGTAAGTGAGTCAGTTGTTACTGACAATCACTTTCTGTTTGTATTGATCCATCACTCTGGCTGACAGCAGGATGCTGATTATGGCTAGGGACACACCTGCACTGGACACATATTCAGCACGCTGCATCATGTCTGCCTTTCTATAATCCATGAGGTACTTCTGACAACATTCACACCACCATGGACCTGACTAGTCTGATACCTCTACCTGTTGTGGGGTTACTTGAGTGCATGTGTGATATGGCAGATTATGGCACCTGCCAAACAAGTAATCGTGACTTTCTCCTTATCCTGCCTGGTGTGTGGCACATCTGTGCATCTCACAGTGGAGTCTTCTATGACTAATATTTTGTGTGTATGGTAAGGCCGTAGTGTTTGCAGGACCCTGGTATGTGGAGTATGTGTGGTCTGTGGTATGTAGGTTTAAGAAGTTCTCATGTGTTTTTGCCTCTGAGGTGTCCTTTACTTGGAGTTTGATTTGTTGTGGACCTCCACTTATGTGGGTGTGTGTTGTGTATTTGCAGCTGACTCCATACACTGCAGGGCACCTATGTTACTGCAAAATGTGCTCAGGTGTGCACATTCTCCATTTGTCTGGCTAGTGGTTCCCCTCCCCTTTCTGTGTGTCTCTTTATCCTTTAGTCCATTCACAGGCTTTGCTCACAGTGGCTGCTGTTATGTATTTGTAATTCTGGTGTGAGCATGGTAAATGCCATAACATCACACACAAGGTTGTGGACTAAACACCTCTGAACATACCTATTTGGCAGTTTGTCCATCATTGCACTACTATATCTGCTGGGGTCCTCAGACAGTTTGTGTTACTATGTTATTATGTGACTACATGTTGCCCTAGCTGTCAAACTATCACTGACTCTGACATCAGGACAGGCCCACATATGACAGTCAGATGAAGGCCCACACATGGGGACAGGGTGTTGATACTGGTCTGCCATACATAGACAGTTGGGGGACCATTTTTTTTACTTGCTTGCTTATGCTATGGGTGTGACATCTGCTTCTCCACTGTCTGCTATTGATATTTTGGCATGACCTTTTCTTGTTTTACAAATACTTTGCAGGTGAAGCAATGTTGGGACAAGCAGAACAGATATACAAGGCATACTTATGCTCCTTCTGTGACAACCTGCCATTCCAGGGGTATGGCTGTTGGCCAGTGACATGTTATCAGTGCTGACACAGTAAGGTGGCAACCTTTTATGACCTGCCAGTACACTGACCTTCAGGTACCTGCTGTGCTACTAGGCACTATACTTGTCTATGTATGAGAGAAAGACATCTTGACAAAGCCATAAGTAATTAGATGACAAAGCCCTAACTATAGGGGCCATTTTAACTACTGGCCTTACAAACCTAGAAGGGTGATATAATAACAGATTTTGCATTAACATGCATTTTCTATAGGGTATGAAGTCTGAGACACTACAATTCATCAATATTTTCTGACTTTAGACTTAAGTGGTTTGCCAGTGATTTGCCATACAACCACTATTTCATGATAAATACACTACAAATATGATGCAAACCTCTGTACATTCTGCAAAAGGTCTGTACAGTTGGGAGGTATAGTAGGCACTGTGTAGGTTACTCCGAACTGTGTGCTGTTCATATGTATGGCCCCTTGTTCAAGACCTGTCCAGCTTACCTGCAGTAATGGATACTGACATCTGGACAGTGTGTACAACTTCCACCATAGGTCTAGCTGACATGCAAAATAATTGGCACTGCGATTCTTGGAACATGGCCCTTTCTACCACAGTACTGTACCGAGGCCACTAAGAAACAACAGCCAGGAGTAAGTGCTGGACACATCCTGACAGTATTTCCCACACATATACATAGATCATTGACCCCTGGATATTTTAGACATGCAACAGGTTATCATGTTGATTGGGACAGCCCTGACAATGTGTGCTCTGCTGCTATTACCCTACTAACCTATATGTTACTGCATTTCTATGGGAATTTGGGTGTGTGGGGGCACGTCTGTCAACAGTACACATTTGCACATACTGTGCTGATATTGGCTTTATATGTTGGTTCCATTTAGCATAGTCTGGGAGACTAGAGGCATATCACTAGAGTTCACAGGTTAGATTATAATGGCATACTATTAAATATCAGACTTCTTGCCCTTCAGAGCCTTACTGCAACTGGAAGGCCTTTTGTGATATCACTGTGTAAGCCTGTAGGGGGTATTCCATCATTGTCACCATTTATGGGCATTTGCCAGACATTCCTTTATGGTTTTCTGTGGCTGACTTGCTAGGTGAGTCTGAGATCCCCACACTGATATCCATGCATGTGACCTATGACTCTCCTTAGTTGGCCCTACGCCTATACCACAGTGGGATTTGTCACCGTGGATAATACTGCATAGTGTGGGGAAGCCAGTATTGGGCAGACATTTCCTGGTGTCCCACATAGCTGTCAGTTGTCTGCTGCTACTCCAGTAAGCCACCCCATTCTCTTCCATACATGCAGCAATACCACATATATCCTACCAGGACATACTACTCCATTCATTTATTGTTTAGAAAACTGACTTACCTTGTCCCTGCGGCACTTGTGGGGATGGTGGGTGTGGGCTGACTGTGAGATGCACACATACACTGCTGTACAGGGTAAGTTACAGGTAGTGTGATGTGTGTGGTATCCATTTTACTGTGTGTGCAAGTCGGAAAGAGGTGTCAGTGTGTGCTATGTGTTTTCTCTTTGCCAAGGCCTGGGCATACTGGGCACGCCTCCATCTGCCTACAGGTGCAGGTTCTGGGGCTTCCTCCTCTGAGTCCCACTGTGCCTGCAGGGACCTTGGTAATGGTGGGGGGCTGTGTGGCCCTTCCCCGTGCTGTTCCTGCTGCAGCTGTTTTTGCAGGATCATATTGTGTAGCACGGCACATACTATGAACGTGTGTGCACATGTGGCTGGAGAGTACTGCAAAGCTCCACCAGATATGTCAAAGCAGCTTCTCCTGCTTACACCACTGCCTTATAGCTCCTACATGGTTAGATGCAGCCAGAAAATGGTCTCCCATTTAGTGATTCAGTAACATTTGCTCATTTGCATACCACACTGCCTTAGTCCCTTGTTACACCACTACACCAGAGCCTTTCTCTTTAGCAACCAGTGTTACCTGTTATTGTTTTGATTCTGCATGCTATACACTATAATGGTAAAATGCAGATTTCACTTAAAATTGTCTTTTCACATTTTTTTTTCGGCACAATCCCGTTTACACACTGCTGTGCTATGCTTAAATGGCTGAAATCAGCCAAAAAAAAACTTTGATTTTCATATTGTTGCAACACTTTTCCATGCCAATGCCCATATTTTTGGCCATTGGCATACATAACGATTATAATACATGCTTTACTTTGAGCTGTCATACCCCCATTTTTATTTTTGCAGAATTGTACACGGTCAGTAACCAAATACATTTCTGTAATGAACACTGTTCTGGCACAGATGCCTGCCTGCTTACTGAATTGCTAATTCACCTCATTTGCATGGTTTTCACCAGCAAATGAGGTAATTAGCATTATTCAGTTGTGTCCATGTCAGAATAGTGCTGGCAGGCTTGTGCACGCCCCAAGCCTTTTTTACTGGATCACTCGGCGGCCATATTCCATGCAGGAATATTCTGGCACGAAAAAAAAACATTGATTCTCGGGGGCTACATAGGCTGTAG
Source organism: Protopterus annectens (assembly GCF_019279795.1). Classification (NCBI taxonomy): domain Eukaryota; kingdom Metazoa; phylum Chordata; order Ceratodontiformes; family Protopteridae; genus Protopterus; species Protopterus annectens. The sequence goes on from NC_056744.1 coordinate 285,346,119, forward strand.
TTGGTAAATGTACAATGCAATATTTTTACATGTGCTCCTCCTTCCCAGATCCCCTATACACATAAAAAGTTCTTTTTTCCTATGAGAGTAATTTTTGCGGTATCAGAAGTGCATAAAAATAAAGCCCACATTTGAGACTAATTGTGTTAACTTGGTTATGAGTCACTGGGAAGAGGATGTATTGCATGTTGATAACTGGTTCTGTTTGGTGTTTTTTGTCATTTGGTTGACAACATCTTTTAATAAAGATAGCAAGTAGTGAACACCTGGCTGAGTTATTTTAAACTTGCACTGACTTTTTTGAAGTTACCATCACAAGTGATTTAACCAGAGTTATTTTGGGGCACTAATGTGTATAAGCAAACCGAGAATTGTTTATTTATGAATATCATTTGACCAAAATACCAGCAGTAGCTCTATTTTACACTTTTCAAGTATGCATCCATACTGCATGAAGGAAAACATATTAAGTGGCAGTATTTAAGCAGTAATACTCTAAAAGGTAATAACAAAGAGCATGAGAGTAGTGTCAGCAGTCTGTATAATACATTTTAGTTAGAAGTTACCCTTTCCCACTATTAGAAGAAACCATAAATTAGCTACACAGCAGGGACCCCAGATAACGGAAGTAAGACTACAGACTAATTCTGCTAAGAGTGTTGTAACTGGAATGTGGCCATGCCTGTCACCTACACAGTCAACAGTACAGCTATCAAACTTTATAGTCAGTAATAGTAGACAATTAGTGCATAGCACTGCATAACGTAATGCAGAAAGTGGTGACATGCAAGGAGGAGTTGATTCAGAGGCACAAGGCCTGTTGTCATTATTTGCCAGCCATTTCCTATTGCATATCACCAGTGCATCATGTTTTTTTCAATGTAGAACAGGCTATTTATTCTTCCAGGGCAGCACATACTGCATTTGTAGATGATCCAAAATGCTAAGTTGTTATCCAGCAGCAACCACTTCTAGTGACTTTTACTTATTCAGAGATTGTGCATATTGACTGATATTGCTGGATTATAATAACAGCAGTTTGGGTGGCCTTTCATGGTTGAAATGTTCTGAAATAGGTAGTTTTGTCGTTATTGGTTCATATATTTTGTTTCACTGCTTACTGGAAAAAATGTTAAAAAACTATAAATTTAAAACACAGTCTAACAAGTGTTGTGCTAAAGAAAGAATATAATTTAAAGGAAGGAAATCAACAAACAAGATCAGTACCTTAGCTGCTCTTGGTGGCTAAGCTGTGACTGATTCAATAGACATCTGGATACAGAAAGCCTAGAAGTATATTTTTTGACACTTAATCTGTTATCAGTGATAATCAACAGAACTGCTGCATTTATTAATATGCTAGGCATTGCTTTTCTTGGTGTCTCATTTTGTTTTAGTTAATAAACTGCTGCATTTATTAATTTGCTAGAGAATGAGCCAGAATCCACCACATAACACAAGCATTCAGGTCACTCCAGAACAAGTACAAATATAACTCTGTCATTGTTCATGTTGGTGTGAATTACCTGAGACATACCTCCCTGGAATACATGAAAAGAGACATGGAACAGCTCTCTGATCATGTAGCCCAGGCGGGTATGACCCTGACCCTGAGTAGCATCCTGCCCTCACCAAGAATGATACCGCAGTATAAAGAAAAAATGATCAATTTCAACAATTGGCTAAGTTTCTGGTGTCATTCAAAGGGGATCCAGTGTCTGTCAGCCTGAGATGACATGCTCGACAAGCCTCATTGCTTTGCAAGAGATGGCTTGCAACTGTCACACCTAGCCTTTCGAATACTGGCCAAGGCTCTTGCTGCCCCCATAGTGCCTTTTTTAGGCAAGGCTTAAAAGTCAAACCCACCTCCGTAAACAGCACAAATAAAAAAATGAGGGTTATGGTACTCAACACCAGGAGTTTAAATCTCAAAATGCACATGCTCGAAGCACTCTTCAGTATGGAGAACATCGACATCTGTGCAGTAACTGAAACCTGGTTCAAGGCTCCACAGAGCACCCCAGCACTACCAGGCTACAACTCATAATACATATTTTGGCCACAGAACATGGACTGAAACTCAAAAGGTGGGGGTGTATCCATATTCATCAAGGATACCTACATCTCCAGGTTAGTGGTGCAGCATGATACTTCCGAGATCATCCTTGTGCAACTAACATCGAGCAAATCTGCAATGCAAATTGTGGCCTGCTACAGATCACCCTCCATGACCCAGGACCACCACTCCCCCTTTCTGAAGACACTGGAAAACATGAAGGTCCTGCCAAACACCCTGATATTGGGCAATTTCAATTACCTTACCATTAATTGGGAAAACTACTCAAGTACAAACTCCCAGGTCCAGCGCTTCCTGGAATTTATCAACTCAAATGCCTTGGATCAGCTGGTAAACTCACCTACCAGAGGTGAAAACATATTGGACCTGGTCATCACCAACATGGGCGACAGGTGTTCCACACCGGAGGTCAACCTATCACTGGTTAGATCAGACCATAAACTAATCACACTGGATGTCCACACTACACCACCACCTCCAATCAAGGAAACCACAGTAAAAAACTTTTCTATAGCAAACTTCACCTTACTTAAGACAGAGGTGGTAAGTTTCACCACCCCCACGCTAAAGGATAACAGTGTCGAAGATGCAGGAACCTTTACAAATGCACTCTATGAGCACCTACAAGGATGCATGAATCATGCCATCCCTAGCAAAACCAAGACTCACTCCCCTAAGAGAAGGAAACAAGTCTGGTAGACCCCATCCATAAACAGGCTATACAATAGAAGGAGGAAACTAGTTCAGAAAAAAAGCAAATCCAAAGAAGGAAAGACATCCCTGATCAGTATCAGTAAGAAACTAAGGTCCCTCATAAAATCCTCCAAGGCTAACTTCGAAAGAAAAAATAGCCAAGGATTTGAAAGATAACCACAAAGCCTTCTTTAGCTATGTCAAGAATCTAAGTGGCAACTCACAGTTATGCTCTAAGCTAGTGCAAAATAGTACAAAAGATAGTGAACCAAGTGATATTGCCAACATCCTGGCAAATAGATTCAGTGCAAACTTCACAACCCTCTCACCCCCAAAAGAGCCCACAACAATACCAGAAAAGTGTAGTTTTCTGGAAATCACAGATGCACAGGTGAAAACAGCCCTTTCAAAAGCCAAAAGCACAGCATCAGTGGGGCCAGATGGTGTCCCAGGCTGTGTCTTGCACGAACTACAGAACGAACTAACCCCCCACCTAAACACATTGTTCAACCTCAGCCTCTCCACAGGCTACGTGCCCATAGAATGGCACACAGCAACTGTTATTCTGCTTCACAAAGGAAGGGCCACAACTGACCCTGGCAACTATCGCCCCATAAGCCTGACTAGCCTGGTCTGCAAGGCTATGGATTGCATCATCATGGAACTCATTAACAAAGACATTGGGAACCTCCAAACACTTGACCCGACCCAGTTCAGCTTTGTTAAGGACAGATTATGCCTACTAAACCTGGTTGACTTCTTCGAGACAGTCACCAAGGCATAGATGAGGGGAAGGTAGTTCACACAGCCTACCTTGACCTCAGCAAGGCTTTTGACACCATTCCCCACTCGGGAATTATAGAAACACTCACCAGCCTGAACATAAACCCCTATGTCATGAGATGAGTTGCCAACTGGTTTACAGACAGAACTCACACGGTAAGAATAGTGGGCTCCAGGTCCGACTCTAAACCATTCACAAGTGGTGTCCCACAAGGCTCGGTCCTGGGACCTCTACTCTTCAGCATATACTTCTCAGAAGTACAGGCAAACACAAAAGGACTATGGCTAACCAAGTTCACCGATGACTGCAAACTGGAAGCCATAATTGACTCTCCAGCTGACACGGACATTCTTCAAAAGGGCCGTACTGAGATGGACATCTGGTGTTAAAGTCATGGTCTCAAGCTAAATGCCAAAAAATGCATAGTCATCCCATTTGGGACAACAAAACACCCATGAATTACCACATAGGTGGCAGCCCCCTTAATACAGAAGAGGTAATAAGAGATCTGGGGACCCAGGTAGATAGTACTCTCTCCTTTGACAATCATATTGCCAAAGTAGTTAGGAAATCCTTCTATGTAGCCCATCTAATTACTAAAGGGTTTGCATCTAGAAATAAAGAGGTTATAGTACCCCTCTACTCATCACTCATCAGACCCATCATAGAGTACAATGCCCCATTTGGGATGTACCTCACAAGACACTTCCAACAGCTGGAAAGACCACAAAAGTACCTCACCAAGAGGACTACTGGCTTCAAACATATGTCCTATGCAGCCTGACTAGAAAAACTCCAGCTGTACTCAGTGGCATATTGCTTACTCAGAGGTGATCTCTGCCTGACTTACAAAGCCATGTCCAACTCAGAATTGATGGACATGCTCCACCTAAAGAAATCAAAGTCACTGCAAGCCACTCGCTCTACTGAGCTAAACATCGCCACAACAATAAATAGAACATGCTGGAGGAATAGATTTCTGTCACAGAGATTCCCCATGCTTTGGAACAAAATTCCTAACTACATTAGGGAGAGCCCCTCACTAACACTCTTCAAGAGAAACCTTGACGAGTGGATGGGTAACAGAAAATACACCCCTGGGATCACTTCATTGGCACTTCTTGACAGAGGCTCAGTTAATTAATCAATGGGGTGGTGAAAGCTGACACACTCTGGCTAGGTTTATAAATGCCCTCAGGCAGAGAGCCTAGTACCTACCTATGAACCTGTGAACCTATTGCTTTTCTTGGTGGCTCATTTTGTTTTAGTTAACAAACTGCTGCATTTATTAATTTTCTAGAGATTCCTTTTCTTGGTGTCTCATTTTGATTTTGGCTTTGCAGTTGCCCACCCCTACTGTAAATTTGATCCGGGACACTCCTCCTTGTCTATTGTCATTAGCTCATTCTACCTAATACAGAGAGAACATTTGAGAAGGCCAACCCACTGAGGTCTTCCTTTCTCCCTTTCCACTTTACTAACAACAAAAAAAATTATATTCTAGTCCAGATACAGTATAGATTTGCTATATCCAGCACTGCTTGTAAGCTTCTGAGCCCCATGAGCCTTTCTGTGTTGCAGAGAAGCCTTCTAGTGTATCAATGGGAGTGGTAAGCAGTAGGTAGCCTATCTACTACAAGAGGAGTGGTTTCTGGCCCAGAAATTGTAGCTTATTGGTCGTTTGGGCAGTTTTTCCATCTCTTTCAACTTTCTAGTTTAAAAGCCCGTATTTGCACTTGTTTCCTGCCTTTCCTGTAACTAGGCTAGTCCAGATACAGACTTGCTTTATCCAGGAATATCTGTAAGCTTCTGAGCCCCCAAGCCTTTCTGTGTTCTTCTAGCTTATCAGTGGGATTAGTAAGCACTAGGTGGGCTATCTACCTCAAGAGGAGTGGTTTCTGGTCAAGAAACTCTACTTTATTGGCCATTTGGGCAGTTGTTCCATCTCTTTCAACTTTCTAGTATAAAAGCCCATATTTGCACTTGTTTCCCACCTTTCCTGTAACTAGGCTAGTCCAGATACAGACTTGCTGTATCCAGGACTGTCTGTAAGCTTCTGAACTCCCTAAATCTTTCTGTGTTGGAGGGAAGCCCTCTAGCTTATCAGTGGGAGTGATAAGCACTAGGTAGCCTACCTACCACAAGAGGAGTGGTTTCTGGTCCAGAAATTGTAGGTTATTGGTCATTTGGGCAGTATTTTCCATCTCTTTCAACTTTCTGGTTTAAAAGCCCACATTTGTGCTAGTTTCCCGCCTTTCCAGTAACTAGTCTAGTCCAGATACAGATTGCTGTATCCAGGACTGTTTGTAACCTTCTGAGCCACCAAGCCTTTATGTGCTGGAGGGAAGCCTTCAAGCTTATCAGTAGGAGTAGTAAGCACTACATAGCCTATCTACTACAAGAGGAGTAGTTTCCGGCCCAGAAATTGTAGTTTATTGGCCGTTTGGGCAGTTTTTCCATCTCTTTCAACTTTCTGTTTAAAAGTCCGCATTTGCACTTATTTCCCACCTTTCCTGTAACCAGTCTAGTCCACATACAGATTTACTGTATCCAGGACTGTTTGTAAGCTTCAGAGTGGTGCCAAAAAGTCTGATGTTCATTTTATCCCTTAGATTTGCTAGTTCTCTCCCCCTTGCACTTTTACAAGCTTATTAGACTAGCACTTTACTAGACTTCTTGTAGCAATTATTGTAGCACGCAAAAGTGCTACCAGCACTAAATGTTCTACAAGGAAACAACTCCAGTACTTATTATTAATGCCCACCCCTCCAGGCATGTCTAAATGTCAGTTCCCTGTGCTTTCCCCTATTAACCTGGTGAACTTCGACATCCTGAGGCAATGTAGCAACTGCCTCATGTACACTGACAACCCTCTTCTCTTAACTCCTAACACTCAGACTTGCAAGAGATGCACTTATCTATCCAAATTGGTAGCCACGCACTCTTCAGCCAAGACCTGGATAGCTGGTCAAGAGGAGAAGGTCAACACTTGTACCACACCACATGGAACACATAACCCTCCAGAACACAAACTAGCACTGCCTTCACATAAGAACACAAACCACACACCCACCTTCATGGAGGCTCTCAATAAAAATCTACCCAAACATTACAGACCTTCAAGGCAGAAATGCACTTGACCACCACAACACAACACTAATCATGAGACACATAACTCTCCTAAACAGTGCGGCACTCAATCAAAGCCCCTAAGGCAAAACAGCATTCCCAACACACTAGTCATAGGTGACTCGATAGTGAGGCACACTGATGTTCTACTCACTAGGTTGAATAAGGAGAAAGTAACAGTCAGCTGCCTGTTAGGTGCCAGGATCCACTACATAATGCATGCACTTAGGTCCCTCAATAACAGGTACAAATATGACTCTATCATTGTACATGTGGCTGTGAATGTCCTGAGATGTACCTCCCTGGACTACATGAAAAGAGACATGGAGGAGATCTTGGATTATGTAGCCCAGGCGGGTAAGACTCTAGCCCTGAGCAGCCTCCTACCATCACCCAGAATGATATCACAGTACAAGCATAAAATTATTGATTTCAACAATTTACTAAGTTTCTGGTCTCATTCTAAAGGGATCCAGTATCTGTCTGCCTGGGATGACATGACTGACAGACCTCGATGCTTTGCCAGAGATGGCCTGCATCTGTCACCCCTGGGCTTCTGGATACTGGTCAATGCTCTTGCCACCCCTATAGTGCCTTTGTTAGGCAGTGTTCCAAAGACCAAATTACCACCATAACAGCTACAAACAAATGCAATGTGAGGGTCATGCTGCTCAACGCTAGAAGTCTAAATCTCAAAATCCACTTGCTTGAAGCACTCCTTAAAATGGAGAACATCGACATTTGTGCTGTAACAGAGACCTGGTTCAATGCTGCCGAAAGCACCCCTGCAGGCTATTACTCATTCCACATCTTTCGGCCCCAGAACTTGGACTGAAGCTCCAAAGGCGGTGCTGTTTCCATATTCATAAAGGATGCACACACCTCCAGACTGGTAGCACAACATAATGCATCAGAGATACTTCAGGTGCAGCTAACATTGGATAAGACAGCGATTCAGGTCATAGCCTCCTATAGGTCCCCAACGATGTACCAAGACTCACACTCCATGTTGCTAAGCACCCCGGAGAATATTAGGGTCCAACCTAACACTCTCATACTGGGCAACTTCAACTACTACTCCATTAACTGGGAAACCTACTCATGTACCAATACACTTTCCCAACATTTCCTGGAATGCATTAATTCCAATGCCCTGGCCCAGCTTGATCTTACCCCCAATAGAGGTACCAACATCCTTGACCTGTTCATTACTAACATGGGTGACCATGGCTCTACACCATTAGTCAACTCCTCCATGGTTAGATCAGAACACAAACTAATCACCTTGGAAATCCACATCCCTCCCATCCGCCCAGCAAAGGTAATCACCATGAAAAATGTCTCCAAAGCTAACTCTGGGATCCTAAAAACAAAGGTGGCTAACTTCACGGCACCCATGCAAATGGAGAATAGTTGCATGACCACCGAACCATACACCAATGCAGTGTATGGACACGTACACAAATGCATGGATCTCGCCATACCGAATAGAACCAAGATGCTCTCCTCCAAAAGAAGAAAGCCAATCTGGTGGTATCTTGCCATAAACAAACTCTACAACAAAAGGAAGAAACTGATGTGGAATAAGGTTAAGTCCCAAGACTGGAAAAACTCCCTTATCAGCCTCAACAATAAGTTGAGATCCCTCATCAAATCCTCTAAAGCTAGCTATGAAAGCAGAATTGCAGCAGATAGTAAAGACAACCACAAGGCCTTATATTATTATGTAAAGAATCTCCACGGCAATACCCAGATTTGCTCTGAGCTACTGCACAATGGTACCTCCTATACCGAGCCAAAAGATATTGCCAATGTACTGGCTGACAGATTCAGTGCCAACTTTACCCCTCCATCCCCACCAAAGGACCAATCACAATACCAGTAGATTGCCAGGCACCCAGTATTACTGCTTCACATGTTAAAACAGCACTGTCCAAGGCCAAGAATACAGCTTCTATGGGACATGACAATATCCCTGGCTGTGTTCTACATGAACTACAAAGTATACTGTCACCTCACTTGTGTGCCCTGTTCAGTCACAGCCTCACCTCATGCTTTGTCCCTACCAAATGGTGCACTGCTACAGTCAACCCTCTCCACAAAGGAGGAGCGACTACAGACCCTGGGAACTATTGCCCCATTAGCCTGATGAGTCTGACATGCAAAGCTATAGAATGCATCATCATGGACCTAATAAACAAGGATATAGGGAATCTTCAAACTCTGGATTCCACACAGTTTGATTTTGTGAAGGGTAGATCATGCCTGCTCAACCTGGTTGACTTCTTTGAATCAGTCAACAGAGCTGTGGGTGGTTCATACAGCCTACATTGAACTGGCCAAAGTCTTTGATACCATTCCCCACTCAGGAATCATAGAAAAACTCACTAAGCTAGGCATCGACCCCTATATCACTAGGTGCATTACAAACTGGCTCACAGATAGAACCCACAGTGTGAAAGTAGCTGACTCCAAGTCAGACTGCCAACCAGTCACAAGTGGAGTCCCACAGGGTTCAGCCCTGGGTCCTCTCCTGTTTGGTATCTACTTCTCTGAAGTCCAGGGCAACACGAAGGGACTCTGGCTGACAAAGTCCTCAGACTATTGCAAGTTGGGAGCTATTATTAATTCCCCAAGTGATGTTGACATCCTACAGAAAGGTCTCACTGAGACCAACGACTTGTGTCAGAACTCTGGACTTGAACACAGATTGACAGCAACCTCTCTTTTGACCACACACTGCCACTGTGGTCAGAAAGTCCTTCTTTGTGGCACATCTCATTACTAAGGGTTTGCATCCAGGAAGAAAGAGGTCATTATCTTTTTCTACTCTTCCCTCATTAGGCCAATCATCGAGTACAATACCCTATTTGGCATGTACCTCACTAGACACCTGCTACAACTGGAGAGGCCATAAAAGTACCTCACAAAGAAGATCCTAGGCCTTAAACACTTGTCTTATATGGACAAACTCAAAAAACTCCAACTATTCTCTGTCTCATATCACCTACTTAGAGGTGATCTCTGCTTGACTTACAAAGCCATGTCTGTTCCAGCTCTGTTAGAAATGCTACATCTAAAGAAATCCCAATCCCTCCACACCACACGCTTCAGAGACCGTAACCTCATTACCACAATCAACAGAACAAGCTGGAGGGACAGCTTCATAACCTAGAGACTGCCTATGCTATGGAATAGACTTCCCATACATGTCAAACAGAGCACCTCACTGGCCCTCTTCAAGAGAAATCTTGATGAATGGATAGGAAATAGAAAATTCACCCCGGGTTCACTCCAGTGGCTCTACTCAACAGAGGCACTGGGAACTATGGTCGGGTGGCACAATGCCAGGGTAATCCTATGGGCTAGGCTTGTAAAGGCTCCAGGGCTATTAGCCTAGTAAGCACTTATGACCCTATATGCATTTATGCATGGTCCTAAAAATGTGCACAGGGGGCCCATGATTTGAAAACAGCCCAAAGGTAAGCAATCTACCACTGGCCAGATGAATTTTCTATGAATGTGAGTTTCAATTAATGTAAGTTTGAAGGGATGTTAATGCTTACTCGGTTTTCATTGTGAGACTGCATTGTTTTGTTTAGCAAATGTCTATCAGTGTATCAGTGTTTGTGCTATACAATTTGAAATAAACGTTTTAAAATAAATCCAGATATCTGTAGTCATTGTAGAAGTAAAGTGGAAAATAGTTAAAGAGGACAATAGTATACACACTAACAGGTTTGAACAGTGCTTATGGTAACTGGGTATAAATATCCAAGTAATGACACAATGACTCACTAGAATGGCTGTCAGGGGAGGATAATCCATTACCCTCCCTATTGCCCCAGATGATCATGATCCCACTCTGAGTGGTGCAACTGTTTCACAATAGGAGCAGTTTAGTTATGGGTATGCAATGCAGTTAAGCAGCAGGGTGATCCTGACAGTTACTGACTACCAGTTTTCTTTTGCAGTGAGTAGCAGCTATACTCTTTAAGAAAAAAAAGTAAGGGCATGTATCTGCATATCCTGTTTACTGTTACTGGGACATTATAAATGTTCTGGGCTGAGTGGAGGACAAATAAGGGTAAGCAATATTCTAATTTTGATAGCATCACTTGTAATGCCACAGATTTCCTGGGTTCTAGAGGTAACAGATTTGAATATTTACAGCTTTGCTGTTTAAGGTTACTGTTGTGATATTTTGCACATGGGAGATGAATGTTAATCAAGTTCTCAGGTATCTCTGCTTTACAGTTCAGGTACTGTATAGCATTAGCACGTGTTTATAAATTGGACTGTGCAACTGCACACTACAGTTTGACAGAACAGCCACTTAAATGACTCTCCTGGACATTTTAGACTAAAATCCTTACAGTTAAAAAGACATAACCCTGCACAGATAACAGTTGGTTAAAATGGATAGAGGAACTATATATGTAAAATTCAAACTGTAAAACAAATATAGATGTTAATGTATAAGTGCCCTTTGGACTCATGTTTAGCAATTCCCCTGGATCTATGATAATATCCAGAGCCATAACTGTCTCTTATCCAAGTTGAGGTGCAAGCAAAATTTACATTTAAAACCTGTAGCAAACCATCATTCTCTACCAGGTTTTCGAAATGCTGCTAGGGAAATGAATACTAATGCTGCACTAATAGCATGTCACCCTCTGGCCATCGTACCTGTTAACATGTTGTAGCTGGAATGGCTGTCCCCTAACCCCACCTAATGTACATCTTTGGCAGTATCTGTACTGTGATCACTCACTCATGCCTTACTGCATACATATCTGCACAGTCTACCAGATATGTGTTTTGCTGGGATCACAATGTAGTGGAAGAGGTTCTCTATGGTGCATACTAACACTGCAACAGTGCCAGTAAGTATAAACACTCCAAAATGCCACAGATGCTGCTGCCTTCCAATAAGTGGTAGAGGGGTAACCTCACTATAATGGCATTTAAGGTACATAACAGATGTATAGCTAGGATGGGACAAAGGGGGCAGCCAGCCCAGGTGCAAGATGTCAGTGGAGTGCAGTCAGGAGATGGTGAGTCAGGAGGTAAAACACTACCAGCATGCCGAGTGCTTCATCGCTTCATGTGTAGTATTTAAACTGTAGTAAAGTTCTTAAACATTTGCAGCAACTGACTTTCTACAGCTTCATTATTTTTTCCTCATTTTACCTAATTCTAATTCGTAGACAGAAGAATGCATGGATCCAGGAGGCATATGGTATTGGACCAATACACACTCATAACATAGATGTGTGCGCACATACAAGAGTTGATGAAGGCCAGAAAATAAAATGGTGTTGGGTGTTACATGAGCCAGATACATCTCTGGTGTACAGTTCTGCTGCCTAAATTACTTTAGCCATGTTAATAATGCTGTGTAACACATGTGCTTATGGGCTGCACTTTTTCTGCCCTGTTAATGACCAACACCATATGTCTTCTGCATCCACACATTCTGTTGTCCATGAGTTGACCTGGTTGTTTGGGAATTGGGAACTTATGTGAATAGTGACCTAACTTTTGACCAACATGTGTCTATTGTTGTAAGAAAGATCTAGGGATGACATTGTTTCCATTTACTCAGCCCTCATTAGGCCAGTCATTGAATATAATGCCCCCTTTGGCATGTATGTGTCTAGATACATTCAACAACTGGAACGCCCACACAGATAACTTACTAAAAGGATACAAGGCCTAAACAACATGTCTTATATTGAATGATTCAAAACTCTGTCACTATACCTGGTATCCTACACATTGCTAAGAAGTGATCAGTACTTGGCATACAAAGCATCCTCCAACCCATTACAGATGGATTTACTGCACATCAGCAAGTCAAATGGCATCATAAATAGTCAGTCTAGGGATTTAAACCTTTTCTGCAACACCAACAGAACAGTTTGGAGGGACGGATATATTTTGTAGAGGGTACTGCTGCTATTGAACAGACTCCCCATCCACATAAAACAAAGTTAATTCCTGTCCATTTTCAAGTGCAAATTAGATCTATGGTTGGGAAACAGAAAATTTACCCCATGACTGCCCCCTGTACTACTAATCGACAGAGGCAGATCCTAAATGCTTTATCCACGCATGGGTCCCTTCGATTTATCTATGGTATGATCCCATTTATTCCCATTATGGGTAATATATAATTATTGACCATGGGATGGGTAAGGCTAATCTATAACCAAATCAGACAGGTTTATTTTGAGCACAAAAAGGGAACTTGGCTAGGCTTAAAATGGCCTGTAAAGGTAGCTAGCCTAGTACCTACCTATGCACCTATGAACTATAATTAGTCATTATGCAAGCAATAATGCGCAAAAGTTTAGGCATTACAGGGAGATAACGTAGCACACAGGGGTAACATGAGTTCCATGTTAAAGGCAGATTACCTAACCACCATGAAAGTTCCATTATTTCCCTGTAATGCGCTCCATATGGGCTACATATGAATATATATATATTGTAGTTTTTATTACTAAAGAAGACATTATGCATTGTACTTGGATTCAAAATGGTTCCTCTATTACAATCCTTTTACTATAGGTTGTAACACACACACACACACACACACACACACACACACACACACACACACACACACACACACACACACACACACACACACACACACACACAAACAAATACACACATGTAACCACATAAGACCACCAGTCCAAAAAACAAAGAAAACACCTAACTGGAGGATGTGGCTGGAACTGAGACAAACTGCACAACTTCTTGAATGTAAAAAAGCTTTATTCAATGCTTTCATCCACAGACTTCATCAGAAATATTAAATATGTGAACAACCAGGTATAAATACTCTTAAAAAACAATTAACTAATAAAACAATTATAGGTTCATAGGTTCATAGGTTCATACTAGTCTATCTGCCCAAGGGCATTTATAAGCCTAGCCCATAGTTATGTGGCTCTATGCCTATCATTTTGCTGTGCCTCTGTCAAGCAGTGACACTGAAGTAATCCCTGGGGTATATCTGCAATCTCCCATCCATTGGTCAAGATTCCTCTTGAACAAGGCCAGAGAGGTGCTCTGCCTCATTTTGTTCCACAGCATAGGAGTCTCTGGGTGATGGATCTGTCCCTCCAGTCTAGATTTTTTGAGGTGAAGCATATTCATCAAATCTGGGTTTGACATGGCCTTATATGTCAGGCACAGGTCACCTCTGAGCTAGCGGTATGAGACTGAATAGAGCTGGAGTTCTTTCAGTCTTTGGTGAGGAACTTTTGGGGCCTTTCAAGCTGCAGCAGGTGTCTGGTCAGATACATTCCGAACGGGGCATTGTACTCAATATATAAATCATTAACTTCCTATTAGTTAAAAAAACATTTAATGTTGATTGAATCATTCAAGCCTCGGAAAAAATCTGCTCCTAACCTTAATTGCCACAAAGTTTCTTTTCTTTCTACTTTATTTTTATTATTGCCATCCCTACCATCATCTAAAACCTGCTCTAAAATAGCAAAATAATATTTTTATGAGTTTCACAAGATCTTGTGTGTCTAAAAAGGGCATTATTCATGTCTTTTGTTTTAATGACATAAAGATGTTCTCTCATTCTTATATTTAAAAATCTAGTGGTCATCCCTATATAATATGCCGGGCATCCTGAACATAATGCCACATATACTACATTATTTGTATTACAATTAAATCTACCAGGTATTCTTATGGTGTAAGATATATTGTCCAGACATATGTAGGGCCCCTCGTGTATATACCTACAACAATTACAACTGAAACATTTATAAGTTCCATTACGTTTATTAGACACAACCCTAGATCTTGTCTCTTTTCCACTTTCAAATAATGTTTTATGTTCAGACTTTTTTTGTGAACAAACTGAGGGTTTATACCTAAAACTTCCCTCAGTTTGCTGTTCCCTGCTATTATTTTCCAATTATTTCTAACTGTGGAAATGATTCCACTACTATCTACTGTCATTTCCTCTGCTAACCTAGGAAGAGCTTCTGCATTCTTAGTCCGAATGGCAATGTTGTTAACTACAAGGCCATGAGACAAAATGGGAGGGAAATCATTATTTCTCCTGGATTTAATTTCTGAACTAATTTTATTTAAAATTTCTAGAGGATAACCTCTCTCTAAAAATAAAGAAGTGATAAACTTCACTTCTTCGTAAAAATCCAATTCCTGACTCACCATTCGAGATGCTCTTATCATTTGACCCTTAGGTACGTTGTTCTTCATATAAAAAGGATGGTTACTATTATAATGTACATAATTGTTCACATAGGTCTCTTTTCTATGTATTATACAAACAAATGATTTATTATATAAATTCCAACTCAATTCCACATCTAAGTAACAAACTTTATGTCCAATATCACCACCCACAAATTAAAAAAAAAACTACTAGAGTTCAATTTTTCCAAAAAGATTACAAAGGAACTAACAGGTCCTTGAATGACAAAGAACAAATCATCAATAAACCTACAATAATATAATACTTTACAGAAAAAATCCAGGTTAGGTAGTATTTCTTTCTCCCACCAACCCATGACTAGGCCTGCGAAAGCAGGGGCAACCGTGGCCCCCATGGCCACACTCTTTTGCTGTTTATAATATCTACAATTGAAAAGAAAAAAAATGTTCTCTAACATTATTTCCATTAAAGCCTGATACATTTTTACACATGAAGCATCCAGAGCAGTATAGTTATGTAAAATGTTGGTAACATATTCTAGCCCTTCACACTGACGTATAGAGGTGTACAAAGCCTGAACATCCACCACTGCCATAAAAAATCATCATTGCTAGCCTCCAAAAATATATTGCTAGATGTGAACATTCTTATCCCATCTAAAAAGGACCAAGGGTCCTTAAAATAGAAAGCCAATTGCTGTACATATAGATTTAAAACTGAATCTAAAAACAATGAAATCCCCTCTGTTCAACTCCCCGTTGCTGAAATTATAGGACGAAATGGTGGTTTTACCACATTTTTATGTATTTTGGGTATATCGAAAAGTATACCCACTTTAGGATTTTCAACTAACAAAAAGTTGTACAATTCTTTGAACAACTCACCATTCATCAATAAATCATAAAGGCAATATTCCACATATGTATGACTTCTAAGTATTACATCGTAAGTACCTTCACAATATTCGTCCAAATTATTCAACATTTGTTCAATAGCTGTTATATAATCAGTATTATACATTTAAACCATTCCACCCCCTTTGTCAGCTTTCATACAATGTATCTGTCTTTCTTTGCCAAAGTTCATCAAAAACTTCCTTTCTTCATTGGTAAAATTAAAGAAATGATGCCTTGGTTTCTCATTCAACAAAAGCCTTATGTCTTTCTCACAATAATTTTCAAAGACTTTTAATGTTGAATGCAAAGGAGGGTTATAAGTGGATGGTTTGTGCAGAGGTTTTCTGACATGGATATCCTTCATAATATACACCAGGTTTAACTTTCTAATATACAGTTTAGTTCTAACAGTGAGTTGGCTATATTCGGCTCGGAATAAAATTCAAACCCAACTTCAAAACATGCTGCTCATTATCAGTTGAAACAATGTCTGTCAAATTATATAAAGTTTCTTTACCACTCGGCCCACTTCCAGGATTTAATTCCTCTTCCAAAAATGACTTGTCCCTCTCATTTGGTTGGAAACATTTCTGTTCCCCCCACCTGGTTTGGTTCTGTTTTTTTAACTCGGTACTGAGTTGACAGTAGTTGCTTCTTTGCTGATGAAAACGCTTTTACTACTGCCCGTTAAAGAACTAACATTGATCTGCCTGGGAACCACTAGCGTGTGATGTGACACTGCCTTTCTGATTCTGATTTGAATTCTGGTTTAAAGGTACAGTCACTCGTTTTGCTGCTGTACTATAAGAATACATGGGGTAGAATCTAGATGTGTTCCCAGTCTTTTTGTCAGTAAAAGAGACATAACCTATACCACGTTTATACTCTTTCACATCACAATCCCATTTTCCCATTTTTCTTTGAGTAATCACACTTTCATGTTGATCAACTACTACAAACATTTTAAAGTAGCTCTCATCAAATTCTGTATCCACTTCCAACTGATCTTGAATTTCTTTGTCTAATGCCTCTAACTTATTTTTCAAAGTCTCTATATTTGCCTTGTTACGCTGGATTAAAAGTTTTAAAAACTCATTTCCAGCATTGTTGAAAAAAGTCACCACCTCTTTAAAAAATGGCTCATCTTGTTGGACCCCGTTAGGCATTTTGAAAAAACGGAGCCCCTTTGGTACTATTTTGTTGCTAACACAATGTTCAAAATAGTTATTCTCTACTATTAAGGCACAGTACTTTTCAACCCCTTTTCTAATTCAAACAGTTGGTCTGTAGGCACTTTGTCTGACATAGACTGTTCCATTACTCCCGGACTTTCTGTAAACAGGTTTCTATTGAAACTTAATACTGCAGCAGTATTTTTGTAAAAAATGGATTTTTCAGAATTAACAAATGTTCCGTTCTTTTCAACAAGAGGATTACCTCTGATGCCAGTCCTTAACACTGGACCCCTTCTCCAGGCTGTAGTTTTGTAGTTAACACAGCTAGAAATTTCTGTAAATCCTTCAATACGGTGAGAAACTCACCCATAGCCGATTCTTGACTGTTCAGCACTGATTGTAGAGACAGATTAAGCAGAACATCTTCTGGAGAACAAGCCATCACCAAAATCAAGAAGACCACAATAACCACAAAAGACCACCAGTCTAAAAAACAAAGAAAACACCAAACTGGAGGATGTGGCTGGAACTAAGACGAACTGCACAACAAATACACACACGTGCAGACTGCCCCCCGATGGCCCATGTGACTGGTCTCATTTTTTTTTTTTGCTGGTCTTTCTCTATATTAATTTTCCTCTTTGGAACTCCGAGTGACCACCTCAGTTTTATTAATTTAGAGGTCAGTTTCCTAAAAATGTCTGCACACTAGCCTTGCACATTGTATACCATGTACATGAATCATGTTCATTATTAGCGTTACTGAAATCCAGGCTTCTGTGGCATGACTGTTTAATGGTTAAGGTGGTTACCTTATAAACACAAGATGCAGGGTTTGATTCTCACACAGGGTAATCAACTAGGCTTAAAATGGTCCATAAGGGCAGTTTGCCTACTAACGTATGAACCAGTGTTGTTCCACCTTTAAAACCATGGCAGTCAGGATTTTAGCCAAAATAAAAATCACATGACTATTATCTGATGTAAATCACAGTTTTTAATTCTTGAGACCAAAGACAAGGCACAGGGTTTGTTTATATTTTCAGTCTTTCCTTGAAATAATCAATCTTATCTTAAGATAATTTCTTTGTCTAATGCCTCTAACTTATTTTTCAAAGTCTCTATATTTGCCTTTGTTACGGCTTAAAAAAAAAAAAAAAAATTTCAACAGCATTGAAAAAAAAGTTACCACCACCTTAAAAAAAAAATCTCATCTTGTTGGACCCAAGCAGGCATTTTGAAAAAAAAAAAAATTTTGTTGCTTTTTTACTGTTCAAAATATGTTCACAATGTCTATTCTCTACTAGGCACAGTACTTTTTTCTCATATAAAAGTGAATAGTATGATATGCATATTGTAGCCTAGATTATATTGTATGATATAGACTTTCATACTCAACATTAAGCCTACCTCATACCTGAAAAAATCCCAGAGATGCTCCTACCTGGATAAGAATACCAGACTTCACTATTACAGAGGCAAACCAACACAAAAACACCAAACTCATACCCGTAGCCTAGATTATATTGCAAGATATCGGCTTTAATACTCAACAGTGAGCCTACCTCATCCCAGAGATTCTCCTACTCAGATAAGAACACAGACTTCACACTACAGAAGCAGACCAACACAAAAACAGCAAATTCATACCCACTTTTAAAGTGGTCAAGATTTGGCATAGTACATATTTTTTACAAATTCTTTACAACAAGTACACATATTTCATGCACTCAGCCTAATCCTACTTAAATAAGCACTGAGTAGTTGTTTTCAGTATACATTTTCAGGTTTATGTGGACCTCTCTTGAAACAGGTCTGGGCCTCTCCAGGGTAGCTGGCAAGACCATTTAATCACAGTAAGATGAAAACACGCTCCCTATTAAAATGTCAGCACACGAAATACTGAGTTCTGAAAATAAAAAAAAAAGACTGAAAACCTGGAGAAAAGGAAATCTCGAAAATTGCTCTTCTCCTTAAAACTTATTTTTGCAGGTGGTAGGCAAGTCTCCCACATTAAAAAACCTTGTATATACCAACTCCAAGATAGCCATACCTTAGAAAAAAATGGAATATTATGAGAAATAGCATCTCAAACTTAGTATATATAAGTTCATTTTTCAGCCCTTTAGTCTCTGTATTTCAGGACTCGCTTTAAATGGTCCCAAGATTTCAAATGTTTACCTGAAAATGAACTCATTACAATCATTAAAACATATTTTGCTTCTGATCATACAGCCTAGCTCTATGGCACAGA
The DNA here is from genome assembly GCF_019279795.1 of Protopterus annectens. NCBI lineage: Eukaryota > Metazoa > Chordata > Ceratodontiformes > Protopteridae > Protopterus > Protopterus annectens. The sequence goes on from NC_056744.1 coordinate 285,365,345, forward strand.
GGACAGTCCTGACTGTCATTCAGACAACTAAGTTTCAATTAATAATCCCACACTGAAGCAAGGCAAGGAGGGAGAGGAGTGAAGGGTGTGGCTGACTCATCATCCCCAGGGGATGGGGATAATGTGTGCACTCAAGAGCACAATGACTAGGCATTATTTCCCTAGTAGAGACCAAGGAAATACACCACTAATGTTTCTGGGGAAGGGACAGAGCTGCCTGAGAGGTCACACCCCTTGCAGAAGTGAGGGAATGTCTTACTGCAGCCCATTGCATGTTCTCTCTCTGGCACTTCACCAAGGGTATGTAGATGTTAGCGCAGCATGAAAAAAATCTTAAACCGCCAGTTATGGGTGTCTGACTGATGGCCTCCCACATCCCAGTGTCAACATCACACTGATGATAGGCAACGAATGAGGCAATAGCCAGGATGGAACTGATGAGTAACAAATTGCAGGGAAAAGAGGAGAGAAAACAATTCCATTATATATTGTACACATTGTGTAAGTATAAGGAAACATGTAACATTCTCAGTGCCCCACCTTGTCTACACAATTAGCACAATAGCTACTGACATTTATTGTGGTATAAAAGAATAACAAAATATAAATTGTTCTTCTTATTATTGCACATCATAGTGGTAATATAACCTGTTACCAACTGCTGATTAAACTCTGCCATAAACAATGAAGTACATCTTGTAGTCCCAGCACAATGTAATACCAAGCAAATTCCATAACTATAGGAAAAATGCCTAATGTTTATTCATCAACATAAACACAAAAAAAATTAAATAAAATTAACCTTTGTGTTGAGGATGAAATGAGACTGCTGTTGCATTTTGGTAGACAGCAGCTGGGACACATTACGTTATACTACCTTAAGCATGCATGCAGACAGACTTACAGAGTTCAGAATATGAATGCTACACAAGCTGTTTCTTTTCAGTCATCTTTCTTCCATCCATAGGTGTCCTGTGAAATGCAATTAAAACATCTGTGCCTCTAAGACTCAATTACATTATGCTGCATGAGAAACAAAAGCAGATTAAGTTGTTCTCAGACATCAGATGAATGACTTTTTCTCCTCTCAGTGGAGAGTAAATTAGCATAATAAAACACAGATATGATTTACACTGAAGGCATTACAAACATACCCATAAGTGAAAAGGAACAATTCAGTCTTCGTTTTGTAGTAAAACAAGATTATGCACTCTGAATGTATTCATTGTGACTGTAGTAATAACCAAAGCAGTCTGCTGATTTCCCATTTGGAGTGTCTGCACTGCTGTTTGATAAAAAGTCTCCCATAATATGATGCAAGCCCAAAGGAAATGATGACTTCCAGTGAGTAATTCTCATAACTTTGAATTTTAACTCTTTTATGTCCTGCCCTTAGTATATTATAATTTGACTCTGTTCACATATCTCTATCTTCCTTTTACAGACATGGCTTATATAGCACTGTCACTGGTCCACTCATTCATAATTCCTTAAGGTCAATATAAATCATAATGGTCCAATAAGCAAGGAAAAGCTCACCACTCTGAGTGCATGTCAGTCCTTGGTATATGTACTTGGTCACACTTATTCCCAATGAATATGGATCAGCTGTAATAATTTCCTGACATCATTAGATCTGCAGAAAGCAAGACCTCCTGGTTATGATTCCAGCCATATTTCAAGACCATCAAGATCTTTCCTCCATTCATGTCATATTCAAAAATCTTCCTTAATCTCAGAGATGACAAAACTCTTTCAGATTTGATTAGCATTTTTATACCAAACTCTTGCACAGAAAATAAATATCATTAAGACACACAGAGTGCGAAGTTTGGTAAATTCTTTTCAGACTACTCTCTAGCTTAACTGTATTTATGTACAAATTAAAAAAGAAAAGTGCAATGAATAAAATATATCTGTCTGCTCTTGGTAGTCAGTATACAGACATATACAGTGAAGATTCATGTCCTGAGGAAAACAGGACACAAACTACAAAGGCAAAATAGGAAAAAATCATTATTTTTAGATTATTCTTTGGTGCAATTTCTAAAACAGTAGCTACAGTTTCCATGTTGTACCTTTACAGATATATTTTCAAAGAACATAGCTTGTTGTACATGGGTACTGAGCTACACAAAAAATGCTATTAAATTCATACTTTGCAAACAAATTGAGAAATGTATTCCTTGGTTATAGCTGACTCAGGATTTTTGGTGCCATCACCTTTGTCTTTTTTTTTTTTCATTGAACTAACCTCAGCAATATCACATACAACAAAATCTCACGATTTATTCTTCTAGTGCACCATTGCACCCTACTTAATGACACCAAGTGTCTATCAGTAACACACCATTCCACCTTTCTTCTGGACTACTCTACTTTTCAAAACCTTACACTTGAGCCTCTGTCCCCACCATCTGAAAACAGCACTCAGAATACACCCTGAAGCCCCCAAAATGACAACCTTCCTCTCACTTGTCCATGCTTCAAAACTGCTATTGGGGAAACAGCATTGTCTAAAAAAGGTCTTGCAATTTGTTCAGAGAGAATTTACATATTACTCTCCAAGTTACAAAACCTGGGCTTGGCTAGACAGAAATTATATTTCACGGGAACATGTGCATTCACTTGAAAGTGTCGATATGCAGCCAATAACTATTTCAGATCATGCACCAATAATTACTAAATTAAAAATACAGGGTAATGAAATAAAAAATGAGACACTGGTGCTTCCCTGTCTAACTGTTAAAAAGAGGAATTTTAAGGAATGGTTAATGAAAATTATTTAGGAGTTATTAGGGAAGATAGAAATTTCTTCTGAAAATACAGCTAGGGAGTGGGATGAAATTAAAGTAGAGTTTAAAAGTAGGGTGGAACTAGAGAAAAAGAGATGGTTAAGTAGTAACACAAATTATTTAGAGGGACTGACAAAGGTTAAAATATTGTAGGATAGGAGGAATCTCACAGAACGAGAAGAGGCACGATTGCAAAGTGCTAAAGAGAAATAAGGGACTAATAAGCATGAGTTTTGCAAGATTGCTGTTAACTTTTTTTTTGATAACTCTAGAGCTCAAAAATTTTTAGCACAACAGCTCAGGCAACAGAAAGTAGAAAGGACTGCTTCCAAGCTTAAGGAACTTATAGCAAGCAAAATAAACACAGATCTTTTAGAGGTATTAGAAATGTTTTGGAATTTTATGAAAATCTATATAAAGCTGAGAAATGTGGAACTCAAAAAATAGTACAAATGCAAATGTTTAGGGAAGAATTAAGTATGCCAAGATTAGAGGTACATGAGGCTCAATTACTAACAGTTGTGATAGGAGATAAAAATGGCAATGTACAACCAATTTACAAGAAAGTCCACAGGAATAGATGGTATTGCTTTGGCAGTTTGGAAGCTATGAGGAAAGAAAGTAATAATAATTTGGAAGGTTTTGTTTAATGCTATTTTAAAAGGAGAAGCACCAATATCCTGGACAAAAGTGGTGCTGGATGAAAAACCAGAAGATGGCAAAGACCCATCAGATCCAGTTTCATACAGGCACATTTCAACTCTAAACTGTGATTATAAAGTGTTTATGTCATTAATAGTTAAAAGAAAGGCAGAAGTGTTGCCAAAATGAAAAGATATGGATCAATGCAGTTTCGTGGAGGGGAGGCAGACATTTAACAACATTAATAGAACAATGATGATCCACAGGGAAGCAGAATGAAAGAAAACACCATTGTTTGTGGTGGGTCTTGAAGCAGAGAAAGGGTTTGACGCGGTAAGCTGGGATTTTATGAGTAGGGAAATGGAAGCATTTCTATTCCCCATCAAAATTATTAGACTGATTAGGGTGATATGATTGGAAATTTAAATTAAAGTGGATGAATTGTTTTCTGATAAGTTCATTTTGAACACAGGAACCAGGCAGGGGTGGTCTCTTTCTTCTTTGTTATCTGTGTTATATTTAGAACTATTAAAGAAAATGAGAGACTCAGAAATCCAAGGATATAATTGGTATGGCAGTCAAGAAAAGTTGGCTTTATATGCAAATGATATAATTTTATATCTGATAAAATCAGAAAAAGGTATTTCAGTGTTGTGGAACATTCTGAGACAGTTTCAGGTCTTTTTGGGATACAAAATTAATGAAGATAAAGCAAAGGCAATAGGTGTAAACTATGTATCTGCACACACATTGGTTCAGCAATGTCCGTATTTATGGGGACATGATAAAATGAAGTACTTAGGAGTACAGATTAAAAAGGATTCCGTTATGGCAGCTAAGGATATGTGGGAAGAGACTAAACAAAAGATAATAAAAAAAATGAGACACTAGAAGCTCTGTTTATGGATATGGATAGCAAGATACAAGCAGTGAAAATGTTTCCAGTCACTTTAGTTTTATACATGAGTCAGGCCTGTTTTTATCAACCAGAGGAGAAGTTGTGGATATCAATTAGTAAAGAGATGAATGATTTTATCTAGGAGGGGAAGACAGCAACATTTAGAGGTACAGAGAATATGCAAGAGGGGGCTGGAATTTACAGGATAAAACTGTCAAAGGAACCAAAGTACTGGGAGCAAATAATTAGAGGGAAAAGTAACAGAATAGTAAGAGGCCAAGAATTAATTTGGACTGCAGGCTAGAGATTGCCATCCCATCCCTATCAAGGATTGATATCAGAGTATAGGCAAAGAGAAAGAAATACAAAGATCCCAAGTGAAAGACCATCACTTGTATAGTTTTAGTAGACTTTAGAAGAGAAGTGCTGTTAAAAAGGGGATAATTAGTAAGGCATATAAAATACTGCAAGATAACTATAGGAATCAATCAGAGGAGGTTAGAAAAGATTGGGAAGAGAGACTGGATAAGAAATTCACAAAGAAACAATTGAAGGAATATGTGTATGGCTTTCCAATATGCAACAAAGTCTAGAAGATTTAAGATCATTGCTGGAAAGTGTTTGTATAGGTATTTGTATGCCACAAGCAAACTCCAAAAAATTTTTACTCAAGTTGCAAATGTTGGAGGTGTGATAGGGCTGAAAAAGGTAATTGGGAACATATTTTTTGGGAGTATAATAAGTTGGCAGACTTTAAAAATTCCCTCCAGACTACTCTATCAGAAATACTGGGTGAGTAAATTGATATATACGGACATTATTTTTTGAATTGTGATACAGAATCAGGATTGCCTAGACACAGTAAGACCTTGCTGAGTTTAATTCTGGTGGCTGACAAAAAAGCAATTACTAGAAAATGGAAATCAAATTCTAAACCAACTGTACTAGAAGAAAAAAATATAGTAACAAAAATAAAACAATTGAAAGTGGGATCTTTAGAAAAGAGTTAGAGCAAATTACATAGAAAAAATGGGAATTGTGGGAACATAATGTTTTGGATGAGGAATGAGGCTTAAGGAAAGGCAGGAGTTGAATGAGCTATGTAATGTTTGACTAACAATGACTGGAGAGATTATATGTGAGGTGTTAGCAACTGAAAAAATGTCAATATGGTTTGTTTTCATTTATACAAATATATGACTGCCTATGCCATAACTGATGATTAGTAAAGATGTTTCTTGTTTAAGGAAAAAAAGGCTTGCCATTTGGTAACCATCTCCTCAAAGAAATAAAAACCCAAAATAAACTTCAGGCCTTTAGATATGCCCACAAAGATCTACTTCTTTCAGCAGCCCAGTGTACCTGCTACCATGATAATGGTTAAGACCAGGTAACAAGTCAGTACTCCATTTATTAATGTCCCTGAACCTGAATCCATATGTGTTACTCTAAAGATCAAATGTCACTCCATATATGCTGCTATATATATCATCTGTTGGGGAATATATAATTTCATTGAATTGCTATTCAACGAATAGCAATTCATCGCATTCCTATTTAGAGAATGGCATTTCAGTGAATGACAAAATCTTTCCCAGGGTAAGGAAGCTCTTCGCAAAATGCGCACTGAAACATAAACCACACTAAATCAAACTCACCCAAGTGGCAGGGCTTCGGTCCCACCCCTCAGCTATATATATATATATATATATATATATATATATATATATATATATATATATATATATATATACATACATACCAATTCTGAGAAGCACTACGGTGGGGAAAACATCAGAGTTGTGGTATTGGCCAAGTGCTTCCTTACCTGGGAAAGATTTCGTCATTTGCTGAAATGCTGCTCACTAAATAGGGGTTTGATGAATTGCTATTCGCTGAACAGTAATTCAGTAAAATGAGATAGACCCATGTGTTGTGTCCCTTTTGTGTATGTGAATATTTATCACCTTTTTACCAATGCATTTATACATGTTGATAACTCTTGTGTATTGCTAATGTACCACAGCTTTGGGTTTGTATGTCATGACTTGCTTTTTCCTATTTACACATTTGTTTTAATCACATTCTATTTTTTATATTATACATATACTGATGCTCTCTGAGCCCAGGTCTTGGTTGAAAATGGTCAACAAACCAGTCCGCCTACCTGATCAAGAAATAGTAAATCAATATCAGAACAGCTCATAATATCCCTGTATTCTTCCCTTATAAGGCCAATTATTGAGTACAGTGCCTCCTTTGGCATGTATCTCTCAAAGCACATGCAGCAGCTGGAGAGACCACAGAGGTTTCTCACCAGGAGAATCCAGGGCCGCAAACATCTACCCTACACAGATAGGATAAAAACCCTGTCCCTCTACTCATTTTCATACAGACTCCTCAGAGGTGACCTCCATCTGGCATACAAAGCGATCTCAGACCCCACCTTGATGGGAATGCTGCATATCCACAAGTCAAGCTCCACTTGAGTAAACCACATGCACGACCTCAATCTGGTCTGTGACATCAATAGGACTTGGCAGGACAGATTTGTGTCCCAGAGACTCCCTCATCTGTGGAATAGACTCCATCTCTACATCAAGCAGAGTACCTCATTATCCCTTTTTAAGTGCAAACTGGATGGGAAACAGAAAATACACCCCTGGGATTCCACCTGCTGGGCAGGGGCTTTAGGTGCTGACTTGTCTAAACATGGGCTAAACTCTTGGCTAGGCTTATAAGGGCTTCAGGGCCAATAGCCTAGTAACTTCCTATGATCCTATGACAGAAATGTAATGAGAGAAGCAAAGGCTGTGTATTTTAATAATACAGCTTGGACACTAAGTTCTGAGGCCAAAGATTAACACTAATCTAGGTGCTAGTAAATATTATGGTTACACATTACAGTGCAGAAGTTTTAGTGTTAAATTTACAAAAATGTATTCATTTTTCCCGGAAGAGTGGAAGTATGTTACAGGGATTTTATTTTGCATAACTGTAATTTCTGTAGTTACATCCTACTGATACCGCTAGCCATCTATTACAGCCTGTTCATATTTACATTAATAATTCCAAAACTGCTATATACACATTACTGAAAGATTTCATCTTAAAACTTATATGACAGACAACAGAACTTAAATTGGCCTTTGTCTAGTCATTCTAAAGTGATATTAAATTTTGGTTTTATACTGTTTATTTATATTGTCATAATTTTTATATTTTTCTAAATATTTCAGCAATGCAGTAACAGACAGAACTGCATTGTCTCATAGGAAAGCATTGATAGCAAACAAAAAGCTGCTAACAGTATGTGTGTATCTTTAGTGGTTATTGAAACAGTGTAAGTTGTTTAAACAATATTGCAAAATTAATACTTACTGTGTATATTGCAATTTATAAAATTAAATCTAATGACCATTACCATTCTTAAGATTTATTTGTGCTGAATAGTTTGCTTTTTACATTTCTTTAGTAGTCCTTATGGTTACAATGATACAAACATTTGTTTGAAATGTGAGGTCATACTTAGATGACTTTTGTTAAAAAGCTCAGAATGCAATAATTGGATGTTAGAATACAAACCACCAGAGCTTCATTGGAGTGAATAAGATAAACAACAGTCACTGAAATTACCTTCAGTGAGTTGACATAAGTATACATGTGCAGAATGCTCAAAACTATGGTGTGGTTAAGATATACGCATCCCATCTGGACTTCCAAATGGGGGCTGTAAGGTTCAAACCCAGGACTGATGCAGGATGTAGGTCTAGCTGCATATAATTTCAAACCTCTACACCAAACCAGGCCTGTTAGGGTACATACTTTTCCTATAGAATGTACATGACTTACTATCCAGGGTCATCTCATGGTACTGGGTTGCTGGGCTGATTATAGAACCTCCAAATGAGAAATCCTCAAAAATATGTTTATTTCCTTTTTCTATAAAAATATTTCTCATTTTGGAGTTATGGCTTAGGGACAATCCACAGAAAGAGGAAAACTGAAATAGAATATGAAGAAGCAATAACAAGTGTGGTCAAACAGAACCCTTTCAAGGTAAGATGAGTAACTGCACCCAGATGTGAAGCGATACTAGGATATGAAGGCTACAGAATATGCCAAGTAAATGCTGGAGACACTGGCACAAAATTTTCAGTAAAGATGAAGCACAGAAAACAAATGATGACAGTTTGTGTGTGTGTGTGTGTGTGTGTGTGTGTGTGTGTGTGTGTGTGTGTGTGTGTGTGTGTGTGTGTGTGTGTGTGTGTGTGTGTCTCTCTAAACTGTTGGGGATATAATGGAATGTGCTGTATATGTCTGATAGCAACAATGTAAACATTGTTTGTGTATTTATTCATACATGTTAATCTTCACCATTCATTTTCCATACATAAATCAGTCATGTCTCCATATGCACAAAAATTGCACCAGTGGTAGAGTAGAATCCACACCACCAATGCCAGGGAAATTTAAAAGTATTTATTAACAATTAAAATGTACACAAACTGTATGAACAAGTAACATTTAGAATTAGCAAACTTGTTCAGATAGCTTCCGGCCATTTTAGTTGTTAATAAATAGTTTTATATTTACTTGGTGTTGGTGGTATGGCATCTCTCCCTTGCATTGGTGCACTTTTTTTGAATTTGCTGGTCCCATTAGTGGATTTAAGCTTTGGCTTGGTTTTGATAATTTCAGTTGCTAAGTGATGTATAAAAAGGGCAAAAATCAATGCTATACAACAATGACTGCTTCAATGCTTTCTTTACTCCACACAATCAAACTTACATTTCCAGGGCTTAATATGCCTTGCTGTTTATCTTATCAAGCAATTTATATATATATATATATATATATATATATATATATATATATATGTATTAGAAACGCAGATAGATATACACATATGGGTTACATTTACAAGGCTGAATGTTCAGAATGTTGAATGTTTCCTGTGTATGACCTGAACACTGAACGTGCATAATAATGAATATAAGGGTTTTTCAAGTAAATGTGGGTGCGTGGAAATTTGTTGGGTGGGAGTTTGTGTATGCAAGTCCATAGGGGTTAGGATATGGTAAGAGGATAGTGTATGAGAGTTTTGGGTGGGTGCATGGATTTTAAGGTTAAGGTAGGGGTTAAGTTAAGTGATAATTGTGTTTTGGGTGAATGTGTTGGTACTTTTGGTGTTCTGTGTCTGAGATGTTGTGTGTAGTGGTTTTGTTCTGGGAAGGATTTTCTAAGGCAGTGTGTAAGGTTAGAGTTATAGGCATGAGAAGAGTTATTGTTATGGTTAGCAGGTATTAGTAAGGAAGAGCAGGGTAGTAATACCTGCTGAGTCTAACACCACCCAACCCTAGAAAACGCTGCTCCAATGAAGTATGCCAGAGTTAGTGGCAGGGTTAACGGATTGGATGTGGACAGTTTGAGCATCTTTTGATTTAATTTTTGGTGCTGTAATCATTTGATATACTGTAGTCAATGTTTTTGAGGTCAATCATTCAGTACTTCTATCATTTAAATGTATTTTATACACATATATAAATATATATGTGTGTGTGTGTGTGTGTGTGTGTGTGTGTGTGTGTGTGTGTGTGTGTGTGTGTGTGTGTGTGTGTGTGTGTGTGTGTGTGTGTGTGTGTGTGTGTAGATATAGATATAAATAGATATAGATCTATAGATCTCTTCCTCTCTTTCTCTCTCTCTCTATATATATATATCTTTATCTATATCAATATCTGTATCCATCTATATTTGTCTGTGTGTGTGTGTGTGTGTGTGTGTGTGTGTGTGTGTGTGTGTGTGTGTGTGTGTGTAGATGTAGATATAAATAGATATAGATATATAGATCTCTCTCGCTCTCTCTCTCTCTTTCTCTCTCTCTCTATATATATATATATATATATATATATATCTTTATCTATATCAATATCCATTTATATTTGTCTATGTGTGTGTGTGTGTGTGTGTGTGTGTGTGTGTGTGTGTGTGTGTGTGTATAAGGGCGGCTGCGGTGGTGCAGTGGTTAGCGTTGCCACCTCACAGCAAGAGGTTCTCCTGTTCGATCCTCGGCTGGGGTGCCTTCTGTGCGTAGTCTGCATGTCCTGCTTGTGGTCGCGTGGGTTTCCTCCGGGTGCTCCGGTTTCCTCCCACATTCCAAAGCCATGCTGTAGGTGGATTGGACACTCCAAACTGGCCTTAGGTGTGAGTGTGTATGTGTGTGTGTGCCTTCTGTGGAAGGTTGGGTGCTGGGCTGGCAACTCGACACTGTAAAACTCCACTGCCAGTCATGAGCAGACAGTTGATCCACTGTGGCGACCCCTAACCAGGAAAAGAAGATATATATATATATATATATATATATATATATATATATATATGCACACACACACACACACACCTTATGATTTTGCTTTTTTGTATGACTGCTCAGTCATTTTAAAAGTAAAAGCAAGAAAAATCCTAAGGTGTAATAAAACAATAACCTTGTATGCTTGTGTACTTTTTTACGTAATTGTCTTGATTTGAATATATTAAAACACACAAAGGATTAAACTAAGGTTCCCACTTTTGAAACACAATAATCAACAGTTGTAAACAGTTATGAAAAACTGAATTAGAAGCAAAACATGAATTCCAAAATCCATTGTGCTGATAATATATATATTTAATGCATTTCTGCAGGGGTCTTCAACCCTTGAATGCTAGGATGTGGACTGCATCCACCATATTACCATAGGAGTTATAGGGCTATTCTTTTTTTCTGAGAAATGTTGTATTTAAGTTTCTCTGTATTGAATAACAGGAATGTTTCATTGTGATTGTTTCTGAGTGCAGGCAGAGACAGACTTTCAGTTGGTTTCATTATTTTTGGAAGCTTATTCTTCAGCTTGATTTCTGCTTGAACATCCATGGTTCTGGGCAACACAGTGCAATGTTGTGTATCTTTAGTGCTCTTACCTCAGTTGTAATATCTAGACACCAAAGGGAATTTGATATAGTTCAAAACTGAGCCTGTGAGTCCTTATGCAAAAAATTCATAGCAAATCAGCAAAACAGCAATATCTGGACACACAGCTGAACACGTCAATTAAAACACTGGTAAGACAGCGACAAATACTTAAAAGAGTTTTAATATACGGAGTAAGCATTATCACAGTAAACTTGAACTGATGAAGCAGTTCTTGGCATTTTAGTTGATTATTTGAACAGCTGATTGACAGGAAAAATAACTTTTCAAACAGATGACTGTTATTTTTTAAAATAAGTCAGTTGAGACTGTTAAGAAAGGCAGTCTGTGAACAGCAGCAATTAGTTGAGAGTTGCAGTCAGTTACAGTGCTGTGCAAAAGATACCCGGAAAAAGGACTCACTAAAAACTGTAAGCTTGCCTTTGCCTTGCTGTTATGTTTTAGATTAGATCAGGGACAGTATTCTCTATTTAGGTTAGGAAATTTAGTTACTTAGCTAGAGTTTTTCTAAAATGATGGACTTTTATCCTACAGTTTAATTTTATATTTCTAGAGATTGACTTCTGGTGTTCATTGAAAGTTATTGATCTACATTCTTGTAATCATTTTATTTATTATACCTACTTTCTCTCCACTCTCACCTCTTTAACTCCTCTTCACACTTTTCACAATCTTACCTATAGAATGTTACATTATCTACATCTGACTGTCTAAAGCAACAGATAACCTGTTTTTCTCACAGTCTAACAAATAGTGAATTGTCACTCAATGTAACTGGTTGACCATTTGCCAATATGGTTATTGTAGTCTTTTGCCCTGTGTGAATGAAACTGTTTAATTTCTTGTGTAAATAAGTCAATATTTCCTTTTGGATTTACTGTATTACTTATATCTTTGTTGTTACTATTTTGTACTTGTATAACTTTGGTATGTTTGGAGCTTTTCTCCTTGGGTTTCTGCTAAAAAAGGGCTTCTTGCCCAGTTAGACTAACCCAGTTAATAAATCCAAATAAATAAAATAGAAATAAATTATTATTTTTTTTCATTACTTTACATTGCGGCTGGACATTCAGTGTGTTCTTTAAAGATTAGAGAGTGCTTATACATGTTTGGTACTCCCCAGGTCACCTCAAATGCCTGACTGCTTCTGGTCATAGTTATCATTTATTTTGATATTTAATTTGTAATAATTGATCAATCTTTGAAGGGCATGTAGACCTGTCTGACACTGTCGGCAGGGTTAACATTTGTATTGGGGAGGGGACCCAACTTGATATCTGTTTCAGACTTCCCATAAGTGTTTGAGTGTGTGAGATTTAAATTTATTTTGAGTGTGAGAAAGTTAGAGGTGTTAAACTGGAACGCATTGCTCTGAAGTGTATGATGCGGGATTGCATTTCAGGTGTACAGAGGTATATAGTCCAGTCCCAGGAAAAAAAAGCATGTTCCTGTTGTGCTCTTAAGGGAAATTGTGGAATTTTACTCTTGTGTGTGCTGTGCTCTGGTGTTTCCTGTGACACTCCTACACTAGAGTCAGTGGTGAGGATTGAGGCTGATTAATTACTGACCCGGGTTTTAAGTGGGGACATCTCATTTACTGCTGACAATCCAGGTGGGATACTGAACAGACGTCACAATGTATATAATGCTTTACAGGTTTATCTTGGGAAGAAGGGGCCTTCTAATTTTCTTTTTCAAAAGGATTTATCTCACCTCCTCCCATACCTCTCATCTGTCCAGATTTTCACAGAATGTCCAGATTTTTGCCTCAGGGTTTTGGACTTTTTCTCATAAAATGTGTGTTTTTCTGGCAAATCACTGAGGACTGAAATCACTAAATAATGACATGCATACATCAGAAAATGCATGTCAGCACAAATCCTGTTGTTCTAGCAAGTTTCTAAGTTCATAAGAGCAATATTTAAAAATTGCCCCTCCATTATTTTTGGCTTTGTCCAGATTTCTTGTGCTAAGAGGATGAGAGGTATGTCTCCCCTCACTATATAATTTTAGCTTAAGAGGAGCACTTTCTAGAGATATCTACTTAAAGGCATGCATTTTATTCATTAAATGTATTACATGTGCCCCAGGCAGGCTTCATTTATTTATTTATCTATTTATTTATTTATATATTTATTTTGTCTTCTTTCTGCAAATATTTTTACTCTTATCCTTCCTCTTCTACTTCCCCAATTTATGTCTATAGTAAATGATCTCACTAAATTCTTGTCATTCCCTTTTCTGTCTTCTATGTCATAGATCCTCCCTTATTACATTTCTATGGCATAAAACCTACCAACACAATCAGACATCTGAGATATACATAGTAATGCAATTGATTAGTAGATGAGCACATATGAGTGTGTGTATATGTGCATGCACAAGGGTAGATTTCAGTGGACTGATCTGTACGTATCTGATATCAGTGAGATGAAATAAATTACTGTTTCCATTATGCATGCATTTATTTATTCAGCTGATCACATTCAGACATCTGGGGTGTACACAATTAACAAAACAACTGTAATAGCTGGGTACGTTTGTGAGTGTACAGCAGGATTGAAATGGCAGCACTGAGATGAAATATGCATTTATCACATCTAAGATGTATAATATTTAAAGCAGGTGCAATTACTGGGCATATGTGTGTGTGTGTGTGTGTGTGTGTGTGTGTGTGTGTGTGTGTGTGTGTGTGTGTGTATGTGCACATACATGCAGGGTTGCCATGGGCTGCAATAAGTTCATAGGTAGGTACTAGGCTATTGGCCCAAGGGCCTAAGTAAGCCTAGCCAACAAGGTTTCCTGGCTTACACCACCCAAGAAAGTTATTTTCCTGTGCCCCTGTCAAGCAGAGCCACAGGAGTGATCCCCGGGGTGTAATTCCTATTTCCATTCCACTCATCAAGATTTTTCTTGAAGAGTGCTAATGATGAACTTTGTTTGACATAGATGGGTAGCTTGTTCCAGAGTATGGGAAGTCTCTGGGACAGGAATCTATCCCTCTAGCATGTCCTGTTTATTGTGGTGACAAGGTTTAGGTCCCTAGAGCATGTAGCTTTGAGGGATTGGGACTTCTTTAGGTGTAGCATGTCCAACAGCTCTGGGTTTGACATAGCTTTATATGTTAGGCTGAGATCACCTCAGAGTAGGTGATATGCTATGGAGTAAAACTGGAGTTTTTTGAGACGGTCAGTGTAGGGCATCTGTTTAAGGCCAGTAATCCTCTTTGTGAGGTACTTCTGTGGCCTTTCCAGCTGCTGCAGATGTCTTGTGAGGTACATTCCAAAAGGGGCATTGTACTCTATAATGGGTCTAATGAGTGTCGAGTAAAGGGGAACAATGACCTCTTTTTTCCTGAATGAGAACCCTTTTGTGATGAGGTGTGCCATGTAGAAGGATTTCCTGACTACTGTGGTGATGTGATTATCAAAGGAGAGACTACTGTCCACCTGGGTCCCAAGATCTCTTATCACACATTAAGCATTAATTAGACTGCCGCCTATGTGGTAGTTCATGGGTAAAGAGATTTTACCAAAGGGGATGACAATGCACTTTTTGGCATTGAGCTTGAGGACATGGCTCTGACACCAGGCATCTGTCTTAGTGAGGCCCTTCTGTAGGTTGTCCACATAATTTGGGAACTCATCTATGGCTCTTAGTTTGCAGTCATCTGAGAACTTCATTAGCCAAAGGCCTTCTGTGTTAGCCTGTACTTCAGAGAAGTAGATACCAAACAGGAGAGGTCCCAGGACTGATCCCTGTGGTACTCCACTTGTCACTGGTTTGAAGTCAAATTTGGAGTCTGCAACTTTTACAGTGTGGGTTCTGTCAGTGAGCCAATTGGCAACCCATCTTGTGACATAGGGATTTATACCTAGTATAGTGAGTTTAGCTATAATTCCATAATGGGGGATGGAGTCGAAAGCCTTGGCGAGGTCAAGATAGACTGTGTGAACCACCTTACCCTCGTTTACGGCTTTGATGACTGCCTCAAAGATCAGTGGTGGTTCCCCCTTTGTGGAGTGGGATAACTGTTGATGTGTGCCATTCAGTGAGCACAAAGCCTGATGTGAGACTATGATTGAACATGGTGCTTAGATGGGGAGCCAGTTCATTCTGAAGTTCATGTAAAATGCAGCCTGGGATGTTGTCCAGTCCCATGGATGCTGTGTTTTTCACTTTAGAGAGTGCAGCTTTTACCTGTGTAGTTGTGATTACAGGGACTCTGCATTCTTCCTGTATAGATATTGGCCCTTTAGAGGGTGAGAGGGGGGTAAAGTTAGCACTGAACCTATCTGCCAGGATGTTGGCAATATCAGTTTGTTCTGTAATTTTCGTGCCATTGTGCTGTAACTCAGAGCAGATCTGGGTGTTGCCATTGAGATTCTTGACATAGCTATAGAATTATTTGTGGTTGTCCCTAGAATCAGTGGTGATTTTGTTTTTGTAGCTAGCTTTGGAGGATCTTATAAAGGATCTCAGCTTCTTGCTGAGGCTGACCAGGGAACTCCTCCATTCATGGGATTTTACTCTCTTTTGCAACAGTTTCTTCCTTCTGTTGTAGAGTTTGTTTATGGCAGGGGACCACCAGATTGGCTTTTTTTTTTGGAGGATAGCGTCTTGGTTCTATTTGGGATAGCATGATGCATGCATTCGTATAAGTGCTTATAGCATGCATCTGTGTAGGATTCAGCAGTCGTAACTGTATTGTCCATCTGCATGGATATCATGAAGTTCTCCACTTCTGTCTTAAAAAGCATGAAGTTGGCTTTGGAGAAATTTTTTTACCATGGTTTCCTTAATGGAGGTAGGGGCGGGATGTGGATATCTAGGGCAATTAGCTTATGGACAGATCTGACCAACAAGGAGTTGACTTCAGGTGTGGAACACCGGTCACTCATGTTGGTAATGACTAGGTCTAGGATATTGTTGCCCCTGGTGGGGGGTGTGAATACATTGATCCAGGGCACCGGAATTTATGAATTCCAGAAAGCGTTGAGCAAAGGAGCTGGTACATGAGTAGTTTTCCCAGTTAATGGTGGGGTAGTTGAAATTGCCCATTATTAGGGCATTTGGTTGAACCCTATTATTTTCCAGTATATCAAGAAAAGAGGATTGTGAATCCTGGGGCATGGTGGGGGATCTGTAGCAAGCTACCGTTTGGATTGCAGTTTTGCCCAGAGTTAGTTGCACTTGGATAACCTCAGATTCATTATGCTGAGCAACTAGCCCAGAGGTGGGGATATCCTTAATGAATATGGACACACCTCCGCCTTTGGTGTTCCGGTCCAGGTTAGTTGGCCGAAAAATGTGGTATGCGTTACACCCTGGTAATGCAAGGGTGCTCTCTGGAGCTTTGAACCAGGTCTCAGTCACTGCACAGATATTGATTTTCTCCAATTTAAGGAGTGTCTTGAGGGAGTGCATTTTGAGATTTAGACTTCTAGCATTGAGTAGCATTACCCTCATGCATATGACAGCTATGAGCCATGAACTATATCACTGTGGTCATTATTTATGTATTCATTTGTTTATTTGCTCACATTTGGATATCTGAGACATTAAAAGTCAATATAGTAACTGTATTTGCTGGGTACCTCTGTGTGTGTTTTTGTCAAGGCAGTACAATGGTTTCCTGTGTGTGTGTGTGTGTGTGTGTGTGTGTGTGTGTGTGTGTGTGTGTGTGTGTGTGTGTGTGTGTGTGTGTGTGATACAGCAATGAGCTAAATATATTACTGTGGCCATTCTCTACGTACCCATTAATTTAAATAACCCCAAGTAAACATCCAAGTTATATACAGTCACTAAAGTGGCTTTATTGTTTGACATTTGCATCTGATGGTGGTTGCAATGAACTGAAATACACTAATGTGTCCATTACATATGTGCTTATTTTTCAAGTGATTGCAATGAGACATCTAAGGTTTTGTTGCTGTTGTTGCTGTTTTGTCATTTAGGTGATTCCAATGCTTCATAACCTTAAAGATGTTATTACACCAGGCCTATCTGTCAACAACTGATTCTTTAAGTTCTTGCAAATTCTTATTCATTATTCGAATAATGCGGTCTATCCATCTTATCCTCTGCCACCCCATTCTTCTTTTGTCTTTGATCTTTCCCAGCATTAGTGTTTTTGTAATGAATCCTGTCTTCCAATTATGTGTCTAAGGTATTTCAGTGTTAGTTTTACTATCAGATCATCCAGTGAACAGTCTGGGTTTATTCCCTCAATTATTGACTGATTTGATTTCCTTGGAGTCCACAAAGCTTTCAAAAATTTTCCTCCATTACCAAAGCATACATTTTCCAGCACACAGCCTTACATACTGTCCAACTTTCATAGTCGAAACTAAACAAGGCTCACGTAGTGGTGCAGATCCAAGAAGATAAAAGTTGAGATAAAGGATGAGAAAGTGCAGCTCCTGAAAAAATTGTTATTGTACAAAATGTAAAGACCAAGTCTGGTCAAGTGCTTTCATCCCTGCTAATGGGACTTCTTCCCTCCTACAAAAGAAGAATTTTAAAGGAGAAAAGTAATGGCTAATATTCTTTTATTGTATTTTCAGTCTTTTTCTTTGGCTTTATGAGTGCTGAAATTTCAACAGGGAGTCTCAGGACTGAACTTACTATTACTGTGATTTTTGAGCACATGAAAATAAAATCTTTTACTTCCTCCACTTCTTCCCCTTCTATTTGCAAATAATTAAAAGGGCTAGAGCAGCAAGTGACCATCTGCATTTACTACATTTTCAACAGGCTCTGAAAATCTATACACAGTCAAGAAATTATTTGTTAATGATGGGCACAGTGCAAGTCTGTGGATGAAATCTGTCTTCTATTTTTTTTTTTTTTTTTTGGCTCCTCCTGTCATTTGGTCAAATTTAAAAAGTCATTCATCTAGTTTGGCATGGTTGGTATGTGAGTAAAACAAGCTGAAACATATTATTGTGACTGCTATTATTCTTGTTATTTTGTATTTGACTGCAATCGGATATCTGATGTGTAGCATACATATAGTCAGTAAAGTGGCTAGCCATAGTCTGTTGGTGAAAGTGACTGACCCATGTTGTCTGATCACAAATAAACAGTCATTGACCTGCCATAATACAGGTCTCATACCAGTTAGACCACCAGTTATTGTAGAGCCCACATTCTGCCTCTCAGTAGTCATCTTGGGATTAGTGCTTCTGTTTTCTCCTGGTGAGAGAAGGAGTGCAGTTACATTATTTCCTGGAGACTGCTGATCACCAGAAAGCTTAATAACTGCTTTATATGTGACAGCTTAGAATCTGTGCTTATATTCTGATCCTGGTGAGAGTAGGAGCAGAGTACATTGATTCTTGACTCTGTCTGGATGGAAAGTGAGTGTCTGTGCTTAACATACCTGATCAGTCTGGTTGCTATTTGAAGCATCTATCGGAAAAAGGCTACCCTTGCATCATCTGGGACAAGACTGTGGATCTCCAAACAGGCCGTGGCCTGCTTCTCTTCTTGGGATTGGTGCTAAAACTAGCTAGTTCTAGATGGAACTGGCCAGTTTTTTTAGTTTCAGCACTCAA
This sequence comes from Protopterus annectens, assembly GCF_019279795.1. Lineage (NCBI taxonomy): Eukaryota > Metazoa > Chordata > Ceratodontiformes > Protopteridae > Protopterus > Protopterus annectens. The sequence continues at coordinate 285,384,212 of NC_056744.1, forward strand.
AACTGTTTCCTTGTGCTTAGAACTTGTAAGCACTAAATAAACTACAAATAACTACAGCACTTGACTTTCCTCATTTGTCAATAGGAAAACAATTCTTAGTACTTAAATTAATAAGCACCTACCTACCACTCAGTACTACAACCTGTGAGAGATGCACATATATAGCCAAACTGGAAGCCAAGATGGTTAACACCTGCACCACACCACAATCAACACATAGGCCTTCAAAACCCACACTACCAAAACCCACACATAGAAACACAAAGCACACACCCACATTCATGGAGGTTCTCAATAAAAATTTGCCCAAGCAACAGAGACCTCCCAAGCTGAAACACAGACAACCACCACCCCTCAACACTACCCAAATGATACATAGCCCACAAAATCAGTCTGCCACTCAACCTCAGCCCATAAGGCAAAACAATGTACCCAACACACTAGTCATAGGTGACTCTATAGTCAGTCACACTGATGTCCCACTCAAAAGGCTAAACAAGGAGAAAGTTACTGTTAGCTGTTTGTCAGGTGCCAGGATCCACCACATAATGCATTCACTCAGGTCATGCCACAACAAGTACAAATACGACTCTGTCATTGTCCATGTTGGTGTGAATGACCTGAGACGTACATCCCTGGACTACATGAAAAGAGACATGGAAGAGCTCTTGGATCTTGTAGCCCAGGCAAGTATGACCCTAGCCCTGAGTAGCATCCTGCCATCACCCAGAATGATACCACAGTACAAGGACAAAATGACTGGCTTCAACAATTGGCTAAGCTTCTGGTGTCATTCTAAGGGGATCCAGTATCTGTCTGCCTGGGACGACATGGTCGACAGACCACGACGCTTTGCCAGAGATGGCCTGCACCTGTTGCCCCTGGGATTCAGGATACTGGCTAAGGCTCTTGCCACCCCTATAGTGCCTTTTTAGGCAAGGTTCAAATGCTAAATTCACCACTGTAACAGGTACAAGCAAGCAGATTCTGAGAGTAATGCTACTCAAGGCTAGACGTCTAAACCTCAAAATGCACTCACTCGAGGCACTCCTTAAAATGGAGAACATAGACATCTGTGCAGTGACAGAGACCTGGTTCAAGGCTCCAGAGAGCACCCCTGCATTACCAGGCTATAATTCATACAGCACCTTTCGGCCACCTAACCTGGACCGAAACACTAAAGGTGGAGGTGTGTCCATATTCATTAAGAATATCCACACCTCCATGCTAGTTGCTCAACATAATGCATCCGATATTATCCAAGTGCAACTAACACTGGGCAAGACTGCAATCCAGGTTGCAGCTTGTTACATGCCCCAGGATTCACACTCTTCATTTCTTAAGATACTGGAAAATATTAAGGTACAAACCAAAACCTTAATTATGGGCGATTTTAGCTACCCCACCATCAACCGGGAAAACTACTCATGTACCAACTGATTCGCTCAACGTTTTCTGGAATTCATAAATTCCAATGCCTTGGATCAGTTTGTCCACACCCCCACAAGGGGCAGCAATATCCTGGACCTGGTCATTACCAATATGAGTAATTGGTGTTCCACGCCAGAGGTCAACTCCTCGCTGGTCAGATCCGACCACAAGCTATTCACCCTAGACATCCATATCCCACCCCCACCCCCCATTAAGGAAACCGCCATCAAAAACTACTCCAAAGCCAACTCCATGCTTCTTAAGACAGAAGTGGCAAATTTCATGACACCCATGCAGATGGAAAATAAAGGTACGACTGCTGAATCTTACACAAATGCACTGTATAAGCACATACATGAGTGCATGGATCGTGCCATCCCCAACAGAACCAAGATGCTATCCTCCAAAAAAAGGAAGCCAATCTGGCGGTCCCCTCCCATAAACAAACTCTACAACATAAGGAAGAAGCGGTTGCAAAAAAGAGTAATATCCCAAGATTGGAGGAGCTCCCTGGTCAGCCTCAGCAAGAAGTTGAGATCCCTCATAAAATCCTCCAAAGCCAGTTATGAAAATAAAATCACCACTGATTCCAAAGATAACCACAAAGCATTCTACAGCTATGTCAAGAATCTCAATGGCAACACTCAGATCTGCTCTGAGCTACAGCACAATGGCACTAAATATACAGAACCAACCAATATTGCCAACATCCTGACAGATACCTCCCTCCCACCCTCCAAAGGGCCCATCTTAACACCAGAAGAATGCAAAGCCCCTTTAATCACAGATGAACAAAAGACCGCACTCTCCAAAACCTAGAACACAGCATCGATGGGACCAGACAACATCCTAGGCTGCATACTACACAAACTACAGAACAAACTGGCACCCCACCTAAGTACCATGTTTAGTCATAGCCTCACCTCAGGCTATGTGCCTACTGAATGGCGCACAGCAATGGTTATCCCACTCCACAAAAGGAATGCCACCAGGGACCTGAAAACTAGTGCTCCATTAGCCTGACGAGCCTGGTCTGCAAGGTCATGGAACATATCATTTTGGAGCTTATAAACAAAGACATAGGTAACCCGCAAACCCTGGACCCCACTCAGTTTGGGTTTGTAGAAGGTAGATCATGCCCACTAAACCTGATTTGAAGCAGTCACTAGAGCCGTAGATGAGAGCAAGGTAGTGCACACTGCCTATCTTGACCTCGCCAAGGCTTTCAATACCATCCCCCACTCTGGAATTATAGATAAACTCACTAAACTGGGCATAAATCCTTATGTCACAAGATGGGTGGCCAACTGGCTCACTGACAGAACCCATACAGTAAAAGAAGCCAACTCCAAGTCTGACTTCAGACCAGTGACGAGTGGAGTACCACAGGGTTTGGTCCTGGGTCCTCTCCTGCTTTACATCTACTTCTCTGAAGTGTAGGCCAACACAGAAGGTCTTTGTCTAACAAAGTTTGCAGATGACTGCAAACTGGGAGCCATAATAGAATCGCCTAATGATGTAGACATTCTACAAAAGGGCCTCACAGAGACAGATACTTGGTGTCAAAGTCATGGCCTCAAGCTCAGTGCCAAGAAATGCACTGTCATCTCCTTTGGGAAGAACTCAGTACCCATGAACTACCACAAAGGTGGTAGCTCACTACACTGAAAGTGTGATATGAGACCTCGGGATACAGGTGCAAAGAAGTCTCTCCTTTTATAACCACATCGCCACAGTAGTCAGGAAATCCTTCTACATGGCACACTTCATCACAAAAGGGTTCTCCTCTAGAAAAAAGGAGATCATTGTTCCTCTCTACTCATCCCTCATCAGACCCATTATAGAGTACAATGCCCCATTTGGCATGTATCTCACAAGACACCTACAACAACTGGAAAGGCCACAGAAATACCTCGCTAAGAGGATTACTGCCCTCAAACAGATGTCATACGCAGACCATCTCAAAAAAACTCCAGCTCTACTCCATCGCATATCGCCTACTCAGAGGTGATCTCTGCCTAACATACAAAACTATGTCAAACCCAGAGCTGTTGGACATGCTACACTTAAAGAAATCTCAATCTCTCTGAACCACATGTTCCAGGGACCTAAACCTTGTCACCACAATAAATAGAACATGCTGGAGGTATAGATTCCTGTCTCAGAGACTTCCCATACTCTGGAACAAACTACCCATTCATGTCAAGCAAAGCTCCTCATTGGCCCTCTTTAAGAAAAATCTTGACGACTAGATGGGAAATAGAAAATTCACCACAGGGATCACTTCTGCAGCACTGCTTGACAGGGGCACAGGAAAATAATTTTCTTGAGTGGCGAAAGCCAGGGAACCTTATTGGCTAGGCTTATATAGGCCCCAGGGCCGATAGCCTAGTACCTACCTATGAACCTATACATTCAGTCTTCCTGCAGCCCCCCTTTGCTTTGAAGTCATCAGCTGCCATTGTAACTATCTTGACATTAACATCCCAAAATTGAGGTACTAGTAAATCCTTAAATCTGTCATTCGTGATGTCTTCTCTTCATTAAAAAGTTTAGAAAAGGAAAATAGAATATATTTTATTTATTTATTTATTTATTTTATTTTACATTTGTTAACCGGGCTGGTCCAACTGGATACATGTCCATTTTTTGGAGAGGCAGGAGAAAAAAAAAACTCCACTATATATATATATGTAAATATAGTAATATAAATTTTTTTTTCTTTTCCCATCTAGTCGATTAGATTTTTTTTGCCAATGAGGGGCTTTGCTTGACATTGCTGGGTATGAATGGGTGGTTGTTCCTATGGGAAGTCTCTGTCTCCTCCAGCACCTCAGCATGTTCTATTTATTGTGGTGATTGTGGTGACAAGGTTCATGAGAATATATTTATTTCCATCAGACCCATCCTTCAAAAGCATTACTTCCCAAATGAATCATCCACAGATGCAAAATTGTTTGATTTTCAGACACTGACATAACAACCACACAGCCAGCTCATAGCAAAGTGAAGTAAAAACTGCAATAGTTTTCTATAGACTTTCCCATTTCAGTATTATTCCAGAGGATTGACAGTCATTAATTTATAGAATTCTAACTTTTAAGTCTTTTTGATTAGCCACCTTTTAAATGACATGGTTATCACTTTTTCTGTGCAGCCTACAGTGTATTTATATTGTTTTAAAAGATTTTGTATTTGTTGTGCAAACTTCACTTTGAATCACCCTGCCTGCAATTGTATTGCTTTTATTTGTGTGAGATCATAATAAAGGAATACAGATTATTTGCTATAAATTATTGAAAAACACTAAAAGAAGTGAACTAGTGTTTCATTAGGTAGCTATAGCCTTGAGGAGTTATTAATATTGGCCTGGGTATTTTTGTAAGTAGGACACAGATGAGAAAATACATCTTGCACCAAATGTACAGTAATCTGGCAGGGACAAATGTGAGTGAGAGATAAATGCACTATTCCCCCAGAGTTCAATTCTCAGTATACTGAATGGTGAAAAGAAGTACCTGGTACTCATTAGAATACTAAGCACTACAGGGTCAGGAATGAAAGCACCATATATCATGACAGAACAATACTACTGAATAAAGCAGATGATACTGTATAGCATGCCTTACTAAATAGTTACAGTACTGTCTGGTACAGTAGGTTGCTGCTTTATGCAATAGTGATTGAATACCACTAGCATGAAGTAATGTGATTCATGATGAATCACAGTCATTAGGAATGTGAGTGCACTATGGACATTCCCATATGATAGTACATGGGTCATCTGGCGTGGAATGAGTTCTCATTGGTGGAGGAGGTAGGGCAGAGTAGTGTTATGTAGCAGGCCTGGTCACACTATACAGGACTTCATTGCCTGCAAAGAATTTCCTTCTGTACAATGGAAATGTTTTTTTTTTCTCTTGCCATTATATGCTGAGTCACATATTGGTGGTGGGGAGAGGAGGTGATTGCTGTGCTTAGCAGTGCAGGTACTTTCATGGTGAAAAGTGCATGATTGGAGATGTTTAGTAAAGGGGATAAGTGGTTAGTATGTTATAAAGATCATTTAAATGGACTTGTATAATCTTCGTATATTGTGTTAATGAGTTTATGAATCCAAAATGTCTTTGTATGCCATTTTGTTGTCCAGAAAGATCTATGAGATAGCCTAGGACTTTTATGAATCTGACCCTTACAGTTTAGTTATTTCTTTACATTCTCATCTGCAAAGGCTTAGTATATTCAAAAGATGATTATATTCAGAGACTGATACCTAATCTCATTTTAACATAAGTACCAACATTAAAAAAGAGCCTAGAATCTTGAGTAAATATTATCTTGAATTTCTAGTCATATCACATTTTGTTAATTAACATGTCATGTATATTCAAGCATAGACTTGTAATGTTGATAATGTATTCTGGTGGCTTTGGAATTTCATCTACACCAGTGAAGTCCTGCCTTAGGTCAGCTGGTGTCTAAGGCAAAAGACACCACTTTGTCCTCCTCCTGCCCACTGTCCCCTAGACACATCATCCTGTACCACCCCTCCTCCTCATGACTTACCCACACCATCCAACTTGTCTCTTTCTTCCTTCCTTTTTCTAATAGTTTGTTTTACTCCATTTTTATCTGACTTTATTCATTAATTGAACTCATTTTCCATAGGCAAGACTGCAATCTGATAACTGGGGAAGGAACAACTGAATTAAACCTGCAATCTGGGAGCTGCAAGTTCCACAGAAGTCTTGCGCTTCAATTTTTTTTCCTGAATTGTTTCAACAAACCCCAATTAACCAAGATTACACTATAATAACTGCTATGGAAATAACTGCATTAAGCCATGTAGGTTCTAGATACTGTTTTTAGGAATGTAGTGTCTAATCAGGTATATAGAGCTTCCAGACAATGCAAGGGAGGAGGATTTCAAAGTGGAAGTTGACACTGTTATAAGTAATTTGAAAGACAGAGGCTATGAAGATGAGCTTATTCTTAGTAATGTAGCTCAGATTGTTGACAAGACACAGCATCAAGCTAGACCTTATTGTTCTTCCAAGAGTAGATTAAGTGGTAAATGGAGAGATGGACATGACAATAAAGGCTTACGTTTTAAAATAAAGTATGCTACTGATGTGAGTATACAGATATTATTAGAAAACATTGGAATGTGCTCACTACTGATGATGAGATAGCTAAACTGATAGATGTTGAACCCAGGTTTTTGTTCAAGAATAATAAATCTTTGAAGCATAGATTATGTTAACCGAGGAACGCTACTATGTCTGAGAATTATTTGGGTACTAGACCTTGTGGGCACTGTAATTGGTGTGATTATGTTGATACAGGTTCTGAGTTTAAGCACCCTGACAGTGGTAAGATTTATAACTTTAGAATCAGTGCTACATGTGATACAGCACATTGTTTATTTAGCTCATTGCATACAATGTAGAATGTTCTATACAGGAAAAACAGATCACTCCTTTAAAGAACGTATTAGGGAGCATATTTATAACATCAATAAAGGTAACAGAGTTAATGCACTTGCTAAATGTGATGAATACTGATTCTACTCACAAGTTTATGTTTTTAGTTATTGCCAGAACCTATGAGGAAGTCAGATTAGGGAATATACGCAATAAAACTGAAGATCTTGACTCTACTTGGATTGTTAGGTTAAGAGGTGATGTTGGACATGGTCTCAATGTGTCCGTACCCCTGAAACCCAAACCTAAGCTGAGACCTCTGAGGAGGTAAATAGTATTTATATTTTATATATGTATATTTTTAGGATGAGGGATTTTTTATTGTTGTTCTATAAATGATATATGTTTTTAGCCTGCATATAATGATGTTTTTAGCCAGTATTTATAGTTATTTTCTCAGTGCATATGCTGTCTTTAAGTGTTATCATGTGATTTTTATACCAGCTATAAAGGTGTGTGTTTTTTTCTGTGCTAATTGTTACACCTGATGATGCCTGTTTGGTGAAAGCACTTGTGTTTGTGCACTGAAGTAAAGATTTTTGTCTTAGATATAGCAGCCATGACTGTGCCTCTTCATTTTTTGAAGTCAAAGAATAAAATGCTGGAAAAATGGAAGAAGCTTTTAACAGTTATCAGAGGAACTGATAAAACTGTAAAAATTGGAGGTTAAAATAAATAAAAGGTTGGCTGAGTATGAGACTGCTCAAGACAAGATGCTTTAAAAATGTTAGTCAGAGGATAGAGCACATTGGGAAAAACTGAGATTTTCTTATGTACCAGAGAAACTGAATGGAGCAGATTGTATTACTTTTATGATGGCACAAATAAGCAACTGGGCTGGTATTCCACAGTAGGATGTGCTAATTGAAGAGACACATTGTGTGTATGCTCCAAAACGGGTCATGAGAAAGCAGCTAAACCTGTATTAGTAAATATGTGATCCTACCAGCAGAAAGAGTTGATCCTGACAAAACTGTGGCAGAAGGGCAAAGTATTAAAAGTTGGATATAGTAGAGTGTTTGTGTAAACTTATTATTCACTGTACAACAGTCAGAAGAAAAGTCAATTTATACCAGTAATCGGGGAATGTTAAGAAGCAGGTGTGGGATTCAATACACTGTATCTAGCTATCTTCAGAATATTTTTCCCTGAGGATCAATGTCATTTTTTGATGCAGAACAGGCTATGGATGAAATACAAAAGTTTATCCAACAAAAAGTGAGCCATCAAGCAGAATGGGACACTGCTTCTCATTCTTGTGATAACAAACCTCATAAAGATAATTTGTCAGTGAAATACTTTCCAGTTTTTCAGAGGAAAATGTTTGAAAGACAGAGAAAATCATAGGAGTTGACTAGAAGAATTGGGAAAGCCTTGGAAAGGAACCAGAGCCAGGAACTGGGAGATGAAGATGAACAGAAAGAAGACCATCAACACAGAAATTAGTGGATAATATCAGATTACAAAGCATCAATCACATTTGTGACATATCACTGTACAAGAAAAATTGCAAGAATGGACTTTTATTGACTTTGTTAAACTTGTGAGGGGAATGCAAGGCAATTTCTTCACTTCATGGCATTGTTTGGAAGGACTGTAAGGGGAAGGGAAGAGGAATGTAAAGAGTAACTATAAATAACATAGTTCCTGTTATTAACAGTACATCTCTACAACTTTTCCTGATATAAATACATATTATTTAGTAAAGCATTTTCAATATTTTTGATGTCATAAAGATACTTAAGTAGAAAGATGTCTTTTTTTTCCTTTTTTTCTTTTCTAGTATTAAGAAATATATGCCTTACAACATAAAAAGAGAAAAAATGGTTGGAAAAAAGCATTTTTAAGTTAACATGCTATAATCTTGGATTGTTGAGTTGGTGAATAGAATGTACAAGTACATAAGTCATAATATATGTAAAGCTAGTATGTTTTCTCTTACTTTTTCATGGGTGAAAGTCTGGATTAAGATCCTTGACTTAATTTAATAAGTTTTAAGTGGAAACAATTAAATACGAGAATATTGAATGTATTGAAATTGTTCTTTCAGCAACAAATGTTCAGCATTTCTTTAGAAGTTTGCAGCTGATGTTACATTTTTTCTGTTATGTTTCCATTGGAACAAGCTGATTAAAGGGCAATAAAAAGCCTGAACACTGGTTTCTTCAAAGCTAAAAGTTAATGTTTTATGAAAGCATGCAAACTGTTTCACAATTTGGTGGGGGAAATAAAGATAAAAAAAGAAAGCAATTACTGCAAGTAAGAGCACAGGCAATATAGTGCTTATTAGCATGGAGAGCCTTATTTTTAGGTCGTATATTGCTTGTGGCTGAAGATGTCTATTAAAAGCAATTGAGTGCTAAACTTCATTATTTCGAGATTCACATACTTTTGTGAGTTTGTATTACGTTATTAGGTTATGGGAGTATTTTTAAGGGTTTTTATTAAAACAAAAAGTCTTCTAAAACATGACATAGGTTCAAAAGAGATGACAAGGAACAACTGTATAAAAGTTCAACATGCCAAAGACTAATGGGTACATATGCTACAAAAGCTGGAAACAGACATTTAAAAAAGCTGTCATACATAATAGGAAGGAATAATAACTTCCTATCATAATGGTGACACTTTCCATATTATCATGGAATGTGAATATTCTCACAGATACAGATGAAAGGAAAGAGCACTGAATTGCATAACGAAATGCAGAGTGCAAATGGCACTGCTACAGGAGAAACATTTGGAAAGATGTGAGCATGAAAATTTGATAAAGAAAGGATTTCAGAATTGATACTCAGCAGAATAGCAGGGACAAAGGAAAAGGGGAGTACTTATATTAAATTCTAGAGGAGCTCCAACAGTAAAAAGAAGAGGGGCAAAAGGTAATAATGGTAGATGTGTGGCAATAAGGTGCTACTGGCAAGGGAAGAGGATTATAATGGCATGTATTTATATTTCACCTAAAACTGCTATTATGGAGCTTAAGAAAATTTTTGGAGAAATAATTAGCTTTCAACAGAGAATATTACTTATATGTGGAGACTGTAATTTGATATCCAACAGTGAGGAAGCATCTGGGGGGGCCAAGAAGGGAAAATATAACAAAAGAGGGTAGACCTCTGAAGCAGTTTATGAACATATTGATATGGACGATGTGAATTCAGCTGCATGGACTCGGAGAGAATTTACAAGGTACAATAAATGGGTAGAATAGACAGAAATTATATTTCACATGAACATGTACATTTAATTGTAAGTTTTGACACACACCCAATAACAATTTAAAACTATGCACCAATAATAACTAAAATAAAAATGTAAGGTAATGAAGTACAAATGAGACACTGATGCTTCCTCACCTACATGTTAAAAAGAGAGGAATTTAAGGAATAGGTAGGGGAAATTACACAGAAGTTATTGGGGAAGATACAAAGTACTTCAGAAGTTATAGCTAGTGTGTGTGATAAAATGAAAGTAGAGTTTAATAATAGGGTAGGAATAAAAGAAAAGGAGATATGGTTAAGTAATAGGAATTATTTAGAGAGGCTGACAAAGGTTAAAGTACTGTAGAATAAGGGGAGTCTCACATAACAAAAAAGGCTCAAAGCAGAGTGCTATAAAGAAAATAAAGAATTACTTGGGTAACATCCACTTGATTAGAAAGATTGCTGTTAAGCAACTGCTTTTTGATAATAACTCCAGAGCACAAAATCTTTTTAGCACAATGACATAGGCAACAGAAATAGAAAGGGTTGCTAACAAACTTAGGGAGCCTATAAAAAGAAAACTAACCAGAGATCCTGAAAAGGTATTACAGATATTTTGGAAATTTTAGGAAAATTTGTATAAAGCAAAGAAATTGTAGAAATTGGTAAAAAGCACAAAGAGAAATATTTATGGAAGACCTAAATATACCAAGGTTAGAGATAGATAAGGCTCAACAATTAACAGTTAAGACAGTGGAGGTGAGATGAAAACAGTGATGTATAATCAATCTGCAGGAAAGCCTTCAAGAATAGATAGCATTCTGGTGGAAGTTTGGAAGCTAGGAGGGAAAAAAGTGATAAAGATCTGGAAGGTTTTGTTTAACAGTATGTTAAAAGAAGGGGAAGCACCAACATCCTGGAAAAAAAAAAGCTGTGGTGGCTATAATACCCAAATATGGTAAAGACCTATCAGACCCAGCTTCATATAGGCCCATTTCAATTTTAAACCATGATTACAAAGTATTCATGTCTATAATGGCTAAAAAATAGCAAATGTGTTGCCAAAATTGATAGATACAAATCAGTGTGATTTTGTGGAAGGGACACAAACATTTGATAACATTAATAGAATAATGATCTAGATGGAAGCAGAATGTAAGAAAATACCACTTTGTTGATGGGTCTTTATGCAGAGAAAACATTCAGCAGAGTAAGCTGGGATTTTATGAGTAGGGCAATGGAAGCATTTGCATTCCCTGATATAATGGTAAGATTACTTAGGAAGATGTATGAAGGATCAGAGGTGAACATCAAGGTGGTAAGGTTCCTCTCAAATAAGTTGTGTCTGAACAGACATACCAGGCAGGGTTGTTCTTTTTCCTCTTTATTACTTGCACTATATTTAAAACCATTGGCAAAGGAAAGAAGGGACTCAGCAATTCTAGTATATAATTGGTATGGTAATCAAGAAAAGTAGGCTTTATTTTCAGATGATATTATTTTGTACCTGATAAAACCAGAAAAGGACAACTCACTGTTGTGGAACATTTTAAGACAGTTTTCGGTTGTTTTGGGATATAAAATATATCAAGAAAAACAAAGGGTATAGCTGTAAACTATGTATCCACACATGAATTGGTTCAGTAATACCCATATTTATGGGAGTATGTGTTAAACAGAATTTTGTTTTGGCAGCCAGGTATATGCAGAAAGAGACTAAATGAAAGATAATACAGAAACTGGAAGCTCCTGCCTATGGTTATGAATAGCAAGATACAAGCAGTAGAAACATTTTTAGTTCCTTTAAATTTATACACAGGTCAGGCATATTTTTATCAATCAGAGAAGTTTTGGATAATAATTAATAAAATGTTGAAGGATTTTATCTGGGAGGGGAAGAGGGCAAGTGTCAAGTGGGATTAGCTGGTCCTTCCAATAGAACGAGGTGGTTTAGGGTCACCTAATTTGGAGTGATATTTTAGAGCTACACAGTTAAGGATCTTATCCATAGCAGAAGCAGAAAGCTACAATTCAAAGTAGAAAGAGATAGTGATTAAGCAAGAGGGAATTTTAAGAAATAAGGGGAGAGTCAAACTATGGATGCAGATCCTTAAGGAAAATAACACCAGTCATACCGGAATTGATTCCGACAGAGTTTACAGTCATTTAGAAGAAAATTCAATCATGACAATAGAACAAAAGGGTAATAAAAGAAAGTCATATAGAACAAAGGATCATTTGTTGCTAAATAAAGTCATAATACTGAACTGTAAAAAGGGGAAGAATCTAAGTATGGCATGGATTGACTACAAAAAGGCACTTGATAGTATCCCACATTCATGGATAAAAGAGTGCTTAAAAATGTATAAGATACACCTTACACTGATCAATTACATTACAGTAACCATGAAACAGTGCTTTGCAATTAAGCCATGATAACAGACAAATTATTATTCCAGGGATAAAAACTCAAAGGGGGATATTCCAGGGTGACTCCTTGTCACCTCTGCTATTCTGTCTTGCTCTTAACCATTAAGCTGTTTATTTAACAGATTAGGTCATAGCTATAATTTGGCTCCTAGAAAACAACAACATGTAAAGACCTCTCATCTTCTCTTTGTCAATGGTTTAAAATTATATAGCTCATCAGATGAGGAACTGAAAGCACAACTGCAAGTAGTCAAAACTTTTTCAGATGATATAAGAATGTCATTTGGTTTTGACAAATGTGCAAAAGCAACCTTTAAAGGAGGAGAGCTGCAGCATCACGAAAACATCAGTTTGGGACAAGAATGTGATATGAAAGAACTTCAGCAAGAGGGAGTGTATAAATATTTGGGAACTGATGAAGAATCAACAATAAAGCATGAACAAATGGAAATAAAACTTAGTAAAGAATATTTTAGAAAACTTAAATTAATTCTGAAAACAACATTGACATCTAGGAACAAAATTCAAACTATAAACCAATTTGCTCTTCCTCTTCTAACTTACAGTTTTTGAGTGATTGACTGGCCCCAAAAGGTCTTGGATAGATTAGATAGGAAAACAAGGGATGCTTCATGCTCATCAAATTATTTATAAAAATCAGTGCATATTAAGATTATATATTCCCCGTTCTGAAGGAGGTACAGGCCTCCTTGAAATTGATTACATGCTTAGATCTGCAATCATGGGACTGCACACATATCTGCTGACCTCACAAGACTCAAATGTAGTGAAAGTTTTGAAACATGAGGAGAATAAATCTAAGATGACTTCCCTGCTTAGTCTAGCAGAAGCATATCGGTGTCAAGCAGGAATGGAAATCGGTGGGAAGGTGGGAGGATGGCATAATGGTTTACCTTACAGTCACAAGATGCAGGGTTTTATTCTTACATGAGATAATTGGCTGGCTTAAGATGGCCCACAAGGCAGTTAGCCTTGTAGTAATTTATGAACATACTAATCTATGAACCTATGAAACCAGAAGTAGATAAAACTCAGGCGGCGATAGATTGTTCCAAAAAACAAAAGAAAGAATATAAGGTGAAGGATCAGATGAGAAGCCAGGAAATGTGAAAAAGTGTAAATTTAGTTGCAAGAATAGAAAACTCCTGGAAGAACCTCATGTTGATCAGGATCAAATGCAGGAATGGTTAAGGAAAGGCGAATTCAAACCAAAAGATGAAAGGTTAATATTGGTGGCCCAAGATAGTGAGCTATGTACACATTGGTTTACAAAGTCCATTGAACATGATGTAGGATAAACAGATGAATGCAGGTTTTGTAAAACAGAATTTGAAACAGTCGCACACCTTGTTGCTGGTTGTAACATACTAAATAGCAGAAGGGCTGTATACTGAAAGGCATAATAATGTGGCAAGACTGTTGCACTGGGGTTTGTGTAAACATTATGGTATTAAGGTGGCTGGAAAACACTGGAAACATAAGCCCCAAAGCATCATAGAAAATGATGAAGTCTACATCACATGGGTTCACCCATTACCAACAGTTCAAAAGACAGATGCGAGAAAATCAGATATACTGGTCCATGAAACGAAGAAAAAAGTAGCATTGATCATTGAAATCCCTACACCCAGTGGCTACAGTGTCTTGCGTACAGAGAGACAGAAAGTCATAAAATAAGCAAGCAGAAATGAGAGCAATGTGGAAGAAAGATACTAAGATAGTTCTGATAGTAGGAGCAACGAGTCTTATAAAAAATAATCTACAATCATATTTAGATATGTTACCGATACATGCAACTCCATACGAATTGCAGAAGGAGTCATTACTGGGCACATTGTGGGTGCTGTAAAGAGTACTTCTGTCTGACATAAAAGACTGAAAAATATCAGTTTCATGAACTTTAATCTTACTTTGACTTAGGAAACTGGTCCAGTCCTGCCATGGTATTAGAAACCCAAAAGATTTGGAGAAATTAAAAGAGATATTATTTTCATAAATTTGACTTAGGAAAGGGATCCATTCCCATCATGGTACTAGAAACCCAAAAGACTTAGATAAATTAAAATTAAAAAAGGGATATTATATTTATAAAGCAGTAGAAAGTATTCTAAGAACTAATGCAACATGAGAATGGGGAAAGAAGATGACTGCAATTAGGGGTACAGCAAATAGACAAGTGGGAGATGAAATTTACTGGAAGAGGCAGGTAAAGGTTTCAAGGCTTTGAGAACAAATAGGAAAGGAAAGGTATTAGAATGGGAAGAGGCCAAGACAACATTTGGACTGCAGGTTAAAAACTGCCTTCCCTATCAGGGATTGATCTCAGAGTATAGGCACAGAGGAAGAGTTAGGGGATCCCAGGTGAAAGACCTATACTGGTAAAATTTTTAGTTTAATCTATAACAAAAGCTGCTGTTAAAAAGGGATAATTATTAGGATATATATATATAATATTGTACAATAACTATAGGAATCAATCAATGGAGGTCAGAAAAGATTGAGAAGAGAGACTGGATATGCAAGTCACAAAGAAACAATTGGAGGCCATGTGTATGGCTCCCATATATACAAAAAAAAGTAGAGAAGATTTATGATTTTTGCATAGATGTGTTTGCATAGATATTTTTATACCTCAAGCAGACTCCAAAGAATTTTTTTCTCAATTAGATGACAAATGTTGGAAGTATGATACGAAAGAAAGAAGTAACTGGGGAATATATTTTTGGAGTATAATGAGTTGAAAGATTTTTAAAAATTCCCTACAGTGTACTCTGTAAGAAATACTGGATGAGCAAATGGATGCAACTAAGGAATTATTCTTTTAGCTGGGATACAGGATCTGAATTGCCTAGAAATAGTAAGGCCTTACTGAGATTAATTCTGGCGGCTGCCAACAAAGTAATTTTAGAAAATGGAAATTAAAAAAGGTAGCCATTTTCTGTGTATCTCTGGCTGGTGTTAAACTTGAATGGAAATTGAGGGAGAAATGGCCACAAACATATATTTCAGGTTCTGGTTGTCTTGCGTATATACAGTATGCTTCCTGACCCCTACCCACAAAAGACAACCACCTCCTCTGTATTCCTCTAATGTCAGACTTGGACAAAACTGAAAAAAGCAAACAGAACATTCTTCCTGTCAGACATACATAATCAGAATGCTTCTTAACCTTCCCCCAAAGTATAGCCACCTGTATATTCATCTGATGTTTGTATGGAAAATGAGAGAAATGGAAAAAAAAAAAAAGAAAAAAGTTAGTAATGCTTCCACTGTGTTACTTTTAGCCAGTAAACTGCTCTTCTACAAGCTTAGTGACACTATGTGCTGCCCTCTGACGTTTGTGAGGAAAGGTAAAGAAATAATGACCACACTATCCCCCTCCTAACACAAGATAGTGAAGTCTAAGGTTTGAGAGGAAATTTAAAGTATTGACATAATCCCCATCTCTCCACATGAGTTACAGTGACTTTCTATGTATAGTACATGTCTAACAAGATTGGTTTTAGAGTAGGTGGGGTACATTATAGATGTCAAAAAGAAAAAACGGCCAGCACAAATAACAGTGTGCAGATCATGTACTGAAATAAATATTGCAACAAGTGAAAAACCAGCATACCGGTTTCGGCAAAGTCTTCATCAATGTATTTCTAACATCACTCAAATGTTCAAATATCCAAGACTTAAACCGTCTCTAAGTTTGTCCCACAGAAAATAGTTTGCAAGAACATTCTACCATTCTACTCAGATATTTGAACATTTGAGTGATGTTAGAAATAAACTATGTCCAATGCTTTGTATAAACATGTGATTTCACATTCTACAGCTAAGTATAGGTTCACTGTTATTGATCGTATATGCATAAGTAGTTGTAATAAAATAGGGTGGCACAATTTGTTGGATAACAAAGAACGTAATTGGATAATTAAATTAGGGGCATTGTTTCCTCTTGGTTAAAATGAGATGTACTAATTGTTATTGGAGAGGGTATATTTATAAAAGGATAAAGTGCGTGTGTGTATGTAATGCAACCAGCACTGAAAAAGGCTTTGCCAAAACCAGTATACTGTTTTTTTCACTAGCTGCGATATTTATTTCAATAAATGATCTGCACACTGTTATTTATGCTGACCATTTTTTTCTTTTTGAGCTTTATATTGGTCATGCACAGTTGCCATTCTTGTGTGCAGCTTTTGGTTTGGGAGTTTTACATTGTAGAGGCCCATGTTAAAATCTACTTACAGAGCCTTGGTGTGGGAGGCCCCCCATTAGCTCTGAAGGTCTAGGTATTCTCTGACTTATTTTATCCCTTTTTTTGAGATGACTATTTAAACTGAAAAAGTGCCAAGATGGTGATTTATTTTCATCCAGAGAACTTCCACCAAGCAGTTAAAGCCATGTCTAAGTGCAATTCAAATGTTAAATTGTGGTAAAAGAGAATGGACATGTAAGGCATTTCCTTTGTTCCAAACAAACAATTGCCATACTTTAAAATATTACAAGTTGTTAAATACAAAGCACACTAGTCCTGCAAAGCCAAAATAATAATCACAACAGGCAGCTCAAAATTTTGCTCCACAGACAGACCCAGCAATTATACCTACTCTGTGCATATCAGATGTCCAGTTAAGTGGTCCATCTTATGCATCACAAATGCACACTAGTCAGCAAAGCCAGACTGTGACTGCTTAAAAGTGAGAAAATGACAACAGGATCAGTGACAGTTGCTTTCATCCAGCCAGGACCAACTCCCATACAACAGTTATAGCTATGACATCTGATGACCACTAATATATTTCACATTTGCTCCACACCAAGTTGCCGCACAAAAAATCATTCCAAGTTGTTCCACACAAAACACAAAGTCAGAAATATTACAGAAAATATATGGTTGATCACTGCCAGCATTATTTTAAAAAATATATTACTTACCACACTGTTCCTGTCTCTCACCATTCCTCTCAAATGTCCAAAATTCTGTAAAATGTCCCTGAAGATTACAGCCAGTCACTAAATCCAGACTTTAGAGAGTCATACCTATTTTTAAAAAAGATCCATCATGTTGATGCACAGACCTCAGTCCTGTCTGAGTGTCATGGCTTTGCACCTACATTAGAGATCTCTGATCTGTGATCTCACAATGCTCAAATCTAATATGACAATGTTGCTTAACTTGAATGGTCAAGTGGGGCACCACAATCTGGGGGTGACTGACACACAGTAAACGATGAACTACAAAAGCATTTTGAGAGCAGGATGATCATTTTAATTAGTGGGAACCTAAGGAAAGATGTACTTTTAAATGTGGTAGCTGCTTCCAATCCCAGCACTTGATGGTTAGTGGTAAAGTGAAGTTGAATGAAAACTATTATTTAGGGCAAAACACCATTATAATTGTAATATGAGAGGAGTTATTTATGTAGCCCTGTGCCAACTTTGCCCATGTTTTTATGTGGTAAAACAGTGAAAAAATTTAAGGAGTGCATATATGAACATTCTTATAATATTTGACATTGTAACAGTAACAATATGCCCTTTAAGCATATTGATAAACTACCTGGACATTATTACTATTTTTTTTTCATTTTTTTATTTGGATAAGGTTAATAAAAACCTTGGGTCATGGAAAAATCTGGTTGAATATACCTAACAAATCTGGCAAATTAACTTGAATGCTTCTAACTATCCGGGTTTGAATAGGATGTTATCCATTGACAGTGTCCTTAAACTTAGATTGTATAAATTGTAGGGTTGTGCTTTTAGTTTTAATGTTTTGCTTGATTTAGAGGGACACCAATGTGAAATATTTTAACTCAGTGTTTTTTTTCAAATTGTGATTTTTTTGAGTATGTATATCTACAGTGGATTTATTAGGAGTTGCATACATGTGAGAGCTTTATCAATGTTTTTGAGTGATTTTTTAGCTTAATATTATATTCATGGCTGCATGTTTTTTATTCACTATTTTGTTTTGGTGTGTGAACTTTGATTGACTGTGGAAGATAAAATGAAATGAGCTATTACTTTAATACTAGCTAATTAGGGTTTTAAATGGTCTGAAGAAGTCCTAAGGTTAGGGACAAAAGTGCTTAACTTTTGCAGTTTTTACAATAAAGTTTCATCAGACAGCTGGATGTTATTGTGACACCTGCACTGACCCATTAATTGAGCAGCACCAATCCTCAGCACTGGCAGTAGTGGGGGACCTACACGCTGGGAGGATGGCAAGTAAACACACAGTAAAGTGCAATTTCCTTTAAGAGTACACAGAGATCACAGTCAGTCTGGGGCTTATTTCTCACTCTCACTACAGATCCCCAATAAGACTCCCCAGTGGTACAGCTATAGAGTTAAGATCACAGCTGAGGGGCTAAGCCAAGATCTCCAGCACCCTCTCTGTCCAACCAGTACTTCATGTCCCTGCCCAAGTAGCTCACCCACACACACTTTGAGATTTGATTTATATATAAACACACACACACACACACACACACACACACACACACACACACACACACACCTGGGGAAGACTGGCACATATCTACTAGCTATTCCCCCTTCTGCCCAGACTATAAGGTAGTTTTCACTGCCACCAACCACTCTTATCAGCTACTATAAGGTCTTTACAAAGGGTGTCCAATCCTGCTGTGTAATGTTACTATATCCAAATGGTAGTTTTGACCAAGCGCCAGGTTATTAAGAGTGGTGTGTACAGTGTCATCAAATACATATGCAGGTATTCTGAGAGCTTACATATGTCTTACAAATATCAGCCACAAACATGGGTTTAAATATATTTAATAATAAATAATAAAAGAACAAGACAATACTCAGTCAATCAACACAGTTACTTCACAGTTCAAAATTTCAGGAAGTAATTAAAACAACATTGCTCAAATAAATACAGAAAACATCTAAATTAATCTTTACTATATTCATGTCTATATCTAAAATTGATAATATGCCCTAAATCTTACAGACAGGCAAATGCAGATGATGATGATGAGTGGATCTTCTTGCTAGGTCTAAGACAAAATACAAAATGCACAGTCTCTCTCTAAGAGAGTTCTTAAATCAATATCATATTTTACTGCTGGTTAGTCTAGATGACATCACGTTTTGTCATCTGACTTGAGTTCCTAGGCTAAACCAGAAACTAATAGAATGTAACATGTCCGTGTTAAAAACACATATCTCTCAGATGATTGCAGATCTTGGAAGTCATAAAACAATAAAACACTTTACATTTTAAAGCTAGTATTTATTTTTCTTTCAAGACAAAAGAAAACTTCTAGCTCTAAACATAGTGTCTGCTTCTGCATTGAAATTGAGAGATAACATCTCTTGTTTGTGGCCCAGCTATAAAGTAACTTAACCTCTTAACCTCAACTATTCTTAAGTTTTGCAAGTTAATCTTCTGTGTTTTAGCAGGGAATGTTGTGATTACATTCTTGAAGCTCAGTATATAACATACAGTTCTGTATAAATCATATCAATATTTACAATATTCACAAATGACATAGAATTATTACAAAATTCCAGATAGCTGGGCTGGCAGCATGACATTTATTCCCCCAGAAAACTCAAGCTAGTTTTTCAAGTGACCCTTAAGAAATGTTGCTTGAGAAGGTTGAGCCTATCTGGGAATATCTTACCCAATTCCCTGTCTTGACAGTCCATCTGCATTGGCAATGCTAAGCCTGCTGTGGTGCTGCACTGTCATATCATATGCTTGCAACCCTAGGCTCCACCTTAGTAACTTGGCATTTTGCTGTCTGGCTCTATGTAGCCATGTTAAGGGATTGTGGTCTGTAACTACAGTGAATTTCCTTCCATATAGATAAGGCTATAGTTTCTGCAGTGCCCACACTATGGCTAGGCATTCCCTTTCTACAGCTGCATAGCATTCCTACCTGGGTTGGAGCCTATGACTGAGATATACCACTGGGTGCTCTTCTCCTTTTGAGGAAGCCTGGCTAAGTACAGCCCCCACCCCATAGTTTGAAGCTACCACCTGCACAACAAATTATTTGCTATAATCTGGACTGACTAACACAGGGGGTCCTCCCAAAGCTCCTTTAAGCTTCTGAAATGCCTGCTCACTTGCTGGGGTCCACACTACTTTATCTGGCTTTACTTTTCCTGGACAGGTCTGTGAGGAGAGCAGCTGCGATACAATAATTGGGGACAAACTTTCTGTAGTACCCGACTGTCTCCAAGAATGCCCTCACCTATTTGTGGTAGTGGGGGAAGCCCATGTCTGAATGGCTTCCACTTTGGCAGGTTCTGGCCTGATCTTACCACTCCTCATTCCATGTCCCAGGTAGGAGACCTCTGTCATACAGACATTTGCTGGGCTTAATGGTCAACCCTGCCCTCTGTAGTCTACCGAGCACCTCCTTGAAATGTTGAAGGTGCTCTTGCCAGGAATGGCTGTAGATGGCAATATCATCTAGGTAAGCAAGGGCAAAATCTCCTGCTCCTGTAGAATACAATCTACCTGCCTCTGGAAATGCACTGTGACATTTTATATCCCAAAGGGCATCTTCATGAACTCATACAAGCCAAAGGGAGTCACAAAGGCTGTCCTCTCTCTAGCATTGGGAGTCAAGGCACCTGCCAGTAACCCTTGGTAAGATCAATAGTGGTAAGATATTTAGCCCCATCTGGCTGCTCTAGGGCTTCATCTATCCTAGGCATGGGGTTAGCATCTGACTCTGAGTGAATAATTAATTTCATGTAGTCCACACAGAACCTGGTGCTGCCATTTTTCTTTGGTACCAGACCACTGGGGAGGCCCAGGGACTGCTGGACTCCTGAATTACCCCATGTTCCAACAGTTCATGTATCTCCTCCATCAGAGTCTGTTTGACTCTCTTAGGCACCCTATAAAGGGACTGTTTAACAGGCCTTTGGGGTCCTGTATCCACATGGTACTGCACCAGGTGGGTGCACCCAGGTTACACAGTGAACATGCCCCCAAACTCCTGTAACTGCTTGGATTTCACAAACCTGTGTAGGGGATAGCTACTGGGACATTGTTATCCCTTATACTGAGGTGTCAGTCCAATCCTCACTGAGGAGATCGGTCACCAGAGCCCGTTTATACTCCTCCTACTATCCACTGCAAATACTCAACACAAAGGCCTCCCTATCATGGGAAGGTTTCTTCATGTTAACATGGTACACTTGGTGTCCCTGCCTCCTGCCTAGTAGTTCTGCCATGTAGTTAACATCACTGACCTTCCTTACCATCTTGTAGGGTCCTTTCCAAGCTGCCTGCAGCTTGTTGTGTCTGACAAGAATGAAAACCATTACCTGCTGCCCTACAGCATACTGTGTGGCTCAAGCATTCCTGCCATACAGATCTTTTTCTACTGTTGGGCTTCTGACAGGTTCGCCTGGGCCAAGCCCATGAGTTCCCTGAGCCTTTTCCTGTGGTTTAGGGCATATGCCACAACAGACTCCTTGTGGTATTCACACTCACCCTCCCAATCATCTCATATCAAATCTAGAGGTCACCTCACCCTATGCCAATACAGCAACTCAAAGGGTGAAAACACTGTGGATTCCTGGGGCACCTCTCTGTAAGCAAACAACAGATGGGGCAAATATTTGTCCCACTACCTCTTAGACTGATCTGCAAATGCCCATAGCATTGTCTTGAGTGTAGAGTTTGACCTCTCAACAATACCATTAGTCTGGGAATGGTAGAGGGTGGTCTTTATGTGCTTTATCCCACAGTGCTTCCACAGGCAAGCCAGCAGGTCTGACATGAAATTGTCACCTCTGTCAGTCAGTATTTCTTTTGAAAAACCTACACTGCCGAAATTTTCTAACAAAGCATTTGCCACCTTTTCTGCCTCAATGGAGGACAGAGCCACGACCTCAGGGTATCTGGTAGCATAATCTACTACCACTAGGTTATACTTTTTCCCTGTTGAACTTGGGGTACTCAGAGGCCCTACAATATCCATAGCTACTCTCTGAAATGGCTCCTTCATCACAGGCAAAGGCATCAAAGGAGTTTTCACATTGTCTCCTAGCTTGCCTACATTTTGGCACTGCTCACAGGTCCAGCAGTACCATGTTACATCTCTGGGAATCCCAGGCCAATAAAGGTTCTGCATAATATGTCTCTTTGTACATTTTATGCTCATATGACCTGCAAAGGGAATATCATGGACTATGGCTAGAAGTGCCAGATGGTAGGCTCTGGGCACTACCAACTGCTGTATTCTCTCACTCTCTAGCCCTCCCTAAGGGGTCCACTCTCTATACAGTAACCCTTTTTCTCAGTATACAGATTCCACCTTCCCTTGAGAATTAGATGCCTCACTAGCTACCTCTCTCAGGCCTTGCAATGTAAGGTCTGAGAGCTGAGCCTGTCTCAACTGTTTCTTTGTAACCCTTCCCAGCTCCCCTTCCACAGGAAGTCTGGTATCCTCTGACAGCAGTGCCTCACTGTTAGCCTGGGTACTATTACTCACCTCTGCCCTTGCATTCACTCTGTCGAAGGGAACATATGTACCCACAAACAGCTGTGGATCACCTTCAGTCTCACTGTTACAGGGTAGCTCACTCCCTGAAGTAACCACCTCACGAGTCCTGGCTGCAAGTATGCAGTCTGTCTGGGTCTCCCCCAGGCTACCAAATCCACATGCTTGTCTCCAAGCCTGACTGCATATAACTGCATGCACACAGGGTACTGCATTATCAAACTCGTTCCCTATCAGGATATCTGCAGGGATATCCTCAAACATACCTATCTGCTGCCTTCCTTTTCTACCCTCCCATTCAAGGTGAATTCTATCCAAAGTCATTTGGAATGGTGTCCCTCCTAAAGCTCTGACTGGAGTAGACTGGCCAGACAAGTAGTACTCCTCTGTAACCATTGCAAGCTTCACAATGGTTAAGTCAGAGGCTGTGTGTCTCTTAGCTTTGGCCTCTTGCCCATCCATTAAGATAGGATATAACCTCTTATGGTAGTTTGGTACCCTTGTGATAACTTACTGCTGGCATTTTGTCATTCTCACTTACCGGCTCTCTCGCCTTTTGTTGCCCACTTTGCCTCAGTGGACATCTATATGCTACATGGCCCCACTGGTTGTATTTAAAACATTTAACTCTTGGTCCTGGATGTGTTCCTGAACTAGTGGGCTTCCCTGCTACTGGCAGACTCTGTTGGGGCAGTCTTGGCTGCCCACCATGGGTTCCCTTTGACCCATAAGCAGCACTGGGTGTCCCTTTCCTGTCCAGTGATGCCCTGCTTGCTAGGTATAGGTCCCCTGTCTTCCCCAACTCATTTGCAGTATTGCATTGTCTACCAGCTAACCAGAGTTTCATGTTCTCAGGCAAAGTGCTAAGGGCTTTTTCCCTCACCAAAATGTCTGCCAGCCCTTCAAAAGTGGTGACCTGACATCCACTCACCCACCTATAAAAATAAGTGTTTAGTTCAGCAATATATTCACACACACTTTCATCTGCCTTGCATCTATGCTCACAAAACTTTTTTTCCTATAAGCTTCAGGTGTTAACTTAAAATATTATAGCAAACAGTTTTTTTTACAATATTATAATTTAAGCAATCAGTATCAGACAATTTAGAAATAGTAGTTACAGCTTTATCATGGAGTAAGGGGGACAGGAACTGTACCCAGAGCCCTTGGTCAACATTATACTGTTTACATACACACTCAAACATATGACTGAAACTCTCAACATTATCCCCCTCTGTAGATTGTGGAAGAAATGTACTGACCTTTGTTGCTTCTGGGGTTCAGTTACTCCCTTCCCCATTACCTCCATGACTATGGCAAAGAATCAGCATCTCCTTTTCATGTTGCCTCTGCCTCTCTTTCTCCTCAGCTTCTCGACATCGCAGATTCTCATTTTCCTCAGCCTCTAGATGTCTCGGTCTCTCTGCTGCTTCCATTTCCAAACTCTTGGCCTCTGGCTCAAGTCTGTTTAACTCCAGATGGATTATTAAGTCCTCTGTAGAAAGGGTGAGCTGTCCATTTTCTGAGAGTTGTACATCTTCAAGGCCAGCCTGGCTGCCCTCCTGATTGCTGGTCTGTGATGCAGCTGTGCCCAAAGCTACAATCATTTCTGCTTTAGTCAGGTTGGCATGCACTAGTCCTTTAGCCTGGCACATCGCAGCCAACCAGCTCTTTGTCAGCTTGCCATACTCCTCTGCTGATATGCTTGCCTGCCTGCTCTCCCTGACTAACTAAGCTAACAATAAAAATAAATAAATAAAACAATTGTGATGTGAAACTATAAATGTTCACTGCATGGCTGATTGAGAGTACAAACACTTTCAGTGACCACAGGCTACATGAATTAAATATCCACACCACTATAAGCCAATTAAGATGTGATATGACTAACTCACCACTATCAACCAATTAATATGTGATGTGGATATCTCACCACTGCCACTAATTAATATGTGATGCCCCTGCACTGTCCCAGTAATCGAGGAGCCTCAATCTTCACCACTGGCAACAGTGGGGATTGTAAACATTGGAAGGATGACAAGTACACACAGTAAATTGCAATTTCCCTCAAGAGCATACAGAGATCACAGTGGGTGTGGAGCTAGTTTCTCCCACTCTCTCTAGATCCCTGATAAGACTCCCCACTGGCATAGCTATAGGGTTAAGATCTCAGCCGAGGGGCCAAGCCAAGACCTCCAGCACCCTCTCTGTCCAACCAGTGCTTCATGTCCCTGCCCAAGTAGCTCACACACACGCACTTAGAGATTTGATTTATATACAAACACACACACACACACCTGGGGAAAGCTAGCACAGGTTTACTAGCTATGCCCCCTTCTGCCCAGACTATAAGGTAGTTTAAACTTCCACCATCTCCTCTTATCAGCTACTATAAGGCCCTTGCAAAGGGTGTCATATCCTACGGTGTAATGTTACTATACCCAAATGCTAGTTTTGACCAAGCGCCAGGCTATTAGAAGTGGTCTGTACAGTGTCACCAAATACATATGCAAGTACTCTAAGAGCTTAAATATGTCTCACAAATAGCCACAAAGATAAGTGTAAATACATTTAATAATAAATAATAAAAGAACAAGACAATAATCAACACAGTTACTTCAGAGTTGAAAATCACAGGAAGTATTTAAAGCAGCATTGTAGGACAGTCTCAAATAAATACAGAAAACATCTAAACTAATCTTTACTATATTCCTCTCTATATCTAAATGAGATACTTTGCCCTAAATCTTACTTACAGACAGGCAAGTGCAGTTAATGATGATGAGCGGATGTTCTTGCTAGGTCCAAGACAAAATACAAAATGGACAGTCTCTCTCTGAGAGAGTTCTTAAATCAGTATCACATTTTACTGCTGGGTTAGCCTGGATGGCATCACTTTTTTGTCACCTGACTTGATTTCCCAGGCTAAAACAGAAACTAATAGAATTTACCATCTCTGTGTTAAAAAAAAACATATCTCTCAAATGTTTGCAGATCTTGGAAGTTGTAAAACAAAAAAAAAAACACTTTACATTTTAAGCATAAAACACAGTCCATAAAAATACTGCAGAGGCAGGCTACAGATGGCTCCAGAATAAAAAACGTCTCCAATTCAGTAAAACCAGTACTGTCTTTAATGCAACACAAGCGCTTTCACTCACAGCTTCTTTAGGTGT
This sequence comes from Protopterus annectens, assembly GCF_019279795.1. Lineage (NCBI taxonomy): Eukaryota > Metazoa > Chordata > Ceratodontiformes > Protopteridae > Protopterus > Protopterus annectens. Next base: position 285,410,455 of record NC_056744.1, read on the forward strand.
ATATACATAGCAATAATACCACCTTCTTATATATTTAAATAGAGGCACATGACCAATTGATTTAAAGTCATATAGTCACTAAACACATCATAAGACATAACATTAAAAAATAACATTAACAAATAACATTTAAAAATGCATCAGAATATATAAAAAATCATCACTACTACATCAAATCTATCCATATATACTCTCAATAAAAAGAGAATAAATAAATGAATAAATATATATATACACATTGCACTCAAATAAAATCATAGGATTCATTTCATCAGACTACCTACGTAGTGCTCTCTTCTTTAGTGCCTGTTTAATGGGTACACTATCATTAAGCCCATGACCATAATTGGCCCTTAACATAATTATCCATTTGGCCTCCACTTCTTCTGTCCTGTCCCTAATATCATTATATCTATCATTTTCAAACACCTTAGAAATTACCATAAACCTAAATCTATGATGTTGCCCTTTATCCAACCATTGCATATTCATGCTTCAGCAACAGAATTATCCTCAGCAATCTAAATACTTTGCCAGCCTTAAGTGGCTTCATAAACACATGAACATAAGGTGTTACTAACTCAAATCTTGCCAGCTATGTACCAACTCTTGATGATCACTGACACTTCAAAGTTTATTCCATAATAGTTTCCATATTTACCTTTAACAACTTTTATCTTATTCAAGGTAACTAGAATTCCACTTTTACAATAAATAACATATCATTCCCTATCAGGATATCTGCAGGGATATCCTCAAACATAGCTATCTGCTGCCTTCCTTTTCTACCCTCCCATTCAAGGTGAACCCTATCCAAAGTCATTTGGAATGGTGTCCCTCCTAAAGCTCTGACTGGAGTAGACTGGCCAGACAAGTAGTGCTCCTCTGTAACCATTGTAAGCTTCACAATGGTTAAGTCAGAGGCTGTGTGCCTCTTAGCAGTGGACTCTTGCCCATCCATTAAGATAGGATATAACCTCTTATGGTAGTTTGGTACCCTTGTTTTCTCAAGATAACTTACTGCTGGCATTTTGTCATTCCCACTTACTGGCTCTCTCACCTTTTGTTGCCCACCTTGCCTCAGTGGACATCTATATGCTACATGGCCCCACTGGTTGCATTTAAAACATTTAACTCTTGGTCCTGGATGTGTTCCTGAACTAGTGGGCTTCCCTGCTACTGGCAGACTCTGTTGGGGCAGTCTCGGCTGCCCACCATGGGTTCCCTTAGACCCATAAGCAGCACTGGGTGTCCCTTTCCTGTCCAGTGATGCCCTGCTTGCTAGGTATAGGTCCCCTGTCTTCCCCAACTCATCTGCAGTATTGCATTGTCTATCAGCTAACCAGAGTTTCATGTCCTCAGGCAAAGTGCTAAGGGCTTTTTCCTCACCAAAATGTCTGCCAGCCCTTCAAAAGGGGTGACCTGACATCCACTCACCCACCTATAAAAATAAGTGTTTAGTTCAGCAATATATTCACACATACTTTCATCTGCCTTGCATCTATGCTCACAAAACTTTTTCCTATAAGCTTCAGGTGTTAACTTAAAATATTATAGCAAACAGTTTTTTTTACAATATTATAATTTAAGCAATCAGTATCAGACAATTTAGAAATAGTAGCTACAGCTTTATCATTGAGTAAGGGGGACAGGAACTGTACCCAGAGCCCTTGGTCAACATTATACTGTTTACATACACTCTCAAACATATGACTGAAACTCTCAAAATTATCCCCCTCTGTAGATTGTAGAAGAAATGTACTGACCTTTGTTGCTTCTGGGGTTCAGTTACTCCCTTCCCCATTACCTCCATGACTATGGCAAAGAATCAGCATCTCCTTTTCATGTTGCCTCTGCCTCTCCTTCTCCTCAGCTTCTAGACATCGCAGTTTCTCATTTTCCTCAGCCTCTAGATGTCTCGGTCTCTCTGCTGCTTCAATTTCCAAACTCTTGGCCTCTGGCTCAAGTCTGTTTAACTCCAGATGGATTGTTAAGTCCTCTGTAGAAAGGGTGAGCTGTGCATTTTCTGAGAGTTGTACATCTTCAAGGCCAGCTTGGCTGCCCTCCTGATTGCTGGTCTGTGATGCAGCTGTGCCCAAAGCTACAATCATTTCTGCTTTAGTCAGGTTGGCATGCACTAGTCCTTTAGCCTGGCACATCGCAGTCAAATGGCTATTTGTCAGCTTGCCATACTCCTCTGCTGATATGCTTGCCTGCCTGCTCTCCCTGACTAAGCTAACAATAAAAATAAATAAATAAAACAATTGTGATGTGAAACTATAAATGTTCACTGCATGGCTGATTGAGAGTACAAACACTTTCAGTGACCACAGGCTACAGGAATTCAATATCCACACCACTATAAGCCAATTAAGATGTGATATGGCTAACTCACCACTGTCAACCAATTAATATGTGATGTGGATATCTCACCACTGCAAATAATTAATATGTGATGCCCCTGCACTGTCCCAGTAATCGAGGAGCCTCAATCTTCACCACTGGCAACAGTGGGGATTGTAAACATTGGAAGGATGACAAGTACACACACAATAAATTGCAATTTCCCTCAAGAGCACACAGAGATCACAGTGAGTCTGGAGCTGGTTTCTCCCACTCTCTCCAGATCCCTGATAAGACTCCCCACTGGCATAGCTATAGGGTTAAGATCTCAGCCGAGGGGCCAAGCCAAGACCTCCAGCACCCTCTCTGTCCAACCAGTGCTTCATGTCCCTGCCCAAGTAGCTCACACACACGCACTTTGAGATTTGATTTATATACAAACAAACACACACCTGGGGAAAGCTAGCACAGATTTACTAGCTATGCCCCCTTCTGCCCAGACTATAATGTAGTTTAAACTTCCACCATCCCCTTATCAGCTACTATAAGGCCCTTGCAAAGGGTGTCAAATCCTATGGTGTAATGTTACTATACCCAAATGGTAGTTTTGACCAAGTGCCAGGCTATTAGAAGTGGCCTGTACAGTGTCACCAAATACATATGCAAGTACTTTAAGAGCTTAAATATGTCTCACAAATATCAGCCACAAAGATAAGTGTAAATACATTTAATAATAAATAATAAAAGAACAAGACAATAATCAACACAGTTACTTCAGTGTTCAAAATCACAGGAAGTATTTAAAGCAGCATTGTAGGACAGTCTCAAATAAATACAGAAAACATCTAAACTAATCTTTACTATATTCCTATCTATATCTAAAAGAGATACTTGGCCCTAAATCTTACTTACAGACAGGCAAGTGCAGTTAATGATGATGAGTGGATGCTCTTGCTAGGTCCAAGACAAAATACAAAATGCACAGTCTCTCTCTGAGAGAGTTCTTAAATCAGTATCACATTTTACTGCTGGGTTAGCCTAGATGGCATCACTTTTTTGTCACCTGACTTGATTTCCGAGGCTAAAACAGAAACTAATAGAATTTACCATCTCTGTGTTAAAAATACATATCTGTCAAATGTTTGCAGATCTTGGAAGTTGTAAAACAAAAAAAAAACACTTTACATTTTAAACCTAGCATTTACTTTTCTTTCAAGACAATACAAAAATTCTAGCTGTAGACATTGTGTCTGCTTCTGCACTGAAACTGAGAGATAACATCTCTTGTTTATGGCCCAGCTATAAAGTAATTTAACCTCAACTATTCTTAAGTTTTGCAAGGTAATCTTCTATGTTCCAGCAGGATATGCCGTGGTTACATTCTTGAAGCTCAGAACATAACATACAGTTCTGTATAAATCATATCAATATTCACAAATGACATAGAATTATTTACAAAATTCCAGATAGCTGGGCTGGCAGTGTGACAGTTATGCCTCCATGTTTGGTTCTTACAAGTTTTGGTTACTTGTTTTGACCATAATTGCAGTCTCAGGAAATGAGAAACTGCATATATGAATGGTGGGAATATACACTGAGAAGGAACATTCTCACTGTATCTCCTCCCCCAACTCTGATGTACAGTGATCTTAGTGTGAGAATGTACAAGTCAGAGCCATCATCATAACCATTAACCTCCTCTTTCCCAATTTCTACATAAGGTCGAGGAGTTATATCAACTGTCACCATCAATTTGATGCCTCTCTTCCCACCTTCCTTAATAGTTATGCCTGACTGACTCAGGGCTTTTCTCACACAAGCCATCCATCTATCTCTTTACTGTACTGCCTCATTTCCTCCTGCACTTTTCCTGTCTGTCCCAAATCATCATCACCAGACTGTCTTCTGCTTTCTTGTGCATATGCTTGAACCACTATAATCTGTTCTTTTTAGCCTTCTCAGCAAGTGAGGCAACTAAGGCTACTGTTATGATTACCTCATTTCTTCATCTGTCCCACAGCATGCATCCCAGCACCCATTTCATCTCCATTACCTCTAGCTTCCTCGTCTGCTCTGCCTTCACTTACTTTCAGCTATTTTCACATTCTTCTGTCATAGAATAGCCCTAACACTCTGTCTCAGTTGGCTGCAGCCCCTCTATTTCTAGCTTTGAGTTTAAGTTGGCTGTGCTGCACACTTATCTCAATCACCCATCTTATTTTCTTCCAATCTGAATGTTTGTTTATCAATCACCCTCTCTAGAATATTCATGCAGTGTGACAGGAATCTGATACCTCTATACTGCCTAAAGCTGTGAATAACTTATTTGTTCTTGCCCACTGGCAATAGAATGCTTATACTGAAGTCATTGGGGCTATGCCTTTCACTCCATATTGTTATGGGTACTCTCAGGAGCCATTTCTCCCTTAAATCACCCAACATCTTGATTATACCTGTCATGACCTCATCTGAGCCTGCTGCTTTCCTTCACTTCATTTTCCCTCTATATAAGTCAGAGTGGTATATTAATGCACCTCCTGATATTCAAGCCCCTGCAAAAGTGCTTCAATGGTTTTAGAGTAAGTTTCAAAATGTGCTGTCTTCTGTTTGATTTGCAATTTAAAGTGCCAGGACTGCTGTCTCTCACACTTCTCATAATGAGCCGCCAGGCAGAATCAATAGACAAGAAAATGAATGTCTCATAAGCGATGGTACTGAACAGATTCTATAGAAAAAGTAAGCCCTAGGTATTAGTCTATTTATTCTGGTAACTAAGACAGTAACAGAGGTGCTGACAGTAGCCTGTAAAACAGAATGATGTTGGTAGTTAGTCCTTTCAGACTGAAGAAAGATGACATTTCTTTTAGCCTCTTCTACAAAGTTAAGCTTCACATATTTTCTTCCTTCCTGGAGGCCTTAAGGTGAAATAGAAGCCTAAGGAAAAGCTTTGCATCTGAGGCTTCTCATTGTTCACAGCTCTACCCCACACAGGGTATGTTGAGGTAGCTGATTCTATGCTTATATGGTTTCCAATGCATTATACAATGTTAATCTCACACACTCAGGATCCTTACCTACTCATTTTGTTATGCTTTCTAAACACTGCTTTCTTTAGCTTCATATCACATATAATGCTGGCAATTATTTGTCTGTTTTGCTTTTTTTGGACATAAAGTACAATTTTATTGTGTTATTTGGTCAGGGAGAGAATACCTAAAATAGCAGCATTGAACTGGTATAAAATCAACTGTATCTAGCTAGTGACTTGAAGGACAAAAGCCATATGTGCTAAGATTGACGACAAGTGAGGTTAGGTTTCTCATGATTATGCCAAAGCTCTCCCATGGGTGACAGCACAGACACAATTAATTAGCACACAGCAGTCCTGCCAACCACACTTCACATAAGAAACAGATGGCGCACTTGACAGTCTTGACCTTGTGTCTTGCACTCTACTTCTACACTCCTCCCTGGATTCCCTGCCTGTCAAGCTTTCTCACTTATCTACGTGTTGCAGACAAGGAAGACCTGTTGTGCACACCCATGTAACACAGAGATGGTAGAGATCCATTTCACAGCACCAGTCTCTCAGACAACTCAAAGGACAGCTCTCTGACTTCTAGAATCACAACATCTGCAAAAGCCTTTGACATTCCCTGAGCTTATGTTAGCTGGAGCAATGGTTGGGTTTTATGGAGATATTCTACTGCAAATAGCGTAAATCCAAACTTAATAATGCTTGGATATATTTTCTGACATGCCTTCTGCAAATGACACTTTCAGCCTATCCAGATTTGTTTTCTAATAAAAACTGGTTTCTAATTCAGTTGCCCATGCTGACACACTGCTCTAATGTATAATTTTACATAATATAATAGACAGTTTTAAAAATATAATCTAAATAAAATGGAGGTTATTAATAATCTTTGCATTGTAGCAGTCACACTGTGATTTATACAAACATAAAGTACCAGCTGTAATATTTTATGCAGTGCTATATTTATCCTCACTTTGATATTATCACTCTAGTCTATGTAAAGCACTATTGGGTCCTTGATTAATATGGAATGACTTTCAGAAAGGCAATTTGAAGTTATTATACAACTCAGATGCAGTTGTTTACTATCTCTTCTGTTCTTATTCTTACCTTATAAGCATAATACTAGAAATCCCACCTCCCTTACTCATCAAGTCTACCTCGGTCAGTCAGAAAAGGACTTGTACTTAAATCACATGGAACAAAATATACTAGCATCAGATGTAGTTTAACTGAATTCCAGTACCTTCCATATAAATTGCACAATTGTGGCTGAGGTTATTTAGAAAATACAGTGATCTGAAGGAATTACTGTACAAATGATTAACTCTTGAAAGACCTTGCTTTTTCCCTTTACTGATTAAGTTCACTTCATAGATGTTACCTGACTGATAATAACTACCGCCTTTATACTCTTCTACCTGTCACCCATCCTCCAACGTACAAACTATAGTTTACATCCATAGGTAGTACTTACATTTATCTACATAGGATGATGACTAGTTGTGCACTGTGACAAAGTAATCTAACCCAGTAATCATTCTCCTGTGGCTTTAAGAGATTAACATGTCTAACATTCATAATGTAATAGAGATCTAAAACATGTTTTTTAAACTGTTATATACAGTTTTAGTGGCCATCATAGCATTGTGGAATATTAAACTGGCTTTCACATAGGTAAACTGAAACCAGCATATGTCAAACTAAATATATTCTAATTTATTTATCTATTTGTTTACTGTGTGGGTAGGTTGATCCACAGAACTTTTTCTGCCATAAGCATGGCTCACTACAGGCATAACACAAAATAATACAAACAAGCGCAAACAAAGTAAAAAAGAATACAAATAGCTTCACATTTTGGTCCGAAATATCTTTCTTGCACTTTTTTACCTTTCTGCCTACCATTCATCAGTCCCACTTGACCTAATGGCCCATTTGCTCCCACACCACCAGGGAGGAGACTCAGTCTAGAATGCCATCATTTAGTTACCCTTCACAGGTGGTTAGCATGTTTTTTTTTACTTTGCCCTACAACTCTGTACATACTCACCTCCACTAGTGGTGATGGGACATGGATTAAGTTGATGGTGATGAGTAGTACCTCACTTTGGCAAGTGATACATGCCAACAATCAAACCGTCCCCCCAGCCTCAATGCACACCAGGTAGTTTCAGTGTTGTCTATGAGGAAATTCGTTGTACAAGTGCTCCTTGAGTATGCACACTGCCCTTCCCACCCCAGTGGGGAGGTGAGCAGGGCAAGCATTTTCTCTTCCTTCCACCCCTGTATACACACACACACACACACACACACACACACACACACACACACACACACACACACACACAACCTGTCCCAATAGTACCCAGTTCTCTTTCTCTGACACATGCAGACCATTGGACATTATGGACATTCACTAAAGTAACTGTTTATGTGGTTTATTTACTTGACTAAATTTATGATAAATAACAATTAGACACATATATATATATATATATATATATATATATATATATATATATATATATATACAGGAAAAGCAGAAAGACAACAACAATATATATACATATACTA